>NC_066363.1:150696414-151013080 GCF_013377495.2 Cygnus atratus | reverse complement strand
GTTAATCACAGTGAAAGGTGAGCATGCCATGCAAGCGGCTACAGCCTGCTCCTCCAAGGAGGGTGCTGGTGGTTTAGGAAGGCACAGAGGGGACCTGGTCCTCCCTTGTGTCGCAGCAGTTGGGGTTGATGCAGGATGGTCACATTTCAGAGGATGTTTTGGGTACCTGTGCGTGGGAGGCTGGTAACTGCTTCTCATCCTTAACCTTTCCTGGGTGCGATGTGCTCAGTTCCTGTCTCACAGCAGAAGTGTCCTGGCTGATGCTGTCAGGAGCAGAGCTCTGATACAGCCCACAGGAGGTGGAGGCACAGCTTCTGCCATGCCCGTGTCTACCAGGAAAGGTTACGGGATGGGTTAAGTTCACCAGAAAAAATGGGCACAAGAAACCTGCTCCCAGAAGGTTTTCCACGGTCCCTTTGGTGCATCCAGAGGGAAGTGTGCTTTCTGGAAAAAAAAGGGCAGATTTTTCCAGGTACCCTGAATTCCCCATCACACCTCTCCCTACCAGCACTGTTTCACTGCAAAATCCCAAAGCCCTTTCCACTATGCACACCCAGGACAGAAGGTCCTACAAATAGTAGTGTGGCTGAACACAGAGCATGTTGTGAGGTGACATAGCAGGGACCATCTCTGTGCCTGGAAACCATGCTTTTAGGACATCAGAGAAAAGGACATTGCCATCAAAGGGCTACCTACTCCTCCCAGCATCTGGCCAGGAAGATGTTGTGCAGGTCTGTGTAAAGCATCTGCATGACTCTCAGTGTGATTCCTCCCTGTCACCTGCGCTCAGCCACTGCTCTCAGTGGCAGTAAGTCTTGCAAGGAGCCAGGACAGAGGGCACTTACGCAGCAGTGCTTCACAGGTATCAAAGGTATTCAGGTAATGGGGGACATGGTGGTGGAATTGACGTGGGGGCTGAAGGGAGAGCGTGGCAACGGGACCAAGAGCAGGTCCCGTTTGCCAAGGCTGAGCTCAGCAGGATTGCTCTTGTCTAGGGTGAAGGGGACTACATGGGGAGGTGAAGTCTGGAGCACAAAGCCTCATTCACTTGCTCAGACTGGCTGCACACAGACTGCAAAATCTCTGGGGTCTGTCTGGGGCCTGGCCCACCAGACTGAGAGATCATGAACCAAAGGATTTGTTGGAGCCTTCTCCATCAAACAAGGAGAAAGATTTTAGTGTCTGCAGTGTTTTCTTGACTGCGCTATGTGACTGAAAAATTGGTATTTGTATTGTTATTGACTTCTCCAGGGTGATTTCAGCAACCCCTATTAAGAATCTCATTCCTGGAGTAATTCTGTAGTTATTAAGAGTAATCTATATGAATGATGCTATGCTTCTGCATAATCCCATCCAATTAATCTTACTGTATCATATAAATATAAATAAACACGTGGGGGAATTGATACAGAATTTCTTGTTTTATGAAGAGAAGACCTCAAAAAGCCTTCCAATCGCCAACTTTCTTTTAGTCCCTGCTGAGCAGTGTGATTTAAGACTAAAAATACATGTTTCTGCCTGAAGTTTTTGACAGTGCAGTTTGAACGTGAAGAAGTGTCCAGCGTTTCCTCCTCTGACAGCTCATTGTACAGGTCTGTGTGTCAGTGCACCATATGGGGACATTACCCAGACTGGGGTCACAAGGGCGACCTTTACTCATCGCTCTGCCACTGAGCTGGACATGCAGCAAAACGGAGATGCCGTCTGCATGCCAAATGAGGTCAGTATTCCTGATCTTCCCTTTTCTCTGCTTTCGGACCCATTGATCACTGTCACGGAGTGTCTGCTGGGTCTCCCCTGAAATAAAGCCTTGTTCTGCTGCTTGCTCTCCAGATCCCACAAAAGGCTGAAAACTCTTTTTGACTTCAGTAATGTTTAGATCTTTTGCTCTCAAAAAGAGAAAATATTAGATGTGATTAACTCTGCTCCAAATCCCCTAAGGAATTAGAAATAATGTTGGTAAAAAGGGTAGAGTTGACTCAGGAACTACCTGCACTGCTGTAGGCATGCTGGACTCTTTGATTTGTGATGCATTTGCTGTTGGAAAGCAGAGGACTATGTGATCTGCAGGAGGCATGTTACTCCACATCCACAGACCAGCCTGGCTCCCCATCTCCTCAGTCTCCAGCTTCTGACTGCTGCCCAAGATAGGACACCAGACCTCTCACTGAATGAAATATTCCTCATCTCCCCATCCCTGTGAAACAGAGAAAGCCTTTTCTTTCCTCTTCTTGCTCCAGGCTAGTTGTTGTTAAAACTCAAAGTGCTGGGTGTGGGATGCTCAGAATTTTACTGCTAAGGCTCTTTGTCCTGGTGAGAGCTGAAGGAAATTTTGAGATATTTTGGGACTTGCACTGCAGGGCATTCTGGAGCTTAATTACGGTGACCCTGAGTTGCTCAGATTCTGGCCTCTCTACAGCCCTACACTGATGTGCTTCGTGGAGCACTGCTCCTGGGTGATGCTGGTGTTTGTGAGCACAGAGCTGACCCTGACACCTCACAGGTGGCAAGCTGGCACCAGGGATAGGAAGTGCATGGATACCTCTAATTTCCAGCCTGTGCCAACCCCTTCTAGACAGTGTTCAATATTTCTCTTGGAATGAGATGTTGGGGTGTGCCCACTTTCCAGAGATCGTGCACATTTTCCTTCCGGGGCACACCAGTGCTGTGGAGCTACATAAGAAATACTGCTTGTGGTTTGAGCAGAGAGGTCTTGATGTGGTTTGACTGTGGAAACTGAACTCTTCCTTCAGCCACTGCAGTGTGTTGAGAGACAGGTATGGAGTGACTGCTGCTGCTGTTTTCTGCACCACTTTTTTGGTTAATCGTCTCTCTTCATAAGCTATGCAGGAGAAAGTTAAAGGCAGGTCTGATCCTAAAATATTCGAAATTTCTGAATTTTCTAGGCAGACCTGAAACGACTTAGGATTTAAGTGATACGTGAACTTAACAAGGCCTTCCTAGGGCATTTCCTATACCTCTGGTCCCCACAAAGCACATGCTGCTCTTCTCCCTTTGGGCCACTTCTGAAGCATGACCCCACTGTGAAGACCCTTTATAAATCAACCCTTATGCCTGTGGAAAGATAATTTAGTACCATGTCACACTGCTTTTTTCAGTCACTGCCACCAGAGCTTGCTTAATGAGCTGATGGAAAATTCTTCCCAGGAGAAGGAAAAATAATGAAGAACTGAAATAACTTGAGAAGATTCTTCACTTGCTCAATCTGACCGTGAGTCACGGTGAGGGGAGAGACACTAACAAGATCTCCCTTCACCCAATGCTTCCTGACTGCTCAGGTGTCTCCTCTCCTTCAGGTTCACTCTTTTTTCCAACAGGGATGCAATGGATGCTTTGGAGGTTAGAAAAAATCGAGTAATGGAGTACTGTTGTCTTTGCTGATATCACCTCCTGAGCTGTGCATGGCATAGGAGAGAAACCTGAATGTAGAAACATTTCTGGTTTGAACTGGGAACATTTACAGAGCCCTGGGTTTCACCTTTTGTGCACATCCTTGCAGCTGTGCAAGGTCCCAAGCAACAAACCGTTTATTTTTGAGGAAACTCAGCTTTTGGATTCCTCCATTTTAAGTTCCCTTTTGAGACACTTAGGCTTGATTTTCTGTGGGTCTAAGCATCCACAGCTTCTGTTATTCCCTAGCCATATACTTTTATCCAAATCCCACTTTGCAACATGCTCTCCCCAACTTCAAAGTTTGCTGGAACTGTGATTTGGGTCTGCTTATACAAAACCTACTATAAGTATAAACAGCTCCCTTGCTTTGTCCCTAGTATTTTTACTTTGTTATGTTTCCCAGACGCATACATTTTAAAATCCCTTGTCACGTTACTATCAGACACAGGGGGAAGCACAGACTGCTGCATTAAATCACATAGCGGCAATGAGCCCAAGCAATATTCAGTGGTGCATGTGTGTACCAATTAAGAATGCATCCCACTTGCACAGTCTGGATGTTTTTCTCCTTCAAAGGGGTCTGATTGTTTGCTTGCAATTATTTGGTAAGTCTAATGAGGCTGAAAAGAGGTCAGATCACCTGTAAATGTCTTAGAAGTGTGGAAGCAGATGTGAATATGTCTGTAAAATTTAATGTTCCAGAGGCTTTAAAGTAAAACAAAACAATTTCCCTGGAGTCCTGATTCTGCAGACTGAATATAAAAATAGTTGTTTCCTAGTTTGCGTAACCTTCGGGACTCTGGAAAGGAATTACCTGCCAGAATCAAAGACTTGTTGCGTTTAGTCTGTCACTTCTCAAACCCGATGCTGTCATTTCAGAATAAATACTAATATGCTGATATTTCTGGTTCATCATGCCCTGACTGTAGAGATCATTGCTGGAAAAAAACACAAGACTAATGATATTTTACTTTGTCCACAGGTGGTTTTTACTGGCAGTAGTGGCAAAGCTTCCATTTTCCTAGAAGCTTCCCAAAGCTTCATTTTCCTAGAAGAAGGACCAGGACTCTTGCATGTGTTAATCAATCACAGTAAATTGTACTCTATAAGAGACTGAGGTTTCCTATGGTCTGTTCTGGGAAGCCTTCCTATCCCAGAGAGTTGAAGGGGCATATATGAACCTTAATTGTTCCATCTGATAGTCCCCTCTATTTGAATCAGGCCTTTTTCACTTGGGGAATGTTGTGATGACCTGAGCAAGAGAATAAGCATATTTAAGTTGAGGTTGCCCCTTTAAAGATTAACAACAGGACTTGCTTTTTAAATGTAGCCTCTTATTATTATATTATTAATTATAGCATTTTAATTCCTTTATAAATTTATTTTAAGCATGGAATAAACATGTAGATTATTGACAGTCCTTGTTCCAAGCAACTTCACACCCAAACAGGCAAGGGAATAACCAGAAAATATTAACAACTCAAGTTTACAAAAAGAGAATGAAGTACACATTTGGCAAAACGTCAGGTTGGTATATGCATAATATGAAATGTCCATGAGGTCTTTGGGGATAATCACCAGTGCCAGATTCAGGAGATGACAGATACTTTTTTCTAAGTCTCCCAAAAATTTTGACACTAACTTCTCTTAAAATTAATAAACTCTTGCTATGGATGATTTGAAGATCTGGCTGGGTAATCAAATTTTTTAAAATGCCTTTGAATTTTGGCCTAAAATAGCTTTCTTAATGTCATGTTGAGTATTTCTGATGGGACTGTCACAGGAGCCCAAATTCCTGCAGTCTCATTCCAGCACCTTTCAACTTCCCATCCTCCCCTTCCTTTACACAATAATGAAATTGGGACACTTGTCCCCATTCATCGTCCTTCTTGGAGCTTTGTAGAACTATGTTGCACAATGTTTGTACAGTGCCTGGAAGAATTCTAGTTGAAAAAGCATGATATTAGAACCAACACCTTTTTTCTTTCTTCCGCTCTCTCTCTCTTCTTTTATTTTTATTTTTTACTTTTTTTGAAGAGCTATAAATCTACTTGCCAAAGTTACATCCTTCTGTGGCTTGTTCGTTGGTCAGTTCCACGTCAGTGTGTTCATTATATAATATGCTGATGTGGAAATTGCCGGAAATTATTGCTTCCTATTACATAACTGTTGCTGCGTATCTGATGTGCTTTCTGATGCTCAGGGGAACAGAAAGAGTGGTGGCTCTAATTGCTGTTACATTTTTTGCAGACCCTTGACTGTAGATCATAATTAGCTCTTAATAGTTGCACAATGTGATTTCCTTGGGTTGTCCCAGTTTTTCTTGAAATATCTTTATGTTTACAGGTTCCTTTACTGTCTCTATAAAATCAAAGCTGGTAAGTATATATTTGCACAGGTGTGCTGGAAGGTGTAGAGAGCTAGACCTCTGCATTGCACAAGAATCTCAAACAATGGGATCAAGGAGGTTAAATCAAGCATACGTAGTCCCAGAGCTCAAACATACAAAGGCAACCTCACAGTTGAACCCACTGAATCACATGAGCCAAACTGTTGTAGGTCTCCACAACCTTCAGAGTGCATTCTTTTGGCCTATGGGGTCAGGTCTCTTATCTTAAACTTTGATAAAGAACATTAAAGTTACATTACATTTCCGCATATCTGGGCATAAGCAATCGTATGGACAGTCTCCACAATTCAGCTGATCACTGATAACTAAAGAAGCCACTGTTTCTCAGCTGTGCACAAAGTCCTCAGTTACATTAGTACCCGATAAGGCTACTGGCTTCTGCGAAGTGGTGTAACGTTGAGGATGTCACAGTGACAGCCAATGTTCTCTCTTGTAATATAATGCAGAATGTTTATACAGCAGCATCAGGCTAAAATGTGGCAGTGGAAAATAAGAGTCTCACATTTCAGCAAACTGAATTCAGAATTGCATGGATAGATCTGACTCAACTTTGTAGTTGTCAACCTACAGTGTAAGTAATGAACCCAACCAGACTCTGAGCAATAAAGTCCTGTGCCACAGCTCATAGCACAGCTCATAGAATATAGTTCAGCAAACACTTCATCGATCAAATGTGCCATGCAACTGGTGCATATCATTTTGGGAAAATGCTCAGCACTGATTTAAAGTTTTCACAGTCAAATCATATTCTGTGTCTGACAAAATATAACATGTAGATGTTCAGTAAGAAGCAAGAAAAAACATTTTGCTGATTAGGAGCTGTTAAGTGCTCTTGGAATGTGGTGAATATTAATGAATGAACCTAGTCAAAATTCAAGACCCTTCCTAGAGGTCACTTCACACACCGTATAGAGAGGACAAAGGCTGCCTTAAATGACTTAGTGTCTGCATAAGGCAGGACACCAATGTTATCTTCTGCCTGCTGCCTTGGCAGGCCCTGACTGGCAGCTGAAAAGACACAGCTGGACTTCTACTGGACACTTGCTTTGCTGTTCATCAGGATAATGCAGCAATTCCAATGTATTTTGTCAGAGACTTGCATGCATGGCTACGTGCACAGTGCTTTGGGCTTTGTGGTGCTTCAGGTGGTTCAGCTGGATGGTGCAAGCTGATACAGCAGGCAGGCACAAAGGGGAGCACAAGATCCAGCATGGGTCAGGAGGTCAGATTTCAACACCTCATATACCACACTGCTGTCCAATTTCCTACTGAGAATTATATACATTGTTAGAAAAGTGATTAGAAGTGGGAAAATGATTAGCTCATCTGACTGCTGTTGGAAATACCACTGCAGGTAACAATAACACAAATGACTTGTCAGTGTCTACTATCCAATTCAGGTAAAGAGAAGGGTAATTTATTTATTATTTATTATTTATTTTATTTTATTTTATTTATTAGTGAAGTGCGGGTTAAAATGAATATCACCGAATTTGGTGAGTCTTTAAAATAAGAATCCACTTTCTGTAGGGCTGAAAATCTGTTTTACACAGTACAAGTTCATGGGTTAAATGGCAGTAGGGTTAGAACTAGATGATCTTTAATGTCCCTTCTAACCCAAGCTGTTCTATGACTCTATGATAAATCCAAGTTGGAAGGGACCTCAGGAAGTTTCTTGTCCAGCCTCCTACTCAAAGAAGGGTCAGCTATGAGGTCTGAGCAGCAGAGCTTTATCCAGTGGGATTTTCAAAACCTCCAAGTATGGCGAAAATACAATTTTTCTGAGCTTGCCGTCTTCACTATGGTCTCATTGTCTCTTGAAAAGTGTATTTAAAGTGTGTAGTTCTGCTTGTTCTCCTCAGACCAGTCATTATGCTGGCACTAGTCACCTGAAGAAAGCAGGCAGATCTGTCAGATTTTAGCTAAGGGACTGAGATGTTTGGAGTAACACAACAAAAAAGCAGGAATATTTGGTGAGCCCCTAAAGTCAACCCTGTAGTCAAAGGAAATCAAGGATTTTAGGAGCAGGAATTAAAGATATCTGAGAACATGTCTAAGTGTTTCTTGTTAGAACTATGTGGCAGCTTAGTGTTTCCTAGACGAACTTTTGTTTCTTTACCTTTGACTTTCACAGGCAATAGAGGTCTGAGTAAGAGCGTGAGTTGTACTCAGGTTGGGTGAACATGCGGTTAATGTGCAAGGCCAGGTGATTGCTGTACAGGTAGTCGTCTACCAGCGACTGTGACCAAGGAGCTGCGATCACAGCAATGCCTTGTTACTGATTTCTGCAATGCCTTTGGGCATGTTTCTTGATTTATCTTTGGATCCTCATCCAGAAAATTATGCTGCTAGCTTTCCCCCCATGTTAGTCTTGTCTATTTAAAAAAGCTTTTTTTGACAGGTAGTCTCTCTTACATTGCTTGTGTAAAGACCCTAACACAAACAACCTTGATCATGGAGAGCTCTATGTCCTACTGTTGCACAAATAATAAATAGAGCACAAAAAGTGCTACACTACTACTTAGCTTATCCTGAAAGAAGGATTGTTTTAAAACAAAGTTTTTTTTTCATTATTATTATTATTTTTTATGTTGGATGTTTCCTCCTTTCACACCTGAACTCCCAGAGGATCCCTCTACTCCCACTTGTGTTATTTATTTATTTATTTTCCCCTCCAAAGTCTAGGAGGAGGGACATTGTATAAAAAAACTATCAGTCACTTTCTTTCTCTGCAAACTTTTCTTCTGCAACTACCTCGGTTAAAGCGAGGAAAAACTGCATCGCTGTTCCATTTGGATTTACAGACATGTTTCATGGAATTGTGGTTCCTCTCAGCTGTTTTTCCTGGCATACTCTGATTTTATGTCAGAGTCAAGAAGCAGAGTGTTTCTGCTAACTTCTCAAAATTCTGCCAAAATTTCTGTGTAGGAGATGGTGACAGGTGACCTGAAAGAGATATCACTTCTCAGGAAGGAAAATGCCTGCCATGGCTGCCCACAGGTCTCCAGGACCCAAGGACTTATTTCTCTGAAATGATCTATGAGTTACTTTGCGGGTGATGAAAGGAGGAGGATTCCTTAGTTCTTGCAATTTCTTCCTGGAATATTACAGCATCATTTCCCAGACTGTCTCCCAGTATTGTGGTAAAAGTAATAATAACCCAACAGCAAAACCCATCATCAAATAAGTCTGTATGAAGAGTGCTGAAGCAAACTACTCCCAAACTCCTTGTGAGTGTAGGTACAGTCATCCTCTCAAGAGACCACAATTAGGGAATCTTATCAGCGTATTGAACATTCTTCTTGACTTGGTGCTTCATCATTTTTCTGAGAGTCCCCTGGATTTCCATCACTGTATTGTCTGAGCAAGTCATTACTTTTGCAAGACAGGTTCAAGAGGTGATACATATATCCTTGTACATACCTGTCTGCTGAAACCCTGAGCACCAGAGATGCTACTGCTAATTATTCAGGTGATGTTACCTACAGAGGTCTTGCATTGAATAATAATGTTTTGTGCCTAATATTTCTTAATTTAGATAGGATTATTTGTTCTTGCCTTGATAAGCATTTAGATAAAGACTGGTCATTTGACTTTCTGAAATAAAAATATTATAATTGTGGTCTGCAGTTCATCTGTAAATAATAGGACTCCATACAGGAATTATCAAGGCTATAGTGCACAAAGCTTCATCCACAACTTCTTTAAATTTATGCCCATGTAAACCTAATGATTGTGAGAGGATGGTTTATGGGTCAGCACCTGATACTTGATCGAATATTGAGTAACACCTTATTGCAGGGAATGCACTGTTCCAGTCAGGTGTGAATGATAGCTGCAATGTCACTAAGGCTGTGTCAACAGCTGCTTGTTGTTGTGAATAAGATACTTACAATCTTGGTCTCGTTTCTTCTCTATTTATAAAATTTAATTGAAAAGGAAAATGCTCTGCTTTGGGTTAACATAAAAAAAAGAATTTACTTCTTGATCATTCTCAGTATTGTCTCCTGCATGATGGTGGGAGGGAAGTATTATGAACAATACAAGTAAAGAAATTTAGTTTCTTATGTGTTTGTCAATTGAAGGGCATGAACGTTACCGTTTCAGTGAATTCTTAGTATCTAAAATTAATTACTGCCTATTGACCTTGCTGTCATTAAAAAGTCTTGCTCCCCCACTCAGTTACCTATACCCAGAAAATCTGCAGGAATGCAGATGTATGAGTGCTCTGAGGCTGCTCTTCCTTTGCCACATTCAGTTGATGCAGACCAACATGCTCAGGCTGTTGGTGAAGGACTGTCTGAGGGACAACACAGTTTTGTTAAGCCTTTTTTATTGAGGCAACCAGGTTAAAAAGGAATATAAACTTTGGGATGAGATTTTTCAAACCAAGTAGTTTAGACTCTTTTAGCTATAATTACTGGTGTCCAGGTGGCACATCATTTTCCATGTGGTACTCCTGATTAAAAACCCAGAGGTGTATTAATTGCATTCAAAGAAAACCAAGCCTTTCTAAAATATACCAGCAGAAAACTTGAAAGCATTTATTGTATTAGGGACCTTGAGCTACAGAGTGGCTCTTGGTAAGACTGCAGCTCTTCTACTCTAACACCTATGTTCCTTTTTGTTGAAGCCCCACTGGCTGTGCTACCATGAACGTAGGCTTTGTGCTCTGAGAAGAGCCATTCTGGCCACACATCGAGACCACATCTGGTGCCTCCTTCCTACTGAAGTGCATGCCCTGTGAGCAAAGTGAAGTCTAATTTGTCTGAGCAATACCACTACAGAGTTGAGTGTAGTTTTTGGAGCTGGGTGTTGATGAATCCTGTCTAAGCAACAGATCAAGTGCTGAGCAATAGAGTAAGGAGTTTTCAAGAGTAAGAAATGCTCATAAGCAGAAGTTCCCAGAATATTGTAAGCTCACAGGCTTTTTAACAGGCCAGAAAATGTCTTTTCTCTGCTTTTGTGCTCCACCTTTGAAGGGTAGAAATTGAGTTTCATATTGCACCAACACTTCTAACAATACAAATATAGTCATTGGCAGGACTGAGATTTTGATCACCATCCAAACTGTTTAATCATTTTGTTTACTTGCAGTTACCAATTTGCTGAGAATGGAATGACTCAAACATGCAAAGTTCTACTGCAATAAAATAAGAAATTAAGGAAACTGAGAGGCTCCTGTGGAAGCTTTATGACTGTTCTTGTTCTTACAAGGGCGCTTCTTTAAGGCTTAACAGTATTTTGTATAGCCCGTAAAGAGTAAAATTTATGTATCAAACACAAGGGTTGTTCTACTTAAACTGTAGGAAAATCACAACACAGGCAGGCCTGGAGTCAAAAGGAAAAATGAACTAGAAAGCTCATAATACATTAAATATGCATTAGGAGAGAGTTGGAGGGAGATAAGGCTTGTTTCGCTTATTTATTCTATTTATAAAGAATTGTTTACGCGTGAATGTCAATATATTCCCATTTTTAACACTTATACACACTGTAATAGAAGGCATGCTGTACTGATGATTCCTAGGGCTGTGCTGGCATTTTTCAGAGATGGGCTACAGGATGAGGACTAGGCAGTGTTGAATGAGGGCATTATTGGTGCTGAGATGTGGCTTAGTGGAGACCTGCAGAACCAGCTCAACTGTATCCTTTGCTTTGGGTGAAGGTGGATCTTGCTGATTTCTCTGAGGCTTCCTGATTTGTCACCTCTGGGAAGCTCCTTTCCCTGTTATCCGTTGCTGCATTCATAAATGTACTTCATTTCTGTGTAAGATTATCTCAGAGACTGAGCATGCATTACATACATTGTTTGTGTTTTAAAACAAAAACAAACAAAAAACCCAACAAACCAAAAATAAATAAACAAATAAATAAATAACACATGCACACACACACACACACACAAAAACAAACAAAAACAATAACAGCAACAAAAAAAACACCCCAAACTCTGTCATCACTTGGTCTGAAAAACCCTGCAGCTTTGACCTGTGCCACTCATGGGGCTTAGTCTGTGTCTCTGTCTGAACTGAGGGTGTTTCATGTCTAAATTCCTGCTCACAATCATTTGTCCGGGAGCTGACACAGAGATTTTATCTTAAATCCAGCAGTTGCCCCATTGATTTGGCACAACAGTTTCAGATGTCTGATTTTTTTCTCCCCCTAGTATTCCATCTGGTTGGAATTTGATTGCATCATTTTAACACTTTTCTTCTGACAATGACATGGTATGATTTTGAAATTTGTTCAGTTTTGCTACACTGCTGGAGACTGGCTAGCATTTTTCTCTTATGCAAAAGGAGAACTTATGTTTTAAAAGTTCAAATAAAGTAGAGATAATAATTACAGTATGCCTCCCCCCAAAATAAAATCACCTTTGGATAAATCTGTGTTTCCCTCAGCTTTGCCATAAGGCATCTCCCGGTTTTGCTTATCTGAGAACAATGTGGAATTTTTCAGTCTGTATGTAAGTCCAATGTAGTTATGATCTGCCATATCATATTTGTAGCTGCCAGCTGTTAAATGTTATAACAAGATATGCTCATTGTCACTTCTAATGGAAAGCACTGCAGAAGCATTTCTCCATCTTTCTCACAATATCAGTAAAACAGTTTTCAATAGCTAGGGTAGTGTTTCTCCAATCATGGAGATAATTAATGAAAATATACCATTAAACAGTTTGTTTCCAAAGTGCTAAAGCCTGCGTGGGAACAGAACAAGGCAGCCTCAGATTGATATTCTAAATGCAGATCTCATATCTTTATGACATTATTCATGGAGATATAATTTTGGTTTTAATATATTTTTTTTCTTTTTCTTCCCCAAATGAAAATGATGAATAACTTTTCTTATAAAAATCTTCCTTTAGAGGTTTCAACCAAGTACACATGGAGAGCAAGACTTTTATGGTAAGTACTTTGCCCCACACCAAAATGTTTGACTTCTTTCTTCCCATTAAAAAAAATCTAAAGAATCAGGTGTCTTTAGTCAAGCCATCATAATGGCTTTTGGGAAAATGACAAGCGAATAATAGTTGGGCACATGTAAGCACACATAGATAATCGCACTGATACGGAGAGTGGGACTGCACAGACGTTTCCTAGGAATTAGTTATGGGGAAAAAAAAAAAAAGAACACTGGGATGGAAAAGGACTGGTCATTAACTGGCAGAGGAACATCTGGAGTGCACAACCTCACACAGGCTTATGAGGGGAAACAGTAGACTATATTTGTATCAAGTACAAGCAGTATTCTTGGTCATAGCTCATTCCTGCTATGATGCATTTGGAATTTGGCATCCTGATGTGGGTGGGAATTGTTGCTCTTAGGAGTATGTGATGGAGATGCAAGAAGGTGTGAAGGTGGAAGGTGATTTTGAGAAGCAAAATTTCTGAAACCTTGCTGACATTTGCCTTATCAGTAGGAATAAGCTCAGCCGTCATGAAACTAAGACTCTGCATCACCACTATCCAGGAGTATTTTGGTCACTTTTGTTCATGCTGGTGACTCGTGTTGTCTGGTGCAGCCAAGGGATGCGGGATGCTGCTGCTCACCCCTGGCTATATGCTGAGGGGTCAGCTCTCCCTCCAGTCTGCCAGCGTACCCACACGTGGAATCGTGCCCTCACCCCATGCTCAAGAGGGCTGAACATGAGGCTTTGCTTTGACTTGGATTGTTGGGGTGGATCACTTTAGGCATCAATTCCCTGAGCAGGTTGGGAGGTAGGTCAGAGGACCAGTGACTGCAGATGGAGAGAAAGGTGACAGCGAGCTGCTAGGGGTAGGCTGGAAGAGTAACCTCTCACCGTGCTGACCGACAGCATAACAGGGTGCCTTGTCCCTATGTCCTGCTCATTTCCACTCTGCTGGACACCTCACAAGCCTCCACCCTGGCTGTCCGTGCAGCCTTTGGATGCAAGCCTGCTCTCTGGCTCAGCCTCACTGCTAGTGTGGTGCCTGCTCTCTCCTGCCTTTTCTTTCGTCCTTATACCCTGTGGCTTTGCAGCTCATTATCCACAAAATATCAGCTCAACTTGACACTCTGGGAACAGTGATTTACATTTTTTTCCAGTTGATTTCTCCACTGCTTCTGCTGGATTTGTGATGAAGGCAACGGTTACAGATACTTTGGCCATCTGAATGGATAGTAATGACCTCAGACCAAGGAGCACCAGAAACAAACTCCCTGAATTATGAAGTTCAGGCAATAAGCAGAGCCAGGGTCACCCAGACACAGGCATAGTTTTCCCCTACTGCCTCAGGGTTAAGAGTGGGTAATTGGTATTTCCAGTTCAGCTTCTTTCTCATTCTGTGTCATCCCATCATGGCATGCCAGGATGCATTACATTAAATGGCATCAAATAGTCATGGAGTGTGACACGATACATTATCTGACATGTCACCTCACACCCTGTCATAACACAGTGCACTCAAAGATCAGTGGGGACCAAAAATTCATTTGTCTGATTCCATTTTATCAGTCAACCCCAAGGGAGGCAAGCGTGTTAATTATTTGCATGGTGGTTTGCATCCAGTGCTAGTGGGGAGAGGAGCGGTATGATGGGAGAAGGACAATTTCTACATTTCAGAACAATTTTATACCTATTGTCAGTGCATATAGGTGGCAGTGAACAGGGTGTGATAGTGAAGGACCACTCTCTGAAACTTGATGCATGATGCAAAGTGTCTGTAAGGATGAAAAGGTAGGTAGAGAAGTGCAGGTTCCCCAAAATCAGCCAGCACTGGAATTTGGATTAAGTATCCTTTGTGCTCTGTAAGAAATTGTGATAACATGAGACGGAAATGGAAGCATTTCTAAAAATCTGGTTCAGAGACAGCTGATCTTAGTAGGTATATTTTCATATGTTTCAAAAAATTTAATTCTATGGAAGGAAAGACTGACAAATGAGCTTTCAGTGGATCTAGCTGAGATGTTTTAGGACATTTGTCCCTTGTTCTTAATGTCCAAACTCTCAGGAGAAGGCAACAAGTATGTTGGTCTCAGCAATACCAGCTCAAAATATGTCTTCGCTAATAGTGTCAGAGAAGGTCAGTTTGTTCCATGGCATGTGATTCTGGATATAGAAAAGGTGAGAGCACCTGATTCAGATAGCTGAAAAGAAAAAAAGGTTCTGTTGCCAACTGGTTTGCTAAACTAGAAATCAGTCTGCACCCTTCCTGACTTCTTGATGTGTTTTTTTTTTTTTTTTTTTTTTTTGTGAGCAATTGTATTTCTGTAAACATTTGTGAAAAGCAGGTGTTTGGAGCCTCAAACTGAGATTCTTATGAATAAATGAACAGAGGTTGTTTGAACTCATCAAACAGCTGAATGTCACAGCTTTGAAATTGTTGCTTGTAAAGCTACAGGTGTCACAAGAACTCATAGAAATAGTGTCTGACCAAAAGGAGCAGTCATGCATCAAAATGGGTGAAGAGAAATTGGAATACAGGAAGAATATGTGCTACAAACAGTGTGAGCAATGCCAGCCTCTGTGATTGATTTTAAGGAAGAAGAGCCTGAATTGTGGAGCCCAGTGCAGGCATTTGTGTCTTAGCCTTGCAAAAGAAGGCGTTGCTGGTAACTTGCACATATGAGCAAGCCACTGGTGTTGTCTTGTAGCTGTAACTGTGAAAGAAGCCTACTCCAGAGCATGGTTGAATTATATCCCCCATGTCACTCCTGTTCTGTAATGATTTAGTATGAAAGATACTCTTTGAAATGGCTTGTACAGTATGATGCTAGTAGTAAGTAATGTTAGCACTGGAGTAACACAGAGCTTTTCCAATGCCAGGGTATTTGATCTGGGTCTGCATTTCCCCATGCTTTTCAAACCAGTATGTAGCTTGAACTGAGGGTGAAAGTTCACATCAGTTGTTTGATGCAAACTGCGTTGAGCATCCTTAGTTAGCACAGATTTGCAGAGAAGAGCACACAGGAAACATCTGCACCAGCCACTCTTTTTCTTGTGGTAGGAGACTGCGTTCCCCTCCTTTGGCTCCAGATTTTCTTGGCAGTGTCCCAGGTTTGTGGACTGGGATGATGCAGGGACTGTAGCTTCCCTGTGGGAAACTAGACGGGGAAGCGTTGCAGATTCCAGAGGTGAATCTTCAGCAGGAAAATAGATTTCACTCACCTGCTTCAGGCTAATATCCTCAAAGTGTTTCAGACTTGTGACTTGGATCCATTAAGTTGCACAGTGGAGAGATAGGTGAGGTCAGAATGTCAGTGAAATATATATCCCCATCCTGAAAATCCCTCTTAAAATATATGGAAAGGTCAAATTCTTCTCCAGTGAATGACAGGTTCCACCTGAATCCTAGGTCTTGGAACTGAATGCTGGAGCACCAATGGGCATATGCAAAATTGCCAAAGACCAGGTCTAGTTACACAAACTTGTAAGCAGAGATATGTTTGGATGGAACTCATTGATGCTTGTAATTAGAGCATGCTCTCATCCCAAAGTGAGACAAAACAGTACCTCAAGATGTCCATGGGATGGAATAATCCTATTCCTGAATTGCTAAAGCAAGCCATGAACGATGGCAGATATATATGGGATATACTCAGCTGCTTTCAGAATAAAGCCTTCTGGTTGGTACAGATCTGACGTATGAAAGGGGAAAACTGAATTACTGGTAGGTTTTATCTACCATGGAATTAAGACAGGAAGGAGAAAAGGAAAATTACTTATATTTTCCCACAAAAGATTCTCTGCAAAAAGATACTGAAAGTGGGAGTGAATTCTAGGAAAAGGGAGCATTTTGCATAGAACATTCCTTAAGAGTTCTGTGTGGTTCAGGCCACAGCACAACAGGGCTGAAATCTTTAACATAAACTCCTATAGATGTGGCACAGGAGAGTGGGGGAAGGAAAGTGGCAGGCGGACTCCATAATGTGTTCACTTGGAAAGAGTCAAAGTGGAGGAAAGGATTAAATGAACTAGAGGAAAAGAATAAAGAAGAAAAGACACGTGGAGTTTTAAGGTGTGTGAGTTTAGTGACAGTCCTGATTCTCATGTGTTATTGCAGTTTCTGGTGCGAGAATGTATCTCTGCAAAAACAGGCAAAGGACTGTGACTTTGATCAGAATTTATCCTACAGAAGTTGTACGGCTGACAGATCTGGGCGCTGCAAGGAAATAACTGCAGAGACTGTCAGGAAAGAGAGATTTAGCCAATCTCATTTCAGTCATTCAAATGAGGTGTCTCATTTAGAAGCCTAATAACTTTAGACCTCTTCAATAACCAAAGGAGACAGGGAATGATACAGATCTTGGTGGTCTCCTAGAGGATATGCATCCTCCTTCATGCTCTTAGCTCATGTTTGCTTTGGTTTGAAGCCAACAAAGTGGATTTCAATAGGCTTACTGCCACACCCATTGAAAACTGTCCTCTGAAGCCAGAGAGTAAGGATGTAATTCAGTCCACCTACCATGGCCATCTGCACACTCGGTCCCCATCTGTCATCAAACGAGTAAGACAGGCACCTCCCTGAAACAACTCTGTTGGGCGGGATGAATTGCTTTAAAATTAACCCCTCTCCTTTGCCTAGACGGAGCACAGACAAAAATTTTAGACTTGATAAACAGCCAAAACCAGATGACTTAAAGGCTGTGCTGGAAGTCACAGTTATCTGTAGATCCTGGCATAGTGATCTACTCAGGGGTAGTCCATATCACGGGCAAAAAAGTTCCTTACAGTTTTGTAAGGAACATTCTTTTTGTAAGGGAGTGAAGTCAAAGGATGGCAGTTTGGCTTGCTGTTTTCTGACTGGTGTGGAGGATGGAGTGAGAAAACACATTGTGCTCATGGCAGACAGCTAGCTAGGCTCAGTTCAGGTGAAGCTGTGGTCCACGTGGCTGAAGGCAGTTTGAAAATCTGTGGGTTTGATTTTCAAGGAGTCTTTCTCACAAACGGCAGGGCTGGTTCCAGGAACAGTGCTGTGATCACAGGGCGTGGAGGAGACAATGCCATTCCCCACGCTCACCCCATTGTTGTTTTGATTATGTAAAATTCCCCTCTGCCCACAATGCCTGGGTCACTATATCATAACCCGTAAACTGTTTTTCCCCTTGGCCGCATTTTATTGCTGTTATCCTTCAAGACAGTCAATATCTAATTGAATGTGGGTTTTCTTGTATGCTCAATGAATTCCATGTGTTCATCTCTTAGAAGCAATTTGACAACAATGAAGACAAGAAAAATTGCAAAAATAATGAGGACTCCTTTTGGGGAAAAAGTAATTGAAATGATACAAGCCCAAACCCTGAGTGATGTTGAGTGTATTCTGGGTAGCACTGGAGTTAACTTGAACAGGAGGTGCCAGAAATTCAGGCAGCATTTGTCACAGAAATGTATTAAAATGTCTAAGAAAAGCTACATCTATCATATAGTGGAATATTGGTTCACTAAAACACAGACACAGGTTTAATCCCTCTGTCTCTTACTAACTTGAGAAAACCAGGAAAGTGCAAGTGAAAGAATTATATTTACATCACATGAATTAATATAGAACAACAAAAAACAAAACACATAAGATATATTGATCAAAAGTAGAAATTAAATAGCCCACAAAGACATGTAACTGTTTGAGCAGCCTGAGAAAAGGATGTGATATTTCTACCATACACCTTTCATAAAATACCAGTTTTTCATAATGGGATGTCATACCAAACCGTTTCTGGTCTTGTTTGATCACTGCTCAAGCTGTAATACTGAAGGATAAACACACACATAGAACAAACAAGTAAGGGTAAGAAATAACCTGAAAGTTGGGAGGGAACATAATATATTTTGATCTAAAGAAGAATCAGTTTCTCATCTAAGGGAAACTGAATCTTCTTTAGATCAAAATGTATTCTCATCTAAGGGATGAGAAACTATCAAATCTACTGTTTCTTACAATTTCATAATTAGTCATGACTGAACACAAGTGTTTCATGCATTTCTTTTCTCTCTGTTCTTCTTTTCCCCAATGGACTTTTTTTTTTTTTTTTTTTCCTAACAGTGTTTGGCTCATTAAGCACTCAATGGTCTATTACGCTGTGTTAATCCAGTACTATCTGACCGTGGACTTTGTGTACATTTCCATTTTATCATATTTTTCTCCCCTATCCTCTCCACTCTGTGTCTGTGCTCCTTGCAGTAGCTGCAGTGATAGCCCCTTCATTCAAACTCTGCTGAAGGGCTGACCATGAAATTCTTCTTTCTTTCTTTTCTTCCCTCCTCCTCTTCTTGCAACCTAATGCCTCCTCTTACTCTTTGATTCTGGCTGCATTCTTATGGGATTAAGAGTTTTCTGTTTCCTACAAGGAATAAAATATAGCTATCTGAGCCAAAGGAGTAGGAAATTTCTCCACAGACTCCTTAATGGGGGGTTTTATGGGGTATACTTTCACCTCATTTAGCTTTTATTTCTGTATGGCTCTTTCATCAGTCTGAGCAGCTGAAGGAAATGACAACTTTATGGGAATGCAAGAGGAATCACTGGATTAAAAGAAGACATGAGAACAACTCAAGGAGTGGAAAGATTTAGAAAGAATGAAGTCCCAATACATGGCTCAATGAAGTCAAAATATATATGTTCTTTGGACAGAGAGACTCCTGTAAGACTCTGCTTTGTGACTGCATGTGATGGTCCGTGAAAGTGGGCAGATCAGCTTGTTCTTAGGTTTTAAAGTCAGTAACAGGGCTTTGATCTCCCATACTGCTTTCTTTCCAGCAAGGGCCCTGTCCATTCCCATATCAAGATGAATATTATTTCCTTTGGCCAGGCCATGTCGTTATGGAAGATACCTGGTCTTTCAGACTTCCTGAGATTTACACATCTACCACTTTCCTTGGTAAGTTGTTCCATGATTAGCTGAACTCAATATTAAAAATGTATCTGTTATCTAATTTGAACCTAATTTCAAATTCTAGCTGATCAGACATTGCATGCCTTTCGTCTGCTAAACCAAGGAACTTTTTATTATCAGAAATATTTTCCATCCCCTACGTACAGACTGTGATCCCGCTGCTTCTTTATTTCTTAGAGAAGTTAAAGAGCTGAGTTTCTTAAGTCTTTTGTTTTAAGGCAGATTTTCCAGACATCAAATCATTGCTGCAGCCTTTTTCTGATCCCTTTCCAGTGTTTCAGCTACCTCCTTGGATTGTACATATTATTACAGCAGTGGTCTTGCCAGAACCATATGCAGAGGTAATAATAACATCTTGCTTTGGCACAATATACTTTCAGTATAACTGAGTATTGTGTCTTCTGTTTTACAGGACAGCATATCAGGTTTTTGGGACTGCCTACTTCTGAATATGCTCTAAGAGTGACTTTGTGGTAGATGCAAGAATACTGCATTTGGCTGTAGAGTGATGTTCAAAATAGCACAGTTTACCAAGCTGTGAGCACAATTGACCCATTCCCATTATTGTTTACAGTTCTCCAAATGTTTGTATCCTCTGAAAATTTTACCATTCTGGCTAAAGATGTTGAATAACATTGGACAAAGGAAATCTCTGTAGGACCCACAGAAAATGCCCCCCCCTTTGATGATGATTCCCTATTAACAATTGCTTTTTAGGAGTACAGCTCTGGAAGAGACCTCCTGGGTCACTGAGTCTAATCCCCAGCTATTTCCAGTAACCACATCATACAGTCACTATTCGAAATCTAGCTCAATTTTAATCCATTTAATATGTGCTGCATTGGTTTTTATGTAGTGCTGCTTTTGTAATCTGAATGCCATGTGATAGTAAGTCATTAAGTCATTATTTTATTTCTAGTAATGACAAAAACCAGCTGAACTGATTTTTGTATATTCAACTTCAGTCTAGAAACAATGAACTGAAAAAAAAAGAGCCTGAGGTTTTTCTGCTTTACTCAAATGAAATGCTTTTTAAAATTAGAATAACAAAATAAGATGACACCAATAATGCACTGAGCCATGCTGCTGAAAAAAAAATAACACATGGGATGTTTTTTAGTAGGATGGTTTGAAGTTCCAAATGGATTTTTTCCTAAGGATGTTGATTCACAAGGACAGGAAGATTAAACCTTAGATGGCAGATATAATTGCTACCCCCAATATTTCCTTCCTCCCCTCTCCCAGAGGTTGCTTCTTTCCTTTGCAGGGAAGTTGAATTGCATGTGAAATAACTTCTGGACTATAGCCATTTGCATCTTGCTCTGTTAAAACCATCCAGGTTGGAGATGATAGTTTGGGAACTGCATCGTGTGCTCTTTGTATTTACTGCAGTGCAGCATTCTCTAGGATAGAGGCAGAGTGGGCAGTCAAGGGAGGTACCCTCTGAGTTTAACCTGCCAATTGGCATGAAACAACAGCCCTAGATCCAAGCTTTTGTAGGGCCGATGTTGCTGGAAAAGGCCAGGCAGTTTCTGAAGCAGTTTTCTTGCAGAATATAAAATCTACAGGAGTGAACATATGGTCAATGTCACCTATAGCTGAATTCAGTGACAGCTGATGGCGTGTACGGTACTGAAGTTGTCCTTCCTCCTGGTGTGCAAGTGTTTATCCCTCTGTAGCAAGATGGTCAGTGACAGAACAAGATGCCTTTGTGTGTTTTTGGAGGAATGAATACAGTGCTCAAGCCAGCTGCCTGTGTGTTTTGAAGATTTTGCTGTATAACTTCCTCTCCCACTTGGTAACTGGGAACTGGATGGAGCTTATTTATTTATAGAGATACACTTTAATCTCTGTCTGTCAAAGAGGATTTAGGTAACATATATATCCCTTGTCAAAGTTGGAGGCTGAGCAGTGTTGAGCTCTTCCTTTAGAGGTAGGGATGGGAGAAGAGTGGGAAAAATCTTTTGAATGTTTTCAGCACAGTAGTGGTGTCAAATTTACCCAGATTTCCAAACTGACCAGAACACTGATGCTAAGGTTTGAATGATTTCCCACCACATCTGAAGCAAATGTAGCTCTGGCCTATTTCCATGGTGTTTTGAGCCAATTACCGCCTTTGGATACTTTGGGCTGTTTTTCTCCGTGAGATTATGGGTTTCTGTATTTGGAACAAAATTTGTAGGCACGAGGCCCTTGGGCGTATGCCAGCACATTGAATCTGCATTGAATCTCATCTTTGTGTCAACCCAACTGAACAGTGCTTTCTGGGTCTGAGGCTTCCTTTCAGCCTCATTTCTTTGGTGAATTATACTTCTAAAGAGCAGTTTACATTATGCAAAATTATCATATCACTCTTGTTTAAATGAGATGCTTTCAGGTCAGTGACATAGGTCCAAGCAAAGAGCAGGGCTTTGGAAGCTGACATTCGCTCCCTCTCAGCAACCTCAGAAATATCAGTCTTGCAACTTCTATAAATATATTTCATCAGGGACCTGCTCAGGCTGAGCGTCAGAGTGGAAAACACTTAGGTATGTGATTGAGCTGAGTTTGGTCATTCGAGTGAGCTGTTCCCTGCATAGCCGAGCGCTTGCGTGAGGAAGGCACCGGTGTGATGGTGTGGAACTGAAGGCGGTGGTGCGTGATCGTAACCTTGGAGCTTTTTCTGTTCTGCTTAATGGGGCTGTTGCTGCTCCTGGGAGCTCATCACAGCCTTCTTCATTCACCTATGGGGAGTGTTTTAAGGCAAAAATTCACAGCAGCTACTTAGGCAGAATTCAGGACCCTAGGGACCTGTGGTATATAATGGCCATGTTGAAGTGGTCAAAAGAATCAGCTTATTTCTATACCTGCATATTCGTCAGCTGTATTTTACTTGCATTCTGCTGCATGGCAGGACTCACCCCTTTTGGTGAAATATCCTAGCTAATGTGCTGAGCCTTCAAAGAGTCCTTCCAGCTCAGTTCTTCTAGTGGGTGGCATCCCTGCCCGTGGCAGGGCGCTTGGAACTAGATGATCTTTAAGATCCCTTCCAACCCAAGCCACTCTATGATTCTATGAGTTATCCTGTTTTCCTTGCTTTACTCTGAATATGTTTGCACAGCAATGGTTCCCCCCAAATACTCTTTCACAATGGAGTACCCAGGTCACTCTAGGGCAGCAGATGTGTGAATATGATTTATACCAAAATTGGCGGTTTTGCTGGTACAGAGCCCTACTTCTCACCTGAGTGAGGCATCTGCTGGGAGGGTAGGGCCTGAAACTCGGCTTGTGCTTTTAAGAACATGCCCTGCTCAATTAACAGAGGAGCTCAGGCTCTGCATCTCACACTGGCAGAGGATTTTATTATGCAGCCTTGACAAGAGAACCTGAATTCTAGGGAAATATGAATGTCCCAGGGAATTTCATCTAATTTTAGATAGTTCTCTGTACTCTGTCCAAAGGGGGCATGTAGCCTTTATTATTGACTGCTTAGGAAACTGTCTAGCTCTGTGTCTCTTAAGCATTCTCCTGTGCCCAAATACCTAATTTTTAGGCATTGCAACATCCAAACTGAAAGCAGAAAAAACACTTTATTGTCCATAGCCCCTCTGCGTTAGTTCCCATCTCATCATTGGGAATGGTAGCCTATCCTCCCTTCCAAGGATGTTGTGAGGGTAAATGCATTAAAAGAGAAATGCTCAATTATTATGGTAATAGGACTCTTATAAATACCTAAGATATATGTGTATATTTGTATTTTAGCGGAACCTAGCTTACAACTGCAGCTTAAAAAAACTACCATCAACCCCTATATAAATTCCATCTGTGAATATTTGATCAGATGCTATGTGGGTGGAAAAGTATGTTTCATTGCTATTGTGATTGCTTTCTTTCTTTAGCTTTTCATGAGTAATAAACGTGAAGAATGTCCCAATGCTTTTATGCTCACCCAGTCAGTAATATTTTCTCTGAACCTGTATGTGAATGTTTAATTCATTAAATGGTATCATGTAACTTTATGGTGAAATCATAAATCTGTTCTGTTACATTGCTTATTGGAAAATCTTCAACTCCAAGGAAACCCCTAGCACTAAAGCTTGCTTTCCTTGATTACATATGTCTTTTATTGGCTGCTTCCCACTTTCTCTTAGGATGCTTTCTCTGTGTGCTTCCAAGCTCTCAATTTTATTTTAGAGTAATGAATCTAACTGGTTTGAGAAGAGGAATTTTTTTTCATGTACATATAGCAGGCAAAAAAAAAAGGAAGATATAATATAATACATCCTGCATGTACTTCACAGTGGTTGTGTGTTCACTACTGTTCAGCTTTTCAGAATGAAGATGGCACTGAGAAATTCACTGTCCACTGATCTAGCCTGGGGGCATGAGACGCCTCTGCCAATACCTGAAGTTAAAAAAAAAAAAAAAAAAGTTATTACTTGTTTTCTTAAGTTACCCGTTTGCAGTGTTAGCAAAACTGTGCAGGATAGTGTGCCACATCTATCATGCTTTGCTTTTAAGTTTCTCATGGTCATGGCTAATGCTGTAGGGTCCTCAGAAAACATCTCTGGAGACCTGGAGGGGGGATCACAACTCTGAAGGGCTCCTAGGAAAGCACTTTGATAGCAAGAACACAACTTCAATCCCGTTGTAAAAGTCTGGTACGCAGCTTGGACGGTTGATCTGCCAGAGGGGTCCAAGTTTTGGCTTTGATTATAGACCAAATACCTGGTCAGATTGATGATAATCAGGCATCTCTTTCTAGAGAGCTTCAGCATTACTTTTTGCCCAAGTCCCAATGAAATTGAGACAAAGTCAGCATGCCTGTGCGTGGTACCCCAAAACTAAGATGGTCCTAAGATGCTCTTTGCTGCTGGCTCATCTACAAAAGCAGTAGTATGAGCAGCTGTGGGACAGACAGCAAAAATTCACCAGATGCTCAGTTGTCCCAGACTCTCTTAAAAACTACCTTTGAATCCTTCTTCCTGAGCTGTGCTGTATTTTCTGTGGTCGCGTCTGAGGTTGTGGGACAGTAATTATTACTGAAGCCTTGGTAGTGGATCTTCGCCGAGTTCTTAGTGGTAGGACACCTACATCACAGAAACTGCCCAGGCAACTGAGGATAGTTGGCAGCTCCTTGGCAGTGTCAGCAGGAACACTCACAAGAAGATATTAATCCTTAACTTCAAATCTGGCTCAGGCACCCTTAAATTATAAGAAAATTACCCTTCTCCTGCTATAGCTACTGCTCATCCTATGGCTACTGTTGCATTGGATCTCATCTATCCCCATGGTCTGAGTTCCAGAGCTGTCAGCATTAAGATTTTAGTCCAAGAAAATATGTTGCCACCATTATGGTGTCATTGTACATAGTGATACAACTAATGCCTATGCCCAAGAACTTAAAAGCAGTGTTTCTAAGCGTCTAAATAATACCAGGAGCAATAGGATACAATTGTGATTAGGCATCTAAATGCATAGAAAAAAATCTGTTTTTTCAATACACACATAAGCTCATGCATAGTTTTATTAAATACAATGAGCTCCTTTTCTTTAAGGTGGGCATGCATTTAAGTGCTCTGATCTGTTTTTTTTTTTTTTTAATTTCTTTTTTCTTTTTCTTCTTTTTTTCTTCTTTTTTTCTTTTTTTCTTTTTTTTTCTTTTGTCCTTTTTCTTTCTTTCTTTCTTTCTTTTTCTTTTTTCTTTTCTTCTTTTAAAAACAAACAAAAAACTCCTGCATTTTCAAGGGATCATTTTATTTATGTTGAGGAGTATCCTTTGTACAAAGAGTGGGATTCCAGTATATTTTCGGGAAAGTGAATCAGGCAATTATCTTGCAGGACCAGTGCAGATGCCAGAATGAGGAGGTGTGGTAAAGGGAATGCATGATTGATTTCTTTCCTATTCCAGAGCTGGATGAAATGCCTGACACAGCTGTTAGCTCACTGCTTACAAGAACGAGGAATCAATCTCACCAGATGTTGTTCATTTCCTCTGTTGCTGTGTGGCCAGCTCTGTTGTACAGAGGATGCGGGGGGCGGAGGGGAGGGAGGGAAAAGAAAGGGGAGAAAATCTCCATCTAGATTACACAAGAAGGGCCCAGTGTGGGAATGTAACGTTAAGTGAGGAACACAAGAATGGGCCATGAGTGGGAAAGTGGAAGCTGGGAAGACAGAGCCCACTCATTCACTCATCTGATTCATCCACTGGGGAGCACAGCAGACTCCCTTCCCCCGTGGGTCGATACATGATCGTGAGCTCTGAACGCTAATGTTTTCCATTAAAAGGATGCGGGAGGTACATGGGGAGGGTTCAGTAGCAAACAAGCCAATGATTCAAGGACACATCTGCCAGCTGCACTGTGCACTGTGTTGCACCAGTCTGTGGAGCACTGACACATAGGCATAGAGTCTTTGAGCAACAACATTTGGGGAAGAAATCACAGTGACAGTGTGATGTGCTGCTAACACAGGCAACATACCTGGGTGATTGTGGTCCTGAGCGTGCCATCACCATTTCAGATGACCTTCTTTCCCAAAGCCGGAACAAGCTCCCATGCTGGGAAATGCACATGGAGAGCCTGGTCATGGCATGGGTAGCATTTGGGGCTGGGAGGCTACCGAGACATTATGTCACCCCTTTGCATATTTTTCATTATGTGTTTCCTCCAGGAGGAAAGGGGCTGTGGCATCTCCCTGAGATCCCATGTAACACAGCACAGCTCATCTGCAGGTGCTGCAAGGAGAGCTGGAGCCACGGCTCAGGGGATGGAAGAGGAAGGGTCTGCCAGTGCCTCCACGTGTAGGAAGAGGGGAGGGAGAGAGAGCAGCTGGCGTCAGTAGACCACTTAGTGGTTTATTTGCCTGCGTCACTGGTTTACAAGAAAACAAGCAGAAAGGCAAAGGAAAGGACCTTCATATGAGGAGGGCACTTTAAGCTAAGGCTATAAGCTTCAAGAAGAGAGATATGAAAAGATAAATGTTTGCAGATTGGCTCTGGAGGTGCCAGAGGTCGGGAAAGGCCATGCTGCCCATGGAGAAAAGATATTTTGATAAGCCAGTGGAACCCTTACTTTAGCATTTGTTGTGTCACCCACTTCTAGGTGAATTGATTTCTGTTTTTTTTTTTTTTTTTCTCTCTCTCTCTCTCTTTTTTTTTTTCTCATTTGTTTGACACTTTTTTTACACATTCTGAATTTCCTTGCAGAATTCAAGTAGGTTCCTGCTGCCATGTCTGCAGAACTCTAGCAGTAGGAGGAAGGGAGACCTCATGAAGATGCTGCCACAGGAGATTAGTTCAAGCCACAGCTCATTAAACAGGGAAGAAATAAATTAATATGGTCCCCATCAAGACATGAAACAGGACAGTGATCAATAAGGGAGGTATATCATCTTTGGAGATGAAACAAGTCAAATGAACACATTCCCACCAACCTGAGGACACAAATTCAGAATAAGATCCCTGCCTTTATGGAGCAATGTTTTTAGGGTGAGCTCTGCCTTTGGCAGAAACCTGCAGTAAGCTGTGGAAGAGAGCTGTGGATTTGCCCCAGTGCAACATAAAGTGCATCCGCACAGCAAGATGTGTTAGCTGGTCTCCATCCTGAGCTGTATGAGGAAGGGCTAGTGCCATGCTTTGTGGCCTTTCTGTTTAAAACACCTGAAAATAAGCCCATCCCACTATGCCATACAGCATTTAAGGTCCTACTGGTAAAAAACCCAGCAAACTAACAAACAAAAAACAATTCACAAACAGAAAAAAACACAGTGCTGTTTTGTTTTTTGCCTGAAGTGTTTGGCCTATAATAGGGTAAAAGCTCTGCGGGAGAAAATAACAAATAATCTGTCACTGCTGAAGTCATTCTGGAGAGACAGAGTGGCAGGATCGTGATGGACGGACATGTTCCTCTCTTGAGATACAACCACCACTGCTGAGGAAGAGACATCCAGCCTGTTGCTGTTGCGCCTTAGGACAGATACATGCACGTCGAGGTGGTAGTAGGGATGGCAATGGGACCATCATGCTCCCAATAACATTGTTGTGTTGCATGATGTGTGGCCGGTTCTGGCCTGCAGTTATGGAGAAGGGTGGACCTACTGTAAGACGTCTTCTCACAAAGTAGTTACTTCTGTCAAGGGCTCCATATTGGGTTAGATGGAGCACTCAATTCACCTTTGTGCCAGTTTCTGTGGTTTTGGTTAACAAAAGGAACATAAATTAGCTGAGGACCGTTGGGTTGAAAATAAGACAAAGATTCTGTTCTCCAGTTGCGAGGATGTCAAGTTCTGAGTCAATCTGTTGACATCAGTGCAGATAATCCAGATTTACCCCAGTGCAAAAGGGTGTCATTCAGATGGATTAGCTGGAATGGCTTCTTATGGGTTGAAAAATATGGTGTTACAGGATGTGTTAGAGGTTCTGATGAAGGGGATTGTACAGTTCGTGGGACTGTGGATGGGACATCATGATACTCTGTAATTACATTGATCAGATCCTCACTACTGCTCTAGGAAAACCCAGGAATTATTCCTTGAAGTACCATCTTATTTCACTCCCAATTATCTGTTTCATGGCAATTTTATATAACTGAATCCTACCTTGCCATATTGCATGACTAGACTGCTCTGAACGTCACCTAGATGATTGATTACTTGCTGTAGTTTGCAAACTCTCATATCACATCTGTGAGTTGTGCCCAGTGTACCTGACCCTTCCATACCAAAGCTGGCAACTTGAGGGAAGCCCTCTGCTTTATGCAAACCTCCCTTTGCCACCCCTGAAAGGCAGACAATGCATCATGTGCAGTTTGAAGTTACGGTTAAAATTACATGGGAAAAAAATATGACAGAAGTAGCTGTCATATTTTTAACAAAATTTGGTGGCTGCGGATATGAAACCTGAGAACTTGCATAAGAGACCCGCTCCACCGAGCGTTAGTTTAGTCCACAGAGCAGCTGCACAAAGGGGGCATTTCACTGCTGTTCTGGAGCTCCTTGCCTGGGGAATTGTGGCTGCAGGTTCCCGAGGGCCCCCTGGTGTTTTGCGCAATCTATCTTTAGAGAACTGCAAGTTCATTTCTGAGAAGGGCACTGGCTTTGAGCAGGGACTACCCCTAAACTGACAAACCACTTCCTGCAATCGTTAACTGAATTAAGAGCTTGCTGTCCCCTTCACTCCCCTGAAGAGACCCCCCCCCCCCTCCCCTTCACCACCACCACCTCTTGGCTAGGCATCAAGAAATATTGTAAAGACAAGAGGGTACGGAGGGTTGAAGTGATACTAACTCATAGGCCTCTTCCTCACCAGCATCTTCTACAAAGATCTCTGGTATCGTTCCCATTGGACTTTCTGCAGGAGCTAAAGCCATGATGTTTCTGGAGTATTTTCTAATCCTGGGAAAGAAGGCAGCTCATATATCTCTGCATTTGATGTTTCTTTTGCATTTTTACCAGCACAGCCCTCCTCTGAAACAAAGGATGTTGCAATTTTTGGTCAAATTCTGAGAAGTAATAGAGCACCTGCAACTCCTGGGATGTTATTCCCTGTTAAAAATATTCCAGTTCTGGTGTGTGTCACCTTTCATTATAGGATATGGCAATAGTTTGCAATCATCAATGTTGACCTTAATGGTATGCACTTGTGACCATTGAGAAAAAGAGCCACAAAACTACTGTAAATTCTTCCTTTCTTATATTCTCACTTGGTGATAGTGGTGGGTCTTTTATTTTGTTTTGTTTTGTTTTGTTTTGGGTTTTGTTTGTTTGGTTTTGCTTTTTATTTTTCTATCCTCTGATTTGTGGTCTTGAATATGTGTCCTCCTTATACTGGGTGATATTTACAAGTGCTTACACAATATGTATTTTTTTCTCTTTAGATTCTTGGTTCTACCTGTCTGAAAGCATCAAGGGAGGCTTATTTATCATGGGACTTACAGTCATTGAACTGTATTTTTTGCAAAACAATTACAGAATTTGAAATGTTAGCCAAAAGCATTTTCCCAAAACTTTTCAATTATGGGCAAGGCAATTTATTTAAAAATGTTTTCTCTTGCATCATTGTGCTTCCAGCACCATTACAGGAGCCAATTGCTTCAATAAACGTGAAACACACAAAATGTTTAAGTCTTTAAACACACTGTAGCACATGCACTTCATTTTTATTAGGTAAGATCCATTAAAGCATGAACTTTGTTTTACGTCTTGAATGGTTGTGAAATACATTCTTCCTGTTAACACACCTATCTCAAAAAATAAGGCCTTGCATGTTTTCACACACAAATAAATATAAAGAAGAGTTTGTTTTTGCAAGCAAATATTTTCTCTCAAAGGAATTATTTTGCTCCTCCTCTGTCACAAACATGATGCCAACAAGAATTAAGGAACAGCTAAATGGGGAACATATGCTATATGTTAGTATCCAAAGACCGAGAAATGCATGGAGGAGTGAATTGCATAAGTAGAAGAAGCCAAAATCAAGAATATCTACGTATCTAGAAGAAGCCATTTGAATTAATCTTTAAACTTTGAAGGCCCCTTATAGGTGTTTGCAGTTTATACTGAGGAAATTTCCAGAGCTGAAGCATGTATAGAGGACCTCCATGTATAGAGGACCTTCCAAAGGTTGCTAACTTTTGTCCCAAAAAGTGACCAGAAAAGGAACTGGAAGCCTGTACTACAACTCTTTGTGCAAGATGAACAAGAACAAATGACCAGAGACAGTTTGTTGTCCCTCTCCATTTGGAATGGGGACCCACAATGGTGTATTTCAGCTCCACAAGAAGATGGACTGAAATGTATGTTCACTATATTATCTTCAGGTGTTTTGATCCAATATTGCCTGAGTGTGCAAAACACCTAAAGGCAAGAAAAGCCTTTGAATTAACTCAAAACACAGAACCAGTGAAATATTTTTCAGCAGATCATTTTTTATTATTTTTTTTTCACTGTGAATTGACATTTCTTTAAAACCAAAACTTTCCCTGGGAACACACCAGTTGGAACAAAACTCGTCATTGTCATTGCTGACAAAGCTGCAAACTCCAGAGGTTTATAAAAGCTGAAATTGCATAGGAAATACATACAGGCACGTAGCTTGAATACAGGCTACAATATATACACCCCAGGAGGCTGGAGTGTATAGAAACAGGCATATGGTCCCACCAAAAGCACTTGGAGTGTTTCCATCTTTCCTAATGGAAGCAAGACCAGTCCTTTAGTATGGAAATGCAAACAGGCAGATAGTGTGAGCCCAGGGGAGTTGCTCATTTGTTTGGCCATTGCTGTACGTCTGCTGAATGCTCACTTTAGCTGCAATATTTCTTGTTCGGTAGGAAGCCCTCGATAACATTGGTATCATTTCTCATGCCTGCATAAATTGGGGTTCATGCTATAAATGCACTGGTCCCTCTGTAAACCTGGGGATAAGGGTCAGATCCATTTTCATTGCTGTAATCAGAAATGTAGAAAGCTTTTGGAGATACGTAGATAAAATATGCTATGAACACATGCAGAATTGTGTCATTTCACAGTTCGCACAGCCCTGACTGGCTGGTTTTCGAGACATTTTATCAGTTAGTGCCTTTCTCCCGTGTAAACTCGCATGAGACCAAGGGGCCGAGACTCACAGCCAGTCACTCCCACACATGCACCCTGGGGTACTGAGACCTCTTCTTCTCACGTCTGAGGAGAACATCTACCCATCATGCCTGGAGAGCATTTGCAGCAAGACTGGGCACAAGCTGCGTTCCGAATCCCTCATGAGGAGTGCAAGAGTCACAGGTCCCCAAGGAGAGAAGGACCATGAGTGAGACCTTGCAACCCCATGGCTGTGACCCTGAGCGGGGTGCCTGGAGCTGGCACAGGGGAGCCCCTGCTCCACCAGCAGTGCCTGGGCTTAATGCAGTAATGCTTAATGCTGCCAGGTGTCACATCTGGAAGGGAACATTGACAGAGGCACTGAGAAAAATCAGTCCAGGATGTCTCTATAAGGACTTTCTGAACCCTGCCTCTTCAAATTAAACATTTATAGTCCCTTTTTGCTGTTTAAATTCTAACTTGGAGATATTCCATTTGATATAGTTGTTTTCTAATGATATAATTTTCACCTAAGCACTTAGTTGTTTGTCTAATGGAAAGAGGAGTCTATTACACTGCTCTTAAATTATCTGACTTAGGTCTACAAATCTCATTCTCCAGAGGCAGACTAAGGTTAGACTAAACACGAGCGTGCTGGTCCCTATGTCTGCATACTAACAGGAGATGGTATTTCTCACCCACTGACCATAGCTTAGAACTTGATTGTGGGGGAAAGTCTTTTGACTCCAATTCCTCTAAAAAAAGCGTGTGCTGAAGACTGAGACATTTAGGCTGCAAGGGACAGCTCAGCTCCCCATTTAAGGGCTTCTTTGGGCCACTGCAGTGAACACCAGTGAATTTTAGGGAAGATCCATAGGTCTCATCTACCCTTTTCAAAAGACAGACATCATTTCCATCCATCTTGGCCAGAGCCTGTACCCAGAGGCTGGCACCTTACCGAAGTTATACCCCATCTTTCTCATGCCTTCAGCCATCCTTGGTACTCTGCTGCTTTGGCAAATTCCCCACCGTCTTTCGCTTCTTCTCTCTGCCCCACACACCTTTTCTCTTAAGAAAGTTCAGCTTCCCAGTGTAAAGCAATAGAAACCAGGGCCTGAAGGGACTTCATGGAGGTGCCCAGCCCATCCCAGTTTCACAGAGAGACTCAGCTGTGCCTGAATTGGTATATGAAGAGCAGGAAGGGGCAGAGAGGCTGTAAGGCTGCAAGCCACTTTTGGCTTGGCTCTGATTAGCACCAGGCACAGGTGCAGAGCACCTCTCTGCTGTCAGATTTTCCACACAGTGTATGTCCTTAATACGGGCAGAAACTATTTTTGGTTACAGCACAATCAGCTATCTTTATCAAGGGATTTTCTACAGTGCCCATCTGTGTAGCAGCCAAGTACTTCCCAGACAGATTCGGTCTTCACGGACTGAATGAGAAAGCATTTCTCTGACAAATGATTTAAAAATAGTGTGAGTAGATTTATTAACACATTATAAAAACATAGGCAGCTGCAGCTAAGTATAAAGTCAGGCAGCAAAATGGTAGGATAAAAGCTGGTTAATGTTTTACAAGAGGTTTTCTAGACAAAAAAAAATGTCCTTTCAAAATTGACTTTTTTTAGAGAATTGATGGCTTTGAAAAGTTTTCATGTGATTCACTTTTACAGGCCAGATACTTCTGCACTCTAACAGTAATAAACGTCTTAAATTTGAGAGTCTTAGTTAAGTTTCCTTGATTTTAGTCAGTAATCTATTATTACTAAATTTCTCTAAGTAACATTTAAGCTAAGTTTACATTGTCTGCAGAAAGGTTTGCACTATTTAAATCAATTTAGAAATCTGTTAAGTAAATCTGACGCAAGTTTAGTTATAGCAAATGTCTTAGCTAATAAATTTCTTGGGGCTGGGTTGTATCTTTTCTGCATGCATGGATGAAACTCAAGTGCTCTCAAGGCTTCAGTGAATAAATAATAAATGATGCAAAATAGCTTTTTGATACATAATAATATCATAACTTTAAAATGTGTTTTCCCAGGACCAGAAATGAGTATGTCCCTCTGGGAAGTTATTAAATACAAAGAAAAAAAGAGCTATTTCTAGTGCTGGAAGCTGGTCAATGCATCTCTCACTACACCCTGGTTCCTGGCAATCATTTACACTCATCTCTTACACCCTTTCAAAGGGGCTGTAAATTATTACCAGCTCAGTATGCTACACCCACCTTATCACAGGTGAAAATAAATTGCAAAGTAATGAAGAATCAAATCTGTGGTATCTGCATGTGTGGAAAGACTGCTCCTTTAGCATAACAGATATCTTTATTTATCTTCACTTCATCATAACCTCATGCTTAATACTTTCAGCACCCTCTCAGCTGTTATTTGACCCTCTGTATCATATCAGAGGTCTGTTTTTCCTTTGTTGTGTCTCCTTAAACCCTTCTTGCTCAGAATAATCTCTTCTAAGACTGCAGAGTATAGCCAACATTACAGAAACAAGGTGAATAGTTTCTTAGTTTTGTTTCAATCATTTGTAAGTACGTCAAATATACCTTAAAATGGCTTTATAATAAACCTAGATAACCTTTTAAAAATGCCCATTTTTTCCACTATATGATGAGTTGAAATGGAAGTAGATTTAACCTTTTTTTTTTCTTTTTTTCTTTTTTCTTTTTTTTTTTTTTCTTCCAGGTGTGAGGTAAAGCAAGCACATTGTGCTTGTTCCTCTCTTTCCCCTTCCTTCTGAAACGGAATATCTTTCTTTCAGCAGATCAGGTACCCACCAAGTGGCATCCCCAGACTATTACTCTGTACTACTCAAATGCGAGGAGTAGTTTCTTAGTGTTGTACAGGGTTGCACCTGCTTCCCTGCTGTTAGTCATATCTCAGCCCCTGGGACACACAAAAAAAGAGGCAGCTACTGGTCATCATCTTTGACAAATGAGACCTGTGAGCAGGTCACACAGTTGTTCAGAAATGTTTCTTGTGGTATTTGCTAAACCTTTGAAAGAGTTCCTTTTACAAGTATTGAAAGAATCTTACCATGGTGGCAAATTTAAGTGTCACAAAATTAGGAGATAAAGAAAGTTTTCTAGGCAGACCCAACCTGATTGCTTTATATGAACAAATTAGTCCTTAATGATGTGATCACAGACCCCTGAATCTCTTGGGGCACCCATGGACAGTGTTCATTTACCACCGGGCAGTTCAGCACAGTCAGTGTGGGAGGCTTTTGTCTCACTTACAAGACCTGCACAAACCATCCTCCAAGGGAAGCATCTCTCATTTTCCAAGAGCTTTTCTATCATGGCAGCAGCCAAATGTTATACAAACACTAAAGAAATTATTTTCTCACTGATGCCAAAAGATGAAGTTAAGATATTATTCCCATTTTTGGTGGCATGGAGAGATTCAATAGTCACTAACTACAGGCCAGAGGTTTTCAGAGCCCTTGGCATATCGAGTGTGTTTGGGGTATAGCTTCCTTCACCTCCATTTACAGCTGAGACAGCAGCTTCTGCAAACCAGTTTTGTCTTCTGCACTGAATGAGCATGGGAAAAGCTGGCTGAGGTCGCTATGTATTTAAGAGTGAATCCATAAAGTTTGCAAAAAGAGGCTGGGCATGTGGTATTTATTCCAGCATGTATTTGCTTTGTAACCTAAATTTTGTTTCATCTCAGTGAGTACAGGGTTCATTTTTATCTTATATTTTTGATACATTTAAAAATTTGGAAACATGACATGTAACATCATGTGGGAATCAGAACATGGTATCAGCTGGACAAGGCACTTTAGATGTGCTGTGTAAAGCCTTGCCAAATGCATTAACAGGGTAACCCACAGCAGGAGCAGGTCCTCATCATCCCTGCTGTTTGGAAGGAAATGGAACATGTGGCCTGTAAGTGTCCCAGATGTTTGTCGAGAGCAGAGGAGTGAAGAGACATGAAAAAGGAGAGGCTTAGACCATGGAGGAGAAGTGGTTTCAGGACAGAAGTACGGAGGATTTGGTGCTCAGGTGGAGAACTACAATGATTTTTTTAATGCAACAATAGTTCAGCAAAAAGGTATTGCTGGAAAGAGCTTGCAAGGAAGGACAGGGGATCTTTGTGTGCTGTTCAAGGCACTGACATCAGTGCTGAGTCCCTCAACAGCTGGTTTTAACTCAGACATGCTGAGAGGGAGTGTGTTATATTTTATCTCGAGTTTCCTAAAGAGCCAATTACTTAAACAACTCCCACCACTCAGAGAAAAAATAGACATTTGTAATGAGGATTCACAGGGTCTCTAGCAACCCCCATGCTGTCCACCTCTGTCCTACGTTTGTCTGAAGCATTTCACGAGTTTTAGCTCTGTTTTGCTCAGCATAGTACCTTCCCATACTTTATTCCTTGCTTCTGTTGAATCTGGTTTTGATGTCAAGGGTTTGGGCTCATTTTTTCCCCTCTTCTTTTTGTTACAGAAGCTGTAGGTCTGTCTTCCATTAGCAATCACCTCGTGGGAGGGAGGCTACTTCACAAGAGACTATTGTCCTCTGCTGTAATGGACTAATCTGGTGTCCTGTGGCCCCATTAAATTCATGTTATCCACTGTCACAGTAGATATTCTGGTTCACTTTTTTTTTTTTTTTCCATAAAAATGCTCTAGCATTTCACAATTTCCTATTACTCCCTAAAATAATCTGCCAGCCTGGGCTGAAACATTCTCTGCAGGTGGCAGCCCTGTTTGGAGGGTACTGATCTGAAATTAAGCAGCTTCGAGTAAAGGTCTTCATCACTTTTAAGCACGCTTTTAACAGTACATTTGTGATTTCTTTCTTTCTTTCTTTCTTTCTTTTTCTTTCTCTCTTTCTTTCTCTCTCTCACTTTCTCTCTTTCTCTCTCTCTTTCTCTTCCTTTCTTTCTCTCTTCCTCCCTTCCTCCCTCCCTCCCTCCCTTTCTCCCTTCCTTCCTCCTTCCTTCCTTCCTCCCTCCCTCCCTCCCTTCCTTCCCTCCTCCCTCCCTCCCTCCCTTCCTTCCCTCCTTCCTTCCTTCCTTCCTTCCTTCCTTCCTTCCTCTCTTTCTCTCTTACTTTCTCTCTTTCTTTCTCTCTTTCTCTTTCTCTCTTTTTCTTTCTCTCTCACTTTCTCTCTCTTTCTCTCTTTTCTCTCTCTCTTTCTCCTTCCTTCCTTCCTTCCTTCCTTCCTTCCTTCCTTCCTTCCTTCCTTCCTTCCTTCCTTTTTTTCCCAGCAACAATAAAATGTATATATCATTGAATTGAAATAATACTATTTATAACTCAAAATTTTTCAGAACAGGGACATACCAACTGTGATCCATGAGCCATTATTACTACAGCTGGTATGCTGTGGCTCACAAAGATGATTTTAGATGTGAGATTGTGTACTTGGTGGTTGTATTCTCTAATAATGCTGTTTATGAATAAAAAAGGGTAATAATCTAGAATGAATAAGTAGTTTTTCCCAGCACATACAAATAAATTAAGTATTGGATTGTGGATCTGAAGTTTCTGTTGTTTAGCAGAAACTATAATTTTAAACTGATGTTAAAAGTCTTTCTGACTATTCTGGTCTTTTTAAACTGCCTCTTCTTTACAGCATTATTTAGAGCATTTTAGTCTGCATTGTTTTCTTTATGGAATTTGTCTATATCCTGGACATTTTGAGTTTTCTTTTGTAATATCCATATTTTAACCTAGTTCTCTCTTCTCTTCATCTAACTTTATATTTTTTTTCTTTATCTGCAGTCCTATTCTGATCTGCACTCTTCCAATGACATTGTGGTATGCTTCAGGTGCAGAGTAAATACAGACCTCATTTTTTAAAGATTGTGCTTTATCTCAATTTATATGCCATTATGACAGGGGTGTTTGTTCTGCTTTGGTTTTCAGACATATACTTATGATCTGCTATGCAGACTGGCTGAGTGTCATTCCCATCCCTGGACTCCTTCCTTCTTCTTTCCTTTTGGAGCAACCCAGGGCACAGATGGATACAGAGGCCGTGGTGTTTTCAAGGTTGCAGCATGTTCCAAGACTATGATGAGTTTGGTTAGGCCTCATGAAGGAACAGAAAAACCTCCTTAGGGACTCCAGGAAGAGCAGGGAAGGCTTGCGGGTAAGTATTGATCTGTCCATCCAAGGTGAGTTTTCTTAATTTAAAAAGAAGAAGCTGCTACTCAAAGCAAAGATATTGTTTTTTTTTGGGTAGCATACTTGCAGAGAAGGGTCTGGGCGGTTCCCCTCTGTGGTGTGGTGAGTGTCCCATCACACCTGCATGCCACCTCTTTAGGAGTGACTTGTCCCCTGTCTGAGCTAAGCATAGGTGGGACTGGGTCTGTCTTCACACTCTGTATCATAAATCAAGTATCACACTGATCTGTGTATTAACACTCAAACTAAAACTAACAAGGGATCTGGCAGTGTTAGAGGTGAAGATCTGTTCCATTTTGATAGTTCTTGAATCTCTCCCACAATAAATCATGCTTGCTCATGTAGAGGTAATGTACTTTACACCAACTTTGGTAAATTCTGTCTTTTTGGGCCCCTCTCTACAAGAAGGACATCGAGGTGCTCGAGCGAGTCCAGAGAAGGGCGATGAAGTTGGTGAGGGGTCTGGAGAACAAGTCTTACGAGGAGCGGCTGAGGGAGCTGGGATTGTTCAGCCTGGAGAAGAGGAGGCTCAGGGGTGACCTTATCGCTCTCTACAGGTACCTTAAAGGAGGCTGTAGCAAGGTGGGGGTTGGTCTATTCTCCCCTGTGCCTGGTGACAGGGTGAGGGGGAATGGGCTAAAGTTGCGCCAGGGGAGGTTTAGGTTGGATATTAGGAAGAACTTCTTTACCGAAAGGGTTGTTAGGCATTGGAATAGGCTGCCCAGGGAAGTGGTTCAGTCACCATCCCTGGAGGTCTTTAAAAGACGTTTAGATGTAGAGCTTAGTGATATGGTTTAGTGGAGGACTTGTTAGTGTTAGGTCAGAGGTTGGACTCGGTGATCTTGGAGGTCTCTTCCAACCTAGATGATTCTGTGATTCTGTTTTTCAGCAGGCATTTGCAAAATTATTCTAGTTGTTACAAACTATAATGGCTCTGTCTGAAGTCTAGAAATCAATGTGGTCTGTGTCCTCTTCCACTTCTTGTGAAGTCTTTCATGCTCCTTCCTTCAAACTTTCATATGCAGCCTGTTCTTTTTTGAGCTTTTAATTTTCTTCAACTTGCTCCTTTGAGTAACTCAATCCATTGAACGAGACCCGCTTTCCTTCAGAGCTTTCAATCTGCAAATGATGTTCTCCACTTATGCTCTAATTGCCTTTTCAAATTGAAGTCAGAATATTTTCTGCAATCTTGCTCTTGGTTTTGGCTCTCCATTACATTTTTTATCTCAAATTAAGGATTCCATAAGACCTCCAAATGACACAGTTGATTCAACAGTCACAACTCCGTTCTCAAAGCCTCAACAGCCTTTTTTCTCATCTTTTTGAGTTGTCATATGATATATAGTCACCATCATAAGGTCTCTGGATACTGAGGGGCCAGATGACTCTGCTAGGGCTAGGGCGAACTCATTTGAAGGTCAATGTAAATTTAATGTTCTCTTCTGAGTGTTTGGTGTTTGCTTCTTTATTCAGCTCTGAGCAGGTGGAAGGTGGAGAGAATGAAATGCTCTCAAGCAAATAACTGTGTAGCAGGGTAAGGAGGTTGTGAGAGTTCAGATTCATTTTGAGATGTATGCATAATGCATTTCTAATACTGTAAATAAGTAACGGATCATGTGAAAAGCTCACATGCCTACAGCTGGCTGGAAACCAAAGCTGTTGCTCACAAGTAAAGTGAGCAAGGGTCACACATTTACCTGTTAACATAGAAGCTGCTTTTGGATAAATCTGGAGCTGGTTCACTGTGGATCTCTGCTTGTTTTTAAATTTGGAAAAATAGGATAAAGAAGGTTGTGGTTCAATGGCATTTCACTGACTGAAGCTAATGAGTTCTTCCTATCTCCACCCTAACCGCAGGATATCAGGAGATGAGGATGTGAATTTAAGCCTAAGAAAGGTCTGAAACGGAAATGGATTTGTTAAGTGGAACTAAATGCCAGGACAGAAGCTCCCATTTGGAGTTAAGGTGACCTTAATTCACATTTGTTTGACTAGCTCTGAGTATACTAACTTCTGGCTCTCCTGTGGGTAAGGACGTCCAGGTTCAGCTGTTTCTTAAGGAGTAACACATTGAGAATATGCGAGGTAATTCCAAGTTCCCTTTTAAACAGCTGGAGTTGTACATTAATTACAGCTATCCATAAACATACTTTCTTCGTACTTCAACAAGAACAAAGAACAGCTGTAGTGTTAGTAGCAATGTGAGTGTGTAAGTGTGCACCCACCTCCAGAGAATTCCCTCTTCCAGGCCTTTACACACATTATATCTGACTTTCTGAGACAGTTTTTTTTTTTTTTTTTTTGTCTGAGCTTTTCCAGTTTGCTTAAGACTTTCCAACAGCATACAACTTTCTCAAGACTGCTGGGTGGCTCTGGTCAGTGCTCAGTTGCACGGCCGTATCAGCAAGTGACAATGTAAATAAAAGTAGTTTCTAGATCAAAATGGCACTTTTACTTCCCACTAGACTGGCCACATGAAGTGAGACCTGGGGTTGTGCAACTCATTTCCTTGCCCCCAGCATTCTGTTCTGCACTGCGGTGGTGGCTCATTGAAGCATGCTCATCTTACCTTGGGAAGAAGCTCTTTGAGATTTATGTTGAAACTTTGGATTATGCATTATCTCTGATGAGAGCGGGTGTCTGATGGTGTTTTGCAGCAGTCTCAGATGAAGTAGGCTATCACATTGTGCTGGCCAATTTTAACATGAGCTCAAAACCCTCTAGGCTGTCCCCATCAATAAGTCCCTATGTGCCTATGTAGAAGAATGGCCTCTGTTTTACCTTTTATCTGCTGGTTTTAACCTTAACCTCTGCTTGCCATGACAAATCTCTATAGCAGATGCCTCTCTGTAATTCTAAGTTTGGCACAAGGGAAGTATTACCTCCATTTTCACAGGTGAGGTCACGGTCCCCTGATATTGACTAGGAACCAGCCTGCTCTTCCTTTCCAGCAATGGTCCAGGAAGCTGGAGGACACAAGTTCAAGCAGACATGTTTGACCAACATCTGTGCTGGTGAAAACTTGGAACTGCCATTCCCCAGGAAAGGTTGATGTCTGCTTTGAGGTGACGTGATGACAAATGTGATGACAAAGTAGCAAAGTAATTAATTGCAGTATACATATATGTGACACTGACCTAAGGGAGATCAGCTGGTTATTCTTACTGGTTTAAAAATCTAGATTGAAAAGTGACCATACCTTTCTGCTTTTTTTTTTTTTTTTCTTGTATTGTGATATGTGAGCAGTGGTAATATGGTATATCATTCTGAAAAAATTCTCTTGTGAAATTTCAAGTTTTTTTCTACAATTAAACCTTTTAACTTTAATTTTCAATAAGCTTTTTAATTTTACCTGAAGGAAAAATTAATTGAATTTTGTATAATTTTACAAGTAAATTTGTTTGGTTTTTATATTTTTCCTTCTCTGAATTAAAGCTCCCAAATCCAGATTGTTTTGACAAAAATTTGCCAGTATGTTCCAACCTTAGAAAAATGTCATAGTAACTCTGCAAAATGTTGAAAAGGTTTGGTGCAGACAATACCATCATTGAAACAGAATGCCAGTCCTTGCACAGTCAGAGAGTCTTTTTAATGCTGTTGTTTGGTGTAGTGTGCAATCAATGATGTGACCAATCAAACACATTTCGGAAAAAAAATGTTTTGAGCTATTAAACTCTATCAACTTTACGTGTTTGCACACACACTACTATCAGAAGATATAAATCTAAGTTAAGTCAAGTGAGGTAAGTCTCTGGTCTCTGGGGAATAACAGAGGAGATTCTGGGAGGGGGAGAGTGATTTAGCAGGAGCATTCTTCCTGCACTGACTGGCACTGAAAGTATAAACCTGATGGAGTTCCCAGCTAACATACCAGAGATAAAAAAGAGCTCTGACTATTCATGTTTATGAAAGATCTCTTTGCATCTTGCAGAAGAACAGATACATCAAGTTTCTGCATCCTGGCTAAGTTGCAGTACGTATTCTCTTCCCATAGACACCCCTCTTTTGCCAAGAGAAGATGGGTGCTCTGCTTCACATCTGCAACTTTATCTTTTACTTTATTTGTGTAGGGGCATGCACAGCAAGAGCCGTGTGAGAAGCAAAGATCGTCCATTTTGATGACGGGTCTGTGAGGGCATGTCATATCTCTTAGAAAGAAGGTCCCATAGCTGTGTGTCAGGAAAATCTGAATGCCATAGATTGCACATTAGCAAAGAAATCAGGAAGGCCAGGCTATCTTCTCTACTTTTTTCTCTCCAGGCACTAGGTAGGGTGCAATTGTAGATGCTGTTGGCCACCCTACCCAGATTATTACTAAATTTTAACACTTCTTGGGCCTCAAATGAAGCATCTGATTGAATGTTAAACTGTTATATACTCTATATAGGTTTTGATGTCTTTTGCTGTCCATCTCTATTCCTTTCTACATTAAGATGGACTTCATTGAATAGAAGAGCTGGTGATGTTGCATGTATTTATGTCTGGGTACAATCCCTGTGTTCACTAACTATAGTCTTCTGCTAGTTTTTCCTAAACTATACACTGTGTGTCCCTAAGCATCATGTAGTTTTTGATCAGTGGATAGTGGTATGATTTACATCATTATGTATAAGTGATTTGTATGAACAATGAAGTTTAGATGGAACAGGTTGTATGTAAGCAAGTGCATGCAGAAAGAGATGAGGCCCTTTGCATCTGGATTACAAACCTATATATGTGTGAAGCTGTTGTGAGATGTGGGGGATGCTGAAGAACACCACTGCTTCCAGTCCATCAATTTGCTTTGAAGATACTTGAGGCATTGGAAGGTCTGTGGACAGAACTGGCATATCCCTGTTCCTTAGGAACAAGAGTCAGTCACACACTGCTTGTGGCCCTATGGGGGAGCTGAGCCCTGTGAAAAGAAAACCAGGCTTTATTCTCTCCTGTGGCACAGATTTAATTTTTGATCTTAGACACTAAAAATGCAAGCATAATTGGACCTCCCTTTGTTTTCAGACAGACTGGATAAACCCATAACCAATCTATTTTACCTGCATTGTCAGAATGGTGTGAGTCCTAAGCAAATAGAATTGGGATTATGCTGCCTGTATGTAAAATTAGCTGTCCCTGGAGGACCACCTGAGAGTGAAGATCAAGTTCCATGCTTGGAAATCTGGGAAAATCTGCCCTCAGAAGCTTTCAGATCTGCTCATGAAGAATTATAATGAAATACAAAAGATGTGTTACAAGTAAGAGGTGGAAAGAGAAATACAGAATACTCAAAAAACAGTATATTAAAAACAAAACAAACAAACAAACGAACAAACAAAAAGGAAACGAAATCATTATACACAAGTGATGTTTTCTTTAGTTTTACCAAGTCAGTATGAAATCATCAAAAGTTCATGCCAATCTTTCAGTCTATTGTGTCTGTCTGATGACTAATATTTATCTTGTGTGATTAATGGAGGTGAATATAGTTAAACCACAGGAGCACATATATTTTCTTGGTTATGGCTCATAAAAAAATGCACTTGGACAAAATGCTTTTCAGATATTTCAAAGAATAAAAAAATCCATTGCAAAACCAACTGAAATTGAAAGCATATTGGGGTGAATCCATTTTAGTCTTTCATTTCCCAACTGTTTTAGAACCTTACTCTTTTTATCCTCATCCCCGACCCCCGCTTAAAAAAAAAAAAAAATCTTTTCTGTTTCTTTTTAATTCACATTAACACAATTTCTCTTCCTGGCTTGGTGAGAATTGAATTGTCTCTCACTCTCTGCAATCCCTCCAGTGATCAGCAGGGGCTTCTCTTGGGCTGTGACTAACTTGGCTCTCTGTTCTCTTCCCTCCCTATGTGTTTTCATTCTTGCTACCTGTTGTACATCATGTAATACTAGAGAAATTATATTAATGTAATTTTATATTGAAAAAATCGCTCCAGTTTTCCCTTAACTAACCATCCACACAGGGGAATGGCTGTATCACTATAGATGTGTTGTCAGAGGACATGTTCTGTGTTCAAAATGCCAAGCACTGAAAGAGCAGCAGCACCACATTTGGGTGATTATGGCCACTGATGGATGTGGACAGACTTTGCTGTAGTTTCATTACAGCTGCAAATAATGCATGACAAATTGCAGGTCTTGTTAATACAAAAAAACACAGGTAGCTTCTCTTGATGGTGTATCATATTGTCACAAATGTGGAGCTGAATTTAGCACATCTTGAATCTAATGCTCTTGGTTGTATGCAATCTGTTCAGTGTTACTTCCACTGAGTCCAAGGATATTTAGACTCAGCTCTCAGGCTCTGCACTCCACTGGGAGCTGAGAAATTTGATCCAGATAAAACGAGTGGTGTATCTGACTTTGGTGACCAAGGTGGCTCGTGATAGAGTGACCCAAATATCAAGGGTGACAGGAAGAGATAGAAATAGCTCCATTCTACTGACAAGTTTAGCTAATTGGTTATACACATATATTACTGATATATAGATAGCCTGGAGAAAATAAATTGCAAAAGTACAAGTGCAAGACCAATGCCATTGAACCTGGACAGTTGTTAAATCATGTAATTAATTCGGCTGAGGTTTAGGAGGGAGACAGCTTTCAGAAGAAATCTGAAGGAGATGGAGGAGGTAAGTCTTTAACTAGCTTATGTTGAATTATTTATTTCATTACTGAAAATCTGAGAGGATAAATTATTTACTCAGCTATTTTCCAGCAGACAAAATAATAATAATAATAATAATAAACAAATCTAGTAATAAGAAACGTTCCTGGAAGGCTATAAAGATTTATCATGAAGAAAATAAGACACTGAGAGCAGTGGCTGTGAACACAGTTGTGGATACACTATACAATAGAAACTCATGGGATACATTTTCCATCTTGTTAGAGCAATATGAAGAGCAATAGAGCAATAATGAGTGTTGGCTCAATCCTTCCTAGCTTTTAGTAACACAATAACCTTGATTTTTGAGGGGAGTAGGGAAAGCAAATTCTTGGAAAACAGCATTCATGTGGTCTTCCTTTCACTTGGCCATTCCACCTTTCACCAAGACTCAAATCAGAGCAGTTTTTAAGAGTGGTTGTCTGCAGACAAGCTGGCTGGCTGTAGACTTCTGTGACAGTCCTTGGAGATGTGTCAATGAAGTCAATAGAGTTCAGGGTGAGATTTGTCTAACAGATTTGGAGGGTCTAGGCTGAACTGTATTGCACCCTAAAGAGCATATAGTGTGTTGATCAGCTCTCCATCAGCTTTGTAGGGAGCCCAGAGCAACGTGCTCAAATGTATATGTCTACGCCATAAGCAATAGCATTTAACACCATGACTCCTAGTTCTTGTAGTCCAATAGCCATTTTGGAGAATGCCTTGTGCTCTTTGGAGGATGTCCAGTCTGCCAGAGTGGACCTGGAAATCTTTTCTGGATGGGCATCAATGAAACCTTTGGATCAAATTCTGGTTTGCTTAACAATTCTCTATTTTTTACTCTTTTTGTGAGGTTGTGATTTCACCCCATGTCAGATGTTACTCCAATAAGTACATTCCACATATTACCTAGGGCAAAAATAGTGGTGACTTTAATGACACTATTGAAAAATGGTATTTAATTGCAGAAAGTAGCTTTAGTAATCCAGGTTTATACATCTAGTATCAGCTCATCTTAATGAAACCAATGAGATTACTTCTGGCTTGCTTAGCTTGAGTGTTGTATGGGCCAAAAGCAAAGGGGATCCTCTACGGATCTGGGAGGAGAGCTTGAAGCAGGCTTGTGCTCATACATCTTGATTATCATTGGTGGTGTATCTCACCATGTACCCATCTCTGGAAAAGTGGTTATGCATCAGAGTGTCCAGAACTTGCTTTGCACACCCTCAACTGTGTTTCCTGAGACCTGACCTGTGCCAGGAAGAGCATAGCACCAGATGTCCAACATGGGAAAAGAGTGGGAAAAAGAAGCACAACCAGAAGCAACACTGCCAAATTAGACCTACTTCACTGTTACAGTCAGCTGTTATGTGGCTGTTTCTGTTTGTGACTGCTGGTAGGTCATTGTCATGACTTCTGCAACACCTTCCATACCATGGCTCTTCTGGGGACTTGAGTTCAAAACAGTTTGGAGTAGGTTTTATCTCTTGAAGAGTTCACCTACAGTTCTGTTCATGACTTTTAGACACTACAGCTATGCAGATAATATTTGGTTAATAAAAGCAATCCCAATTGTTGAGGTTACTGCAATGAATGCAAAATCATTGTCTCCTCTGTTCATATGAGACTTGCAGTGTGCCGGTACTATAAATATAAATTACCAAGTAGAGATATGTTTTGAGTATGGTTGTTGAGGCATCAGCCATGCTATTCTCCTGACAGGCTATGGGTTCTGCATGGCTAATTCCCTGAGAAATGGAAGGACAGTATTCTACGTTAATAGTAGAGAGAAAGAAAACATTTGCATGCTTTGTAGGTGAAGGTAATCAGCTTTGCTCAATCTATTGCACTTAAATGATTTCTGTGTCTAGCATGCAGAGCAAAAAAGCCATTTCACAGCTCTTCATGAAAAGTGGCCAATCATTACCACAACCCTTGGGATTGCCTGTGATAACATTAATCATGATGAATTGGTGTGGCATCTGCGGGGCTATAATATGTAGCTCTATGAGAATCCCATTGGGTTGTGTTTTCAGAGTACTGCAGACTAGGTTATATTTTTGTCTTCATCCCCAGAGAACTTTTACCAGTCACTAACACTACTGTATTCACAATAGCACCTCAGCTGAATATTTGCTACAGTGAGTAGGATGGATTTTTGCTTTTGTAAGGTCAGAGCAATGAAGTCACCTCTTCTGACATGAACTGACTTATCTAAGCAAGCTCCAAAATATATGATCACTGCAGAAATTAGAATCCTGAAGTAATCTTTAAAATCGTACAAGTGAGATGTTTGCTCAAGAGAGAGAGAAAGAGCGAGAGAAAGAGAGATCAAGGGAAAAACTTATCTCTTCCTGTGTGATTGATCTTTTTCTCTTGTGATTGCCCTCTGACCTGCAATAAATCATTTTAGAGTGTGTCAAGAAAATCTCTTCAATAGCTTTTGAGCTCAGAGGAGCTGTTTTGTCTCTCAAAGTATTATCATACAAAACCTCCAAACAATTGCAGCTTTTCTGTTATATTTCCCACCTCCAGTGAAGTTATGGAGGTTTTCCTCCAAATTGATGTGAGTTGATAGTGTCTAATGAATGTTGCCATCTGAAATACATACACGATTTTAATGCTGGAGCAGCTATATAGAAGAAGCCTTGAATTTCCTTTAGAATGAAGAATCTAACAGGAAAGAGGCACACTGGAGGACTTATAGCCCTGGTTTAAGAAGTTGGGTGCTCATCTGAAAATATGTGTATTTTTAAAATTGTTCCCTATTTGAAAAAAAAAAAAGAAAGAAAGAGAGAGAGAGAGAGAGAAAGAAAGAGAGAAAGAGAAAGAGAGAAAGAGAAAAAAGAGAGAAAGAGAAAGAGAGAAAGAGAGAAAGAAAGAGAGAAAGAGAGAGAGAAGAGAGAAAGAGAAAGAGAGAAAGAGAGAGAGAAAGAAAGAGAAAAAGAAAGAAAGAAAAAGAAAGAAAGAAAGAGAAAAAGAAAGAAAGAAAGAAAAAGAAAAAGAAAGGAAGAGAAAAAAAGGATGATGTTGAAACTGTTGCCACACTTGGTCTCAGAAGGCATGAATGAGTATGAAATGTGACTCTCCTCTGACGTTTTCAGATAGTCTGATACTTCATGGTCATTTTCATGGTAAGTTGATTGCGGTTCTTCCACATAGAAAACCACTGTGTTTGCAAAACCACCTGAGTAACATCACAGCCTTGCTGTGAAAATGATATGCAGTACCTCCACTGGGAGGGAGGGTAATGCCTTCCAACACCTGTTGGCCTGATAAAACATGGATTTGGTGGCCTTTGTTAAATGCATCCTTCACAACTCATCCATTTGATGAGGAATTTGGAGGTGGCTGATGCCTCCTACAATGACAAAAACCTGAAAAGTGCTTCCTAAGGGAAGCTGAATCAGCTCCTATTAAAATGTTGTTGAACGTTACCATTATTATGCTGCTATTAAACATATGTTAGGACATTTGGAATGGGCTTCCTGTGGGTAAATATAGGAGTCTAAAACACAGATATCTACATCTGGTCTAGTAAACACACACTTTTGGTAGCCATTGGAGACCAGAGAACAATTTGATGCATACTGTCTAAAAGTGTCATCCTGAGAACATATTAAAAGTGTCTATTTCTTTCTGCGGGCTTTTTATTTTTTTTTTTTATTTTTCTTTCTGGAGCTCTCAGAGATTAGCTCAGAGACAGATGTCAATATTTCAGATGTCTGATGTTAGGAGAGATGGATCCCTAGGGATACAAAGCAATTTTATAGGCATTTTAAAAGCATAATTCTCAATCTAAATACACTAATAAATTCAGTAGGTTTTAGACACTGACTTGTAATATTTTACTTATATATGTGAGTTTATTATATGCTATGTATTACATAAATTTGTGAAATTGCACTACCATTTAAATTCAATTTCTTGTGGTTTTGCTATTTACAACCCCCGCCCCTCGCTTCAAAGAGGCCCCCCACATCTTTACAGTAAAGCAGCCCAGAAATACCATTATGTAACTCCGATACCCTCCTAATCAGTTGGGCTCTGGCTGGGTGGGTAACCCAAAAGGCAGCGAGAATCTCCCGTACCTACGGCTTGTCCAGCTTCCTGTTCTCAGAACTATTGACCACAAGAAACTCCTGTGGTTACTAACAGAAGAAACAAGTTCCCTCCAATCTTCCAGTGCACCTTGTCAGTTGTGGTTTGTGAGAATTACACTGTGCTCTTATCCAAGGCAGTCAGGACTGGTGCAGGCACATTTCATACTGTGAATGTGGGGTCCTCAGCCTACGGCTTCGAACTTTCCGGCACAGTGGCTCTCCTTTCTGTGGGAAATTGTTCAAATTATTCCCACAAAGAAAACCATTGCCTTGTGAAAGCTACCTGTGCACAATCACAACAACTCTGTGGGAATGAAACACAGCTTCCCTTGAGATTTTTATTTATTTTTTATTTGTTTCTTTGCTAGTGTGTGAGATGGTAGTCTGTGATGGAGATCTTGGCACCTTCTTCCATTTAATACTGTCTGGGAAAAAAAATGAGCAGCCCCTGTATATTTATATTATTGCTCTGACATTATCTTTGCTGTGAGAAGGATAAGCAACGAACCAGTTAATAACAGTGAGGTGGGAATTGGGTGATATGAAATGGCACGTTTCCTAATTAATCACTAATAACAATGAAAGATGCTGCCAGCTTCTTCTATTAGAGCACAGCTACAGCAGGAAAACCTTTGTAGTGTACTTGGTGTCTCACTCAGTTTCCTTGAGGCCTTTATGTACATTTATTTCTCAATCTGACTCCAAAGTTCAGGCCTTGCAAAACATCCTCCTTTTCTCAAAGTTGCCCTGTGATCTGTCAGTGCATCTCTCACATTGCAGCTTTGTCCTGTGACTGCTTGGCTGTGATCCTGGTGGGATTACACCAACCTCGAATGGGCATGTTTTCCCTGGTTGCTCCTGGCTATTCTGTAATAGCACCACTCAGCTCCGTCAAGGAAATAACTGCAATTTTCTCTTCCCTAATGAATTTCATAATGTAATCAGTGGCAGGCCATGACTGAGAATGAAACTAAAACTTGATGTAATGGTCAGGCAAGAAATTTGACTTGGAGCTTTGTTTTGACTGGGTCCCAAATGAAGAGAGGCATTGCTGACAGCTCTGTGTATGCTCTGTGGATGCTGATGGCTCCAGCGGCAATAAAAATGTTCACAGTTTTTTGGTTTTGTCTTGTTTTCATTACCACTGTAATGTTGCTCCTTTCTGTGAAGTTTGGGTTGCCAGCTAATGACTTGGTTCCAGGGGCAAGAATGGCCTTTAACTCTTTGCAGAGATTAATTAAAGAAAATACAATAAAATCACACTGAGAGTTATTATATGGAGTCTTAGCCTTCACTGGATGCTGGGAGCAGACAGCTGAGAGCAGGTAGAAAGCTGAAGTTGTTACCAGGCACCTGGGAAATCCCAGGAATATTCAGGTTTTGAGTATACTTGGGATGCAGAATATACATTATTTGGTTGTAAAGCATCAGGGACTACTAACTGGTGGAGGGCCACCATGCTTTACCCACACAAGGGTACACCTCCACGTAATTTTTGTACTCTTCAGCACGACCCAGTTAAGAATTGACCTAGCAGGGTGAGCACATGAAATGGCCGAGTGCTGACAAGCCTGACTCCTGCTCCCTTCCCTGCTTCCCAGTCTGCCAGGCAAATTTAGCATCAGCTGAACATTTCAGCCAGGCAGAGGCAAAATTTGGCTTGGTCCTGCACGTCTTTTGCCAATCCAGGACTTTCAAGTCAAACATCTGTGGGAATCTGGTGACACACAAAGTCCAGTTCCAGGGGGATTTAGCGAAAGAAGCAATTTGGCCTAGACAACGTGTGGGAATGGGAGATGTCAGAACAATGCTGTATCAGGAGTAGGCCGCACTAGCAATATGTTGTCAGAATGGCATTGCTATTCACAGAATCACAGAATCACAGAATGGTTGAGGTCAGAAGGGACCTCTGGAGATCATCTAGACCAGCTCCCCTGCTGAGCAGGATGACCTAGAGCACCTTGCGCAGGATGGCATTCAGGTGGGTTTTGGATATCTCTGGAGAAGAAGACTCCACAACCTCTCTGGGCAACCTGTTCCAGTGCTCTGTCACCTCACAGTAAAGAAGTGCCCTCTCATATTCAGCCAGAACTTCCTGTGCTTAAATGTTTTCCTTCAACACATCAGCCCAAGCACAAGCCATATGCCACCATAAGTGCTGCAGCTTCTTTAATGTCCCTTCATGAGCCTAGACCTGGCTGTGACTCACCGTGATTATTGTAATACTGATTTCCCAGATGGATGGAAGAGAATAACTGTCTGGGAGCCCTCTCAGATTGCAACCAGAACAAACGCCACTCGTAGTTTTATTGTTCTCAGCTGTGGCAGCCATCACTGTGCCAACCTTCCCCCACGAGGAGCCTCATCCAGATGTGTGGTTCGTTCTCCTGGGCTGGTGTCTTAAGAGCCAGAGCGATGAGAGCCATCTGGAAAGGTAGCTGGAGTTCCTCCTCACTGTGGGTGCTGCTTTCACACAGCTGAGGATGGAGGTGAGCTTTCTTGATGGTCTTTTTGCTGGCTCATCATGCTGATAAGCACAATCCCACACTTCTGGAGAGCTTTGGAGGGTCAGGGAGGGCTGGAATACTTTAGCTGAAGTGCACACAAGGCTTCACAGAGTCATTTGTTACAACTGCTGTTACACTGCCAAAATCTCTGCTATGGTCATTTGGCACCTGTCCGTGGAGTCGAGCACAACCGTGCCAATTGCCACCAACAGAGACTTGGCCCTCTCTTCTGGAAAATCCCAGCCTTCCAGGATATACTTATCTTACTAGAGCTATTTTATTTTGTCTGCAGCAGAGCTGGACAAGTGATTTGGCATTGCTGGGCTGGGATCTTAAAAGTGCTTATAAACGTTGAGGAGCTGTCATTGCCACAGTGGGCCCAGCTCCACAGCCCGCCTAGGAGAGCACTTTCGCTGCAGAGAAGACAAACAGCCCTCAATGGCACTGACCCCTCCAGCAATCAGGCCCGATAATGAGGCAAATCTGCCCTGATTCTTGTTGTAATACTCTTTCTTTTGGGCATGTCTAACCTGCAACCTGCCACGTCCATGCCCTGTGGCTCAACCTTTTGGGAATATCTGTAAACTCCAGTGCTGCGCTGACCTCCTTTCCTCCCCTTGGCTGGGATGCTCTGATGCTGTGCCCATTGGGATGTGGTTCTTCCTTCTAGATGGTGACTTACTGCCCCAGTTACACCAGAGGTACCACAGTGTATGGGCCTACACACAGGGAAAAATGTTATGAAGCTGGTGATATGCACAAACTATTTCTGGTTGGATCCCAAGCAGACTGCTAGATAGACTAAACTCAAAGATGGTCCATAGAACAGTATAGGAAGGTAGACATTCAACATGAGGCAGAATTAACAAATTGTTTCTTCTAAACTATGGAGGTTATGATATGATTTCTTTTGCTTATGAAACGAAAAGTAAATATTAATATTAGCCACTGTTCTGGACCTTGATATTTTGCTTCAGTGATAGAGAAGTGTATTATATGACCTTTGCAGTGCCTTCAGTTCAGAAGAAAGTAAGGATGCTCTCACATTTTTCATAGTTCAATGGTCTCAACCAGGCAGTGGTAATACTGAGTGCAGTCTGCACTGAAGCCCTGTTTCTCTCTCTCTTTTTTTTTTTTTTTTTTTTTTTTTGGATGGCAGAACTGCTCAATACTGAATACATACAGTAGAATACGGCAAATGTTAGCAGAAATGGTAAACATAAGTCTTGCAGGGCTGTCACCTCCACATAAACCTTCTATAGAGAGGTGGGAGATGAATTGCTAAGGTGAATGATTCAAAATAACTGCAATAATTGTGGGTTGCTTTTCCGTTGCTCTTTGTGATAATGTGATTGCTTCAAAGTACATGATGTCTTCCCTCCCAGAACTCCAGTCAAAACATGGTTTGCTGAAAACAGCTCCCTTTTACACTCTGACTGCCTGGTATTTACATTCTCCACTCATTGTTTTTTCTCATTTTCCTCTTACCTCCACAGAAATGCCTACTGAAAGTTTTGCCATTTGTTAGGGACAGCCAGAAGATGTTGACTCTTCTGCCTTCTCTGCAGGAGTCTTCTGTGCAGTGATGCTCACCGCAGCTGTGTCTGATTTCCTGAATGGTGTGCAAGGTAAACATGTGATCAATTAGCTGTACTACGTGACTGATGTGGTCACATTTTCTAGGATTCATTGATTTTACAAACACAAAGTCCTGTTAGCATGTAGTCTGACCTGCGCTTTCAGGGATTTGTTGCACAGGTCATTAAAAACCCTTCTCTCCTTTGAGATCTGTAGGGCTATGCACTATTATATGTAAGGCTGATGCTTACATGCCAGTTTCCAGAGGTAAGCCCCAGCAGGAGACATGCAGTTGGAAACCAGGTATTTAGTTGTTGAAAGCTGGTATTTAGTTGTTATATATTTAATTTTTTTTTCTCTTGAAATGTGGAAAAAAAATCTTCACATGCTGCAAATTAACTAAAAAGGGAACACTTAAATGGTAATCAGAGGCTTCCACACTTCTTAGGAACAAGCATTCTCCTCATGCCCCACAATTAATTTATTTCTAGGCAATTTACTAATTCTAATTAAATCCCTACTTCTGCAGTCTCTATACAGTCAAAATTTCTATTAGAAGATCTGTTCCAAGGTGGAGGTCACGTTTTTTTTTTTTTTTTTTCTGGAGACTATTTTTAACATTTTTGGATTTCATAAGTCTTCAACTCAGGCAGCGGTTGCTCAGGAAATGGAGCAGGTAGGAGAGCTTTTTGTTTTGGGCTGTTTGCAGAAAAATTTAGCTGGCAGGACAGGATGATCTTCAGTGGATGGTGTCCAGCACAAGGGGTGTGAAATGGTGTCCAAAGGGTGCGAGGTACAATGGTCTGCCAGACCACATCCACAGACTTTTTTTTCCACCATGGTCCGGGGTAAAGGACCCCATGTGCTCTACAGCAGTGGACACCACACTGTGCAGTCCAGATTAATCTCAGCTCGCTTTTGGCACCAGATTAAGGAGTGCAGTTGCTGTGTGTAGACTGCCTTTAAGTGGCTTTCTTGGTTGACTGAGAAGAAAACTTTAAGGAAAAAAGTTTCTTGATTTAGTCATCCTAACTGTACATACTACAGGCATGTGGGATGATCCCCAGATCATCTAAATTATTGGTGGTCATCATACAGCATTTACCAGTATAGACAAAATTAAATAGTGTTCTGCAGTTGGGAAATATGATGCAAGAGGGTAAAAGTTCAAAAGTCTCTCAGAAAAGGAGCCTTGTAAAATACCCAAGTCATTAGTGAAACAGAGACTAAAACTCAATGAACCTCTTGTGCATGTGATAAGTTATTTGGGGCTTCCTCAACCACAGCACTAACTCAGGCCCTACCTGTTTGTTGTATTCCTCCCTGGCCATGTGAATGAAGAAGTGTCAACCCTGAGGCCACTAGAAATACTTTGCTGATTTCTGTAGATCTGAGATCAAGCCCTAAAGTAGTACAGGCAGAGATTGACAGGAGGAAAAAAAAAAAAAAAGAGCATTTACTGAAGTTGGAATATTTTTTTGGCAGCTGGGCCAAAAAACAGCATAGCCTGGTCAGAAAAACCTCCCTCCAATTTATGCAGTGGTCATTCCTTCAATGCAACCACAGTAGCAATCAGTTTTAATCAGTTTTTCTTTCATTTCACAGGCAGCCTTGTTGCTGATGCCTATATATGCTTATTATTATTATTATTATTTTTTGAGTGTGTGTTTGTGGGTAAATGGGTGGCTTCTAATCAGTGCCTGAAAGAAAGTCAGCCCTATCTGGTAGGGCTGCAGTAAAAATTGCATGTGTGTGACTAGAGCAGTTCAACTCCTAATCTGTTCCTCCTGTTAAAATACTCTTTATTGCTGGTTGTCAGTAAAGACTGACCAGTAAATGAAGGTTCCCACTCCATCTGTGTGCCAGATTACGGGGTGGGGAACTGCTCCCTTTGGATCTTGACACATTTCCTAAATTGAAGCAAGGCTCTCTCCTTGCTTGGGAATAACTCACAGCCATCATTAGAGGGAGCTGTTGCCCCAGCAAGCCCCAACCTCCCTTTGCACTCCTCCAGACCTGCTCTGAACTGCTGTGCAGCAAGAAAATTCAATTGATTCATGAGTTGGCACCTTTCTGTACTGCGCTGTCAATCATGTCAGCTCTTGAGGGTGCTTTGTAAATAAATATCTTCATTTTAATTTCTTTGGCTTTCTGTGTGCAACAGGAGAAAGATTTCTGAGTTCAACTGTGGTGGCACTGTGATCTTCCACTGCTGGCTAGGGGAGCTGGACAAGCCTTTTAGCCCTTCTGTTAACCTACATCAAAAAAGGAGGGGAGAGCTTTGACATAATTTTCTCCTGTCATTTCACCAGCCCTTTGTCTGAACCATCAGTCTTTTCCCTCATCCTGACCCTGTTCTCATTTCCATCACAACTGGAGTAATTGAAACCAAGCCAGGGAAGCTACATGGAGGCAACTCCTCTGAATGAGATCAGAGTTGGACTTTTTGTGGAAAAGGACAAAGGCCTGGGACCAACATCTTAGCAAAGTCAAGCATCTGACTCAGTAGTTAACCTTTGCTTTTAACCATTTTTCTTAGAAAGAAATGTTAGGATTGTGGCTCAGGGCACCACCGTGTCTCAGTGAATTCAGTGGCTATTTTCCTAAATGGGGATGGGCATGCTGTTAGGTTTTGTTTTCTGAGGAGAAATGCGTGGAGATTAGATACATGGTGTCATTGACTAGTCACCGGTGTTATTCCAGGCTGATGATATCACATGGCGTATTTCATACCAAAAGGGAGTGTAGATTGAATTACTGCAGACCCAGCATGGGTTATACACGGAGTGTGTAACAGCATATTTTAGCCCTATGAAGCAATATGTGGGGTATTGTTTTAAATGTTCATGGGCTGAATTAAAAATGTCAGCTATCATGAGGGTTGTTTTTTTAACGGACAGGAACAATTGTTTAACTAGATCCCCGTGCTTATTAAACCTAATTCAGATCAGTGGATATAATTTAAATAGGAATGAATTTGCCTGTTTACTTTTACTATCTCAAAGCTGGGAGTTGGCTCACTTGCAGCAGAGGGACTGCGCCCTGTATACCTGTAAATCACCATTCTTAAAACTATGCAATTCATGCGAAGCAGATAAGGTTATCTCGGTATGTGCAGTTTTCCTCCTACTCTGCTGTTTTTCCTATGGAGCACACTCAGTAGTGTCCCTGCTCTGAGGTAATATTTCATTTTCCAAAGCAATTTGTCAGGTCTCTAAGTGTGACTATTCAGCATGTAAATTCGATGCATAATCCTACTGCTGTCATTTTACTCATTTAAACAGACTGAATACAAGGCATATTTTTGTAATCTGCCTGTGCTCTCTCGGGACAGCTTTGCAAATGACATGTTACATTCCCAAGTCTCAGCCAGGCTAAGAGGTTCATTCAGTGCCAATAAAGAGCAGTTATTTCCTAATAAGTATATTAACTGCTCAAAATGCAGTTCTGAAGATCTGAGGAAAAGCTCTGCTGTAGAGAAAGCAAGGGGGAGGGAAGCAGTGAGTGCCTCTGCTCAGATCATGCGTCTGTCAGGAGGGCTTCCAGCATCTGTATATTTGTTCCTGTGGGGTGACGCAGGGGCCTGATGTTAAGCTGCTCTGTGGTCAAAGGACATACCACTAAGGAGACAGTGCCCAGGAGTCGAGCAAGCTTGCTGTAAGCTAGCAGCAGCCAGCTTTGCCACCAAGAGAAGCAGGTCTGCCTGTTCCTGGCCTGCCTGTAACCACCCCTAAGCATAGGTCTTGACTCTGCAGATTTTGGGGAGCAGCAAGGAAGGCCAGGACTTAGTGGTTGGCTTAGTGAGCTCAAAGTGGCAGTTTAAGCTACCTATGGAGACATTTAGACCATCTGCACAGCCAAAAGCTCCTGCCTGCCTCAGCCCCACAGTTCTGGGACATAAAGTCCATAAATTAAGGGCCTGCAAACGGAAGTCTGTTTTGCTCCCCCAGTGAAACGCTAGCCCATCTTTGTACCTTCATGCTATCTTGGGCCATTTGGTTCAATTAGTGCTGGCACCTCCTCCAGTGAGTTCCCTTTACTGTTTCTCCTTTTGCAGTGTGGGGCTGTCAAGTCATGAGCTTACATTTCAAGCAAGGAAAAAAAAACCCAAAACATTGTTTTCATGAGGTTCAGAACTGAGCATTGGAACTCACTGCCAAAGGATGCCATAGAGGCCAAAAAAGTAAAGGAGTTTTCTTTAAAAATGGTTTAGATAACTCATGGAGGAGGAGTATAGTGACATCTATTTAATACAATGATCTCAGGAAGGCCATTATTAGCTAATTGGTGGGAAAGGGATCATTCTCTGCATAACCTGTTCTATTCTCTTTCTTAGAACTTAATCTCTTCCTTCAATCCTCCCCTTAATCTGCCAGGGCTAAAGTTCAGGACAGCAAATGGGGCTGCTGGACTTTTGATCTGATCTAGCACAGCAGTTCCTCCACTTCATAAACAATATTTTAATAATTTGTGAATGGAATTTAACACGTGGACATGCATCGTCACACTTTGTGCATGCATTATCATCTTCAAATGCAGTAGCTTATCTGGCAAGCTGTACGGTTATGTATTCTCAGGCAAGCACAAGATCTGGGTGTTAGCTTACAAACGTGAAGTTATCCAGTTCTGCACAACACAGATAAGGCCAGCTATGTTAAACTTCCGGTGTATTTACTCCAGCTGGTACTCAGTGTTGGACACCAAGGCTTTAAGAAGAAAGGAGAGCTGTGAACCTTCCTCTCTTCAGTATACAGCTTTAACTACAATCAATTATTTATCCCACAAATGACTATTTGTAACTGAATATCTCCAAGGAATATATGGAGACTCAATTTGCTTTTATTTGCATGGGGCAAAATAGGGAATGATTAATTTGCAGTTACTGGATGTGAGGTGATGTGAAAACAAGCAGGATCAGACCTTTTTTATTTTGGGGGTACCCTGGTACAATGGGTCAGAAACAGCAGAGCAAGGGAGGGGACATGCCTGTCCTCTGCCTGTCCCACTGGCAGTGCAGGAGCAGGCAATTAGGAATTTTTGCATCGATGTGTTTTTTGTTGAAAATGCTCCATGAATCAAATCTTAAGGAACAGGAAAAGGTAAGCAGAAATGACCCCCCTCTGCCCCTCAAGGTATTCTACAATTGAGAGGACCAGAGTGGTTGATCATGTTGCTTTCTTCATGGTCACCTCATAATCATGTGAGAGCTTCTCAGACTGAAGCCAGTACATACAGCTGGCCCATGATGCATGCCGTGTGTTAATAAACATGGTCACAGGAAATATTTTGGGTGCTATTATCAGGTAAGAGGGGGTTTCCTCCCTGCTGGGAAGCTCTTGGAAGCTGGCACATGAGGAAGGGCCAGCTTGGGGCTGCTTCTGGGGTCCCCTGTGCTTCTGGGGGCATAGAGGAGACCTCTTGGGGTACGCTTCAGAGATCTGACCTCAGGTTCATGCAAAGGACCTGTGGGATTTATCAAGAAAGAGTGAGGGAGAGGTACCAGGCAACATTCTTCCACTGTGTGGTTCAGAGGATGCATGCAGCATGGCATCACCCAGCAAACCTGGCCTCCAGCGCAGCAGGCAGTGCAAAGCCTGCATGTTACGACAGACACTTTTAGCAGCAAAACACACAGACAGCTCCCAGATATGTTCTCACAACCACCTCTGACATAGACGCAGGAATTTTAATGCTCAAAAGCGCTACAGCGGGGCTGTGGCAGCGTGGGGCTCCTGGCCACTAAAACACGGCAAAGTGAGAAGTGGTTTCGTTCAAAAAGGCAGTTTCTGCTTTTCATTCAGAGTGGGAAGCTTGTGACAGGATCCAGCGAGGTGACGGAGGGAAGTAACCTTTACACGCAGTGGGAAACTGAATTCATTGAAGAAATGCCTCCCCTGTACCTACCCATCTCCCAGCCCCGTCTTCTGCCTGGGGAGGGAGAGGATCTATCAGAGAGTGGCCATGCTCTTGTTTTTCTCAATGAAAAGTGGGAAGCTCTCGATGCAAGTCCTGCTTCCTCCCTGCTGGCCAGGGCAGCAGCCACTTGCTTGTGGGGGGGCCTGGGGAGAAACCGCTCATTGTAGGGCTTGGCCTTCAGGGCTATCGCTCCTGTCTGCGAGTCATGTGCCTTAATCCTCCCAAGTGGACTGCCCTGCAGTTTAGCATTCCCCGAATTCCTGCCGCCCGCTGACACGGAGCCCATTCAAAAGGCAGGGCCAGCGGCCTGGAGGCTGCAGGAAAGCTTTGCAGCAGCCCGTGTGGGGCGGCCACTGCTCCCCATGCACTTTGTGCCAGGAATTCTTTTCTATTTGGAGCTGCCCAGGCCAGGGACGGATATAGCTGGGGAGCAGTGGGAGAAAGGATCTGGAGAGTCGTTGCTCGCACCCCAGGGCTGGATGCCTGCCTGCTTCCAGGGCAGCAGCCTCCAGCACACCCGTGAAAAGTAATTGAACCGATCTGCTGGCTAACGACATTAGGATAGGTCTCAAAAAGCTTTGCAATTCTTGGGGAAAGTGGCTTTTTTTTTTTTTTTTTTTTTTTTTTGTCTGTCCCAGGAGGGTGAAAGGTTTCATCCCTGTTCTGACCCTGGGTGCTTGGCAAACTTTCACTTCACTGATCCTGAGCAGGACGGAAAATGAAGGCTGCTCTTCCCTCATTCACTTTTGTAAAGTGGAAGCAATAATAATACTAATTAGAAGAACTAATAATAACTGTGCTTTCTTTTTCTGTCACATAGAGTGTTTCAGTAGTGGTCAGTACAGCAGGAGCTTGAGCTTTGTGGAAGACCACTAGAGCTGCCACTGCAATGTAAATATCACAGGGGTGACTTAGGGATAAAAAAATCACCGACATGTCTGCAGACTTTGGAAAGAGTGAGAAATTTACTTGCCCATCCAGCCTTGTGAACGCTTAAAGAAACTAGAAGTCCTGAGGATATCAATAAGATGGCTCTGCTGAGTAAGCATTGCACTTGGGGGCAAGTGCTGGGGTCCCAGGCAGCAGCAGGACAGGACAGATCACAGTTATATTTTCTCAGCCTGTTATGGTTTCTCATTTTCTAAGAATTTCAGTGACAGGTAGAAATTTGGAAGCTTCTGCATGCTGATAACATTGGCCGTTAGGATTTGACAAGTTTGAAAGACAGGGATATGTTGTCCCCAAAGATATGCAACACTAACCATCCATGCATCATTTGTGGACGAGTGTTTACATCTTACAACTTTCTGAATCAACTGTCACTTTTTCTCATTCTCCCTCTCTCTCTCTCTTTTTATGAATGAAGTCTGAGGCAAGCCAGACAGAAAGGAAGGCTGCAGCATGTTTTATAGCTTGTGTTTCCTTCTGGTGAGGATGTTACATTTGCTGAAGTGAATTTCTGAAAGAGATGTGGAAGGGTTTTCTGGTCAGGGGTAGGGGATATTTCATTCATGCAGGAAGTTGCAAAAGCTGAACAGAAAGTGTATATTCTAGAAGTTTCAAGAATAAAAAAAAAAAGTAGGCTGGAGGGTAAAATTGCAAAATACCAGCTGAAACTTAGAAAATAAGTTCCCTTCATAGTCCTAGTAAAGTTTAATGTTCATAGTAATAAGAAAATTCCTTTAAATCCAAAACATCAGAATACTTTCCCAGCCACTGTCTTCTACTGCAAAATTTGGAAAATGCTCATTTCTATGGATGTATTTCTGTGACATATAGCAGCTACTTCCTACATAAGCTGTTCCAGTGCAGAAACTTCAGACTAAACATGGGGAATTCTCTGGAGCAGGGATGGGCAATATGGACATAATAGTACTGGAGTTTGGGTTTAGGGAGTGTAAACATGCTGCTGCTGAGCAAGCCACCAATGCAGCAAGAAATGGGAATGCTGCTCTGCTGTCCAGAGGGGATGCACAAGCTGATCTGAGTGGGGATTGTGGTTCAAATGCCTTTAATACTCCACATACCCGTGCGTCAGGGAGTGGAAGTTGATGTGTTTTAGTTTTGTTCTGCTAAGCAGTCAGGTTTTCCCATTTGTTTGCCCTAAAACCCCACTGTCAGACCTGCAGCCTCAGCAGGCCAGATGCCAGGGGGGTGAGAAGGCAGAGCTGGCACAGGCAGTGAGTTATACCTTACTGAACCACAGGGACTCAGAGCTTCACAGGTTTTAGTGTCACCAGAGGTTCACTGTGGCCATCTAGGCTGACCTTCTGTGTCACATGGGTGAAAGACGCTCACCCCGAACTTTCTACGCTGGGCTCATAGCTTCTGTTTGAGTGTCTGTATATTTTTAGAGACACTAATTCAGTCTCAGTTTAAAAGACTTCCAATGAATTTGCCATGTATCCAGTTAAGGCTATGCATAGACAGAGCTAAAGCTGTGCAAGCCCTTTATGCAGACCAATTACCACCAGTTTAATCCTTTCTTACATCACTGTTCTAAATGGATAAGTTCCCAGGTCTAAGCACACAGGAGGAAATAACCGGGTTACTGAAGATGCCCATGATATGAAACCTCGTAAGTGACCATGTGCACGCCTTAAGCTTGACCCAGTGAGAAATGTGTGAGTTTAAACTGTCTCTGCAGTGGATTTCATTTTCATTAGGATCTAGGCTATCACAATTTACTTTGCAGCTACATTATGCTAAGGACACATGCACCGTCAGGCACTGGCCATTACTGTGGCTTAGCTGATAATCAGTAGCATGATTAACTGCCTGAATTCACTCAAGCACCCAAGCCCAAAAGGTAGTGGGTGGAAAAAAATCTAAATAGCTATATTGTTATCTCATTTAGTTGTCCCTGGACACATTTTATAAGCTAGAGGAGGCCTTGGATACACTTCAGAAGGCAGCCTACTGTACTATCTGAAAGCAAACGGAGGCAAAATTTACATTTATCCGATGAGAAATGGGACCTCTAACTTAAGCTTTTTCATTAGAGAAAGCAGCCTGTGATCTTCAGAGGTCACAAGTGTTCCCAACAGCAGCTTAGTGTCTCATCCAGTTAAAGAACTCCTCCTGTAGCTTAGCAGCCTCCCGACATCACATGAAGGCTCTGCTGTGAGGTCTGTAGCTGCTGTTCCTGTGTGATCTCATGCAGTCACATCCTGGACTGGCACGTAAAGTGACAGGTTGACCCAGCAGATGTTTTCATTAGTACTGCACGGGTCATGACAGCAGTGCCTGCAGTAGCCTGTGAGCATATTGAGAACCGGGTGCCAGGAGAGAGAGGGAAAGTAAAAACAAATTTGCAAAATCATCAGGTTAAAACCTCAGGGAAATGACACAGGACACAGCTGGAATCTGTATGAAGGACTGGTTGTCTGCTGGTGTGCAAGCCTCTCTTTCCAATACCCTGGTGTCCAAGTGGCTGACATAGGCTCTAATAAGCATTCAAAACTGTTAAATGCTCAGAGGTCTCTGCCTTGTGATGCCTTTTCCATCATTCCTAAACACTTAGTGTAGTAGTAGTTTATAAAAGTGATGCTCATTCAACAGTTTGGCGCCTCTCAGCTGCCTTGCAGCCTAATTGAACCACCATCCCCAGGTCGCAGACCCATGAACCCAGTGCAGAATGGGGCCAAGATGTTTAATGGTGTATTATACAGGGCAGGGACTGCTCCTGGCTCTGTCTGTCTCCAGAGAATCCCAGAAATGGTGGGTGGAAGGGAGCTTTGGAGGTAATCTAGTCCTTCCTCCCTGAGGGAGCAAGATTATTGCCAAGTGAAGTGCAGAGACACTGCATGGATGGGAGCATAGCTCAGGGCTTTCCAGAATAGAGCATTTTAACATCAAAAAACACTGAAAGGGAAAGGGAAACAAAGGAAAGGGGAGGGAAACATAGTTTTCCCAGGGAAAAAAGAGACTCCAAGTGCAGTTTGACATCTATCATATAGTCAGCTGGGGAAGGAGAAGAAGTAGGACTGGAAAAAAGTAATTCATTTTTTGTGTAATTTGGGTGCAAAAAATGGAAAGCTTCCACTGTCATGGGGTGAAGATTTGGGGTTCAGCAGCTATTTGCAGACAACACTTGGTTGCATTGGAGATGAGTATTTACCCACTGCTGGTTATAATCCTGGCCCTGCGTGCATGCACAGTGAAGCTGACTGGCCTCAAAAGTACGGTCTCTGGCAAGGTTTTTGCTCTGCTGAATGTGAATGCTATTGATGTGCTGAGCTTAATTAAACTGTCTGACTATTTCAGCTCGCACAATTTAGATAAGAAAATGACTATTCTTCCCAGACTCCGTCAGAAAGCAACCACTAGCTCTCTACTTTATTTGGTGCAAGTCTGTCATTGCTGTGCTGCCCAGTTTGTAATACTGAGCTGTCTCCCCTCAAATTGAAGGCTGCTCTCCAGCATGGATCAAAATTTCTGTCTTGCTTGCCCTCTAGATGGCAAACTCTCCTTAATTTTGGAGCAGGAAAAAGCTGCAGCGGTTGCTGCTGGCTTTTACAGTCGTTAATTTGCAGTGCAACTTCACTTTGCATTTTTGAATCAGCCAGACACAAAAAGAGCAAATCCCAGCAACAGTAATGGAAGAGGAGGGGAAGGGGGGGATCAGTGGTGACATATGCAAGGTTCATAGGGAGATTTCTTGTGAGCTGAAATGCGAAATAACAGACATTGATTTACCATATGTATTTGGGAAGTGCTGCTTATCCCCTGCAGCTGGGTGCTGTGGAGCTTCAGCAGTTGCTCCATTTGGGTGCCTCAGTTGTGGCTGGGGAAAGAATACACTTGACCTTTTATTTATTTGTTTGTTTGTTTATTTATTTACTTATTTACTTATCTTGTTGGTGAGAAAAGCCTCAAGCAAGGAGCCAGGGCTCCCAATTACTCTGTAAGCAGCAAGTTCTCATGTTTAACCCTTGGTTGGTGGTTCCCTGGACTTACCTAATGTTTGTCTCGAAATCCATTCCTCTTTTTCAGCTCCCTTCTCCTTGTACATATTTTCTTCCGTCTTTCACAGCCACAGCACAACCTTGGGACTCTTCTTTAATCCCCAGTTATCACCCCCACTCCCAACCCCCTACCATCTCTGCCTGCCCTATTCCCATCTCCCCTAAAAATTCAGATCCAAAATGTGGTCAGCACCTGCACAGAGCACTGTGACAAAGTCACGAATGACCATCTGTAAACTGACCCTCAATATCTTATTCCCCAGAAGATGCAGATATTTTAAGTCTTAAGAAATGGAGAGTTTGGTGGCCCAAGTCTTTGCCTTCCCACCCCCTCTCAGAAGCACAGGGCCTCAGAAGAGCGTGTATCCTTCCAGGGTGGGATTTATCTGCTTAAAGTGGTTGTCCACAGTGCAGGCATCTATATCTGAGCTAGTCACCTGGGCTGACTTTACAATCAGTGGAGAGCTGTCAGGAGAGTTCGGGGAATCTAGGGCACTTGATGAAGTGGTCACCCACATTGGTCAGAATTGTTGTCATTCTTAAATTGTCCATAAAGGGAGCCTGGACACCCTGCTTAGATGGAAAGTCATATATCATAGACAGAATTAGGGAAGCGGAATCTCATTCTTGTGCCTCTGGTCAGCTGAGGTGACATTTTTATTGTATCTGTTTCTTGGAATTCAGAATATTTCAGACTTCCTCTTTGTGCTGGAAACAGAGGAGTCTTTGACATGGCTAGTAAGACTTCCTTCTTACCTTCTCCTTGAAAGGTTTTAGAAATCCATTCTCAAACACTGTATTAGAGGTAAGTAAAATATGCAAGCTCCTCCTTTTGGAATCCAGGGAAAGAGTGTAAATGGAGTATTTTCCAAAGCAGAATTGTGTAAACACCATTTCTTTGTACACTCTTGATTATAAACCTACTCAGGAATGTGAGGTTTCAGAAAGGAACTAGTTCTTCTTTCATTTTTGGTATGATGAGGAGGACAAAGAGATCGAGCTGAGCGTCTGTATTCACTATCCTGTCTACTATTGAAATATTTTCCTAGGGCAAGTGAAACACCATTTGCCTTTTCTCAATCATCAGTTCTTAGAGTAGAGAAAGAGTGAGTAACTTCCAGTCTATATAAAGTCAACATGACAAATTGTTCCCCTCCCCACTGCAGTATTTGCTTGTTTCCTTTAAGATGATATGTTGATATCAAGAGGAAGTTCACATTCCTAAATGGGAATGTGTTAACTGGATAATAGAAATTTCAGAGCTTCACACAACCAGTTGCTCTTCTGTTCATTGCTCATTTGCCATGTTAGTACAGGTCTCTTTATTTTCAAGCAGCTGAGTCAAAGATCTGTTACAGAGCCTGATTTCTTATGCTTCGTATAACCTAGTTGGAAAACATTCAATTAATAAAAAATGAAAAATAGTTCGTGCTAACAAGAGCAACCTTCTCAGTATTCTCCACCTACAAAATAGCCACATTCAGATCCACAAAGATTTAAATACAGAGCTATGATGGAAAGCAAAGGGCTTGTGAATGTGATGGCCTGGAGGCCACAGTGATGGCCCAGAGTGATCCTTTTGCAGGTCCTGCAAATGCAAACATTAGGGACAGCACTTGCTTTGCAAAATGTATATAAAATTACACCAGCTGATGGCATCTGTGCTTTAGTTGTGTGGTCTTGATCATTGGTATGTGACTTTTAGTTGCAAATTGGGCTTAGTTATGGAGTGGATAGTTGTAGAAGGCTGGATTTATATTTTAAATATTTGTTAGAACCGTGACAATCAAGCTCACTCTTGAGATATTAATGAAAGAAATGTAGTTGTGTGAAAGGCTCCAGTGTTACATCTCACTTTATTACTTATTCTAAGCAGAGACCTCCACCAGAATTACACTAATTACATTATTATGAGCACACTGTAGGAGAGCAATTATTACCCATGGGAAACTATTATTTTTTATTAATTGATATGTACTTAAGAGTTCCAACCAAGACTTAGTGCCTGTGTCCTAGGGGTTATATCAGTGCAGGAGAAAAAGACAAAAATCCAAGGGAGAGGGTCTAAGAGTGCCTTTCCCAGAGTTTGTCTTAGAGGTGGTTTGTATAGAGGTGGTTTGGAACTTTCCTACTGGGAGATGCTCTTTTAGCAGAACTAAAATTTGCATTAGGAGAAATGTAAGTTGTGCATGAAAATGTTGAGTTTTCTTTTGGGAACCTAAAATGATGTTGGGCTGCCTACTGGTCTGGTAGTCCAGAAGCATTCTCAGTGTCTCTCTCAGACACCTGACCAGGAAAAAGTCTGTCTTACTTCTGACCTGGGGGCTCAGTGTTGGAGGAAGAGATGGGCAAGATAGTACCTGGTAAGTCAGGTTTCCTAGAAAGTTTAATGGCCCGTACTTCTGCATACCATGAACTCTGGGAATGGGTGGATAAGGGCTTTCAGTCCTGTGAATGTTTTGGAGTGTTATAGCTGTTGGTTCCATTTGGCATGAATATTTTTTCTGAAACCCTGATGCCTTCTATGGAACAAAAATTTCACTGATGGCCAAATGTACGGTATAAACTTCTTTAGTGTGCCAGTTACTGCTGACTGATAGTGTTATGATGGTTCAAGCAAGATAGCAGGTACATGGTTTAACCATTCATCTCAATTGGTTCATCATATCTCTGGGAACCTGTTTAAATCCAAATTTATTGCTTTCATTGCTATCTCAGGATAAACTACCCAAGTTAGTCTTTTGATGCTTTGTAAATGCATACCTCACCACTGGCTGTTTATCTGACATGTCGTATGGAATTAATGGTGTTTATTCCCAGTTGACCAATTTGCATTATTGCCACCTTTACCCGACTGCAGGATATACTTGAGCTGACCCTCTGCAATTAATCACACCCATCAACACTGCCTGTGCGACCTTCACTCAGTCACATTCACCAGTTGACAGGTATTGATTCCTTATAGGAGGATGTATTTGCAGAAATCTCTGTTAAGAAAAGCAGAAATTCAATCTCAGACTGTGTTTTGCCTAGATACATGTACCTTGCAAGTACTTGGTTCAATTCTGGATCAAAAAAAGATTTCTTGTGGACATGGCACTCTCGCCTAAGACTAAAAAGCTCTAATTCTTGGACTTATCCACCCAGTTTTATATACTTAATTCAGGTGCCAAACAGAAATATTTTATCACTGAGGCTATTATACTCTAAGGGAGAGAGATGGCCTTCTCTAGGCTGCACTTTAGCTCACTGAAAATCAAACCAAGTGAGGTACCTTTATCTTTCCACTGCCTTTATCTTTCCACTTCAGCTTACAGACAACAATCATGGGCCTAAATGGCCAAAGAAAAGACAGAATATTTCTCAGGGAATCTCCATTGGCATGTTTCTAAATGAAGTCCTAGGTGAAAGTTAAGCTTCCCCTGAAAGGAGTAGGGACTCAACGTTCCTGGCAGAGAAGGATCTTACTTAGGACAGGTTTCAGGTTAGCCATATTCCACTTCAATCCTTTTCCTAAATATAGGGTCTAGTAACATTTCAGATGACCTGCCATAACCCAGCTGACCTTCAGTGGCTGGAGAAGGACACAGGTTTCCTTCAGCTTCTGTGTCACATCTAGCAGTGTCATAATATCTATCTCATATACACAAGGGCATCTTAAATGGCATCAGACACCTACATTTAATTAACCCAAATCTGCTTGCGAGTTATTATATAAAAGTCCCTTTTCAAAAGGTTTAAATGTCCTTCAGACTGCAGGAGAGATCTTGGTATTCACAAATTTTGGGGTGTGTAAATTGTTTGTTTCTGTCTTATATGTTTGAGGCGTGCTTTGGAGTAGATTCCTCTGCTGTAACATTGAGCACTTGGCTGATCTCTGGGACTTCTCATTACAGTCCTTGGGAAAGGTATTTACTGACAGATTCAGCTCTAGGTAGGCTGAATTACCCAAGTTTCAAAGACTGATCAGAAAAATGGAAAGACTGGAGTATATATATATGTATATATATATTAATCACAGCCTTGTGGTAATTTTGTTTCAATTGCATTATTTAAAAATGAGAATAGCCAACATTTAAACCACGTCCTAACAGTTAGTTGAGAACAAGAGGTATTCTTTTCTTCTCTTTTCCTTCTTTCTTCTACATTACTTCTTCTTTTCCTAGTAAGATCCTTTTGGCAAGGGAGCACCACATTTGCCAGGGTGTCATTGCTGTTAATGGTTCAGGACACCATCTTTGACAGTAGGAGCAAAATTCAGGGTTTTACTGCTTGTTCCAGTTAACAGGACATGCCAGGGATAAGCCAGGTTCCTCTTTGCCATAGCCTTATTATACCAAGGGAGGATGAGGCCATTGTTCTTTGGTGGAATCAATAAGAGATGCTGGGGGTGCTCGCAACACTTCTACCTGCCCTTGCAGCCTCCTTGGAAGGACAGACTGCAGGTACACCTGGATGCAGCCCAAAAACATCTGTATAGACAATGGTTAGGCTCCTGCTGGAGAAGCCAGATCTCCTAAAAGAGATGCCTAAAATCAGTGGGTTGAATAGTGCCTGCCCCACACAGTATCTCCTCAGACAATCTCTCCTCTTTCTGGGCCGGTACATGCTCCCTCTTCGTAAGTTTTATTTGATATTCTTCTCTGGATTAGATCTGGTGCTTTTCTGCTACATTTTCTATCAGCCTCTTGAAAAACATTTCTCAGTGGAATGCTCATGGCCCGCATATGCTTTCCTTATGGCCATGACTGGAGTGGACGCATGCACTCAGTGGGGGTGGAGGCTTCAATTGTTCTCAGGGAGGCTTAGCCCAAACCAGCACACACTACTTCTCTTGAGTACATACCATTGTTTTCCCCAACAAACATGGCTACACAACAGTCATTTTTAAGTGACATTGAAACAGCATGTACTAGATTCTCCTTTTATCAGCGGTGGTTTTAGCCCTCCCTCTGCACCCTCATCAACTGCATTGAACTTAGTGGCAGTGTGTTCTGTGAACAAGATCAGATAACAGTTAGTGTATTTTATACTCTTGCATCTGTGAGTAGCATATCATTTTTTCCTTCCCCTAATATACTCATTTTCTCAAACACACATTTAAACTGCCTGGCTAAAGCCTAGCATTACACTAAACCTTTGAAACTCCCAATGCAAAGTTAAAAAATTCAGACTTGTTGGTTAGCTAGAAAAGCAATAATTTATTGTTTACTTTCTTTATCACTAAACCTTGTTAATCTTGTTATCACCCAAGTAGGACTGGTAGGTAAAAAATCAGTACAGAATTATTTTGGCAACAGCTGCTTCACTAGCAGGCTTCAGTAGATTAGCAAGGCTATGGGAATTGCTCTACAGTAGTGTTATCCATCAGTGTGTACACACCTGTTTACTGTTAATGGTGGAGTGGGTTTAGCAGAGGCGACAGCTTTTTGGATAAGAGCATGAAGGAAAGCCATGGGGACACACCTCTGGAAAGACGTTTGGCCACCTTCCAGTGAAAAGAAGAGAAGACACATCATCCTGTGGAAAAGAGTCATGCAGAGAGAAGAAAAGAAGGAGCTGAAAAGACTCTCAATATGCACAAATGTAGGCATTAACTAGTGGAAACTGCCAGTCCAGAAGCGTGAGTTTCCTCTGTAGGTTAGAAAGAGAACCTAAGAGCTACCAAGATTCTGTTTGTGTGTGTGTGTGTGTGTGTGTGCGTGTGTGAAGAATAAACAGGTTCCCAAGGCAGTGTGGTGACATTCCTGTGATTCCTACCCTCCCACCCAAATTCAGAAGCTCTGCAATGTTTAGGTGCAGGGGTTGTTATGCAGTGTTTCATTCCAGAATTGGTGCATTTCATGGGCTAGACATGCCCGTGGCTTTCCACAAAAGCTGGATTAGTCTTGCTTTGATCTAGATGTCCACAATATAGAAAGACACATATGTGTCAGTCACCCTTGGCTTTCTTCATAGTCAATGGAGGGACATAGTTACTTTCAGAACATTGTCCCTCTGAACTATTTCAGGTGTCTATCTCACTGTGAGAGGAGTTATGCCCAGATGAGCCTGTTTCTCTTCACTGATGATAAAGGACGTCTAGATGGTTAGCTTATGAATAAACAACTACAAGGAAACCATGGGACTGCTGTCCAGAAGAACAAGCAGAAAAAATGAATCCGATGGCTGCAAGCTATGTGTATTCTCTGCACGGCCACATTCTTCTGGCACTGGAACCCTTTGCATTTTGTTGTGATTAATGCCACATTTTCTGCAAGTAAATTTTGTCCAGGCCATTTGGTGACCTTTGCAGCCCATGTTTTGCACTTTGGTATGCATTTTTAATCAATTCCCTTTGGTCTTACTGAACTTTCCTTTTGAAAAGCTGAGTCTTGAATTGACCTGCTAATATCAAACTTTTTCTAAAAGTCAAGTCCATTGCTGCAATAACCTTACTCTGATCTCATTGTCACATACACTACATATAATTTAATGTCTAACTAATCAATCTCCTAAACTGTCCGTTTTCAGTGGTCTTGTCTAGTGGCTTGCAGAAGTCCTTATGCTTCTTCCAAATCACACTGTATGTTTCTGGTGCCTTTGGGGCTGCCACATCCAATACCAACTAAGATTTCAATCTGTCTAATTTCCCTGAAGGAATGTTTGCTTCCAGGAACAATAGGAAAGACTGTAACTATTTCCTCTGCTTCTGTGCCTCAAAAGAAGGACCTCAATTTCTTGTATCTTACTGTCAGGGTAATAAAAGTTAAATTCTTCTATCATGTCTGATAGCTGCAGTTTCTTTATTTTTGAGCCCTACACAATTCTACTGAAAGTGGATGGTAACCTCAATGTGCTATTAATATTAGACACATGGGACTGAAATGACCATGGTGATTCAGTCCAGGCCTTGGAATCACAGGTAAGGAAGGTCTGTGAAGCACCTAGTTTGTCCCATTCCTGACAGCCCACATCCATGACAACTTCCTAATACTCTCTCATTTATCAAGATCCTTTAGAAGAGAAGTCTTGACAGCCATCAGAACTAACATGCCATAGAAAGTGAGGAGAAGAGCAAGGAAATTAGAAGAAGAAGTATTGATAACGTTCTGTATCGTCAAACTAAAATAAAGTATGTGCTAGTGGAAAGACTTAAATAATCCCATTAAGTAGACCATGGCACAAGCTAAGGAGAAAAGTAGGAATTTTCAGTAAGGTCTTTCAGTATTTTTGTGGGAGGAAACACCTTCCTTATCCCAATTAATAAAATGCAAAGAGACCTTGAGGCAAAATCTGCAGCAAGCCTTATACTATGGACATTTGACAAGCACTCTGTCCTGGAACAAAGCAGACAATCTTGAACAATTAGGCTTACATAATCCTGGCTTCATTCTGCCCTCGTGTATGTCACTGCTTTTGAGACCTGAGCTAGTATCTCTGTGTGGAAGCATCCACACAGCATAATACTTTCTCTGTACCATTTTCCATTGTGGTTTTCCCAGAAATTTTTTTTTTAAAAGCTTTTCCTACAAGAAACATTGCTGTCCTACATATAAAACAGTGGTCTGGAAGAGAGGAGACTGGCACTATGCTGCATGCAGAGAGAACAAATCAGTTCTGTGCTCTATACCTTGCTCTGCATTCATGCTGCTGCTCGGGCAAGAAATCCATGTTACTGGTTTGGGTGGAATGTAGAATGACACTGTCATTCAAAGAGTAGTAAAAATGCAGTAGATCTCTCAGACACTTCTGTCTTAAAACAAGAATGGCTTTTAGCCATTAATATGGGAAAAACAAAAACAAAAACAAAACAAAACAACAAGATGATCATATAAAGGGCACATCTTTAACACATCTATAGTATGATAAATTCTTTAGTGTCTGGTGCAAAGTTTTTAATATCGGGTGATAATCTCAAGCTGCCTTCAAGCTGCACACTTTATGTGATACCTTCTGGAACTAGTAACAATCATACACCTTTGACTGTGACACAGATTTCTGGAGGAATGGGCAAAACTGGTTGGAATGGGCACTGGTAGCATTTGCAAACATGACCCACTGGTTTTACGGTGAAAACTCCCTCTCCTATCACTCAGACAAACTATCTGATCCAACAAGTGTCATAAATGTGTCCATTCCAGAAGGTGTCCCAGGATAGCTCTGAGTACCTGTGGCATCATTCTCCACGTTTGGGCCAATGAGTTACGTTCAGAACATCCTTGGCATATTGCAGTCCAGGACTGGGAAAGATGTTACTTGCATTTGCATCTCTGAATTGAATCAGACAGGAAGAGGACTCTGTCTTTATGTTCTCCATATCCTTTCCCCCCTCTCATGCCTCCAGCTCATGTTGCAAAGCTTCTTGATTTGAACACCAGAGATGGAAGAACTATGAGACAGTGGCAGAAATGGCCATTATAGTGGGTATAGTAGGGAAACTGAGGCCAAGAGTTGGTGTGAAAGTTAGACTGGGAACTGCTGATGGGTGCAAACAATTAATTGAAGGAGATATGGAGTTGGATGGGAGATATGGAAAGGGAGAGGCTGAGGCTACTTGGACCATACAATGGGGATCCAGGAGATGTGGAAAAGTGCAGATTTCACCCGTTTCATGAAAGATCAGTAGGTGTGTGAAAAACATAAGGTATGAAATCACTTAGTGAGTAATGAAAGTAATTTGGGATACTGATTTTTTTTTTTTTGTAATATAAAGGGAGGGTTAATAACACTCCAGCTGAAAAATCAGACATCAGACTAGGCCAGCTCCTTTGTAGTCAGTGGAGAGCTGGTCAGTAGCATTAGCAGAATTTACGAAACACTGATACTTGGCCAAATGTATTTCATCTGGCCTCACTCATGCAAAACTGCATAATTATGTGATGCCTTAGGCTTTTATCATTAGACAGCAAGCCAAATACTGTCCTCACTGTATAACCAATTCATAAATGTTTGTTTCCTGCATTGTGAATGGCACCTTCATGTGTTGTTCACCAGACCCAATGACTTCAACGTTATTCAATTAGTAATGAAGAAGCATGAAACATTAAAGACTGGGGACTTTGGTGACTTTATGCACAAATGCTTGGCACTTCATCAGCAAGCAAACACGGGTTTCCTATGGACATAGTTATACACTGGTGGGGGCAGAACTAAAGTCAACAAACATCTTAATTACTCTAGGTACCATATCCGCAGATATCACATTACAGACCATGTACTTCAGAGAAAGCTGCAGCTTAGCTGCAAGGAGACCAGAGCCTTTGCATCAAGAAAGGTCAGAAGTCAAAGGAAATGCCAATATAAGCAATAGTCACAGTAAAGGAGCTTAATAAAGCCCTCACCTTCTTGTTTACCCTTGATTTCTCATTTATTGTGTAATAGAGGAAAATCTAAATGCATAACGGCACAAGAAGCAGCTGGACTATGTTTGCTCAAGAAGGGGACTCAGCTGACAATGTCGACAGGAACTAGGTTAATCAAACCACATTGGTTTTCTGCTCATCAATGCCCAGAGGCCATGCATGCAGGAGATGGAATTAAGTCCTCACATTTGCACTGATGGATAGGATGCCTTTAACAACTCCACAGCAGAAGGGAAAAATTGCCACTGATGTTGAGAATGTAAATAAGTAAATGGATGAGACTGATGCAATTGCATGCCTGGTCTATGTACACAGTTGCTTGAATTGGATGTGAATACCAGATAATGGCAGATATCACTGGCCAACCTGTACCAGGTTTTCTTCCCACCTTCCCATTGCCAGTTTGGCCTGACTCTGGTCACAGGTACGCTGATATAATCTTTCTGTCTTAACTCAGATCTCAGAAAACTGCAGTTACAAGTCCCAGATATGCTGAGGCAGACATTTAAGTAGATGTGGTCAAGAAACCATTATTGCATTGTGGCATGAGTTGGTTGGTGGTATGAGGTGGCTGGACCCTTTGCAACCTGGTCAGCCCCAGCCCCAGGCACTGGGCACCTCCATGGGGACAGTGATTAACTGAGGCCAGGCCAGGCCAGAATGTGGGCCTCTGGTTGGGCCCAGCTTGGTGGGATCCATGACTGTGAATGGCTGGAGACCTCATGTTCTTTAGAATTGTTGGGGCAGGAACTGATGGTCCATGGGGGTCTGAAATAGTGACCTGTGGGCAGATTGGGGTATACTCAGTTGAGGCAGGCATAGTAAGGGCTGCGTGTACACTTCAGGCTGTGGCAACTCCTCAGGAAGCACTTTTCTGTGTAGGTGACTGGGCACTGACACAGGTTGCCCAGAAAGGTTGTGGAGTCTCCCTGCTTGGAGCTATTCAGAAGCTGCCTGGATGTGGTCCTGGACAACTGGCTCTGGGTGTCCCTGCTTGAGCAGGGATTGGACTAGATGACCTCCAGAGGGTACTTCCAACCTCAGCCATTCTGTGACTCTGTGATTCCTACTAATCTCATTTGCTTCCTGGGGTCCTGTTGGATCTGTGCATGGTAGCAGATCCTCTCTTTGTACCAAGGTCAGACTCCCCTGAGTAACCACAGACCTCACCTTGACCTTTGTTCTGGACCTTGTCTGTGTATTATCTAGTCTAATTGGTGTCCTTCATCCTCTGCCACCCCTAATAATGTGAATATGCTTATGCAATGATGTGAATATGCAGTCTATTTCCTTTTTGCTTAACATGCTGCAACTGGTCCTTACCAAGGAGTCTGTCTGAACTACCAAAACTTTTAAGTGGTCCCTTTATGGTAGTGCAGCTTTGTGGGGCAGATATAAGGTAATGAACAACCACAAGTGAATTTTCTTGTTACTAAATGTTAGTGTTTGTCTCTTCCGTTGTCTTACTGTTGATTCTTATTTTCTTCATTTCTTGTATCTTCTCTTCTTGAGGGAACCCCAGGGGAGCTGCTGGGATGGAGCACACGACATACCCTTACTGAAACCAAAAACTTCACCAGTTGCCTGGTGAAGGGTGGTGCAGAGCCTCCATTGATTATTTGTGTGGTGTAGGGCAGATTCCTTAGACATCCAAAACCCCTGGAGACCTGTCTGTCTGTGGCTCAGACTGCCTATGCTCAACACAGCCTTCATGCCTACTGTGCCTCCAAGTTTAAGGGAGTGCTGAGTGAGTCACCTTCCTGCTGTATTGGGCTTAGTGAAGAGCAGAGCCAATGGAGAGCAGTGATAGCCACATTTAATGTAGGTGTTCCAAGTAAGTGATCTGAATATAATGTCTTGTGGTCTGTGAGGTGCTCATGCTGCACTGACTGATTTCAAATGGTCAGCATTTACCAAAAGCATTGCAGCATTTATCTGGGTTAAACGGTTAACTCCAATAATAAAATTACCCATTTAGCTATATGATCATTTCAAATAGCCTGTTATATAGTAAATCATACACCTTCTCTCAAGTCAGTACTAGTTGCCTACATTTTGTTCTCTTTTACTACACCTCACTGGCTTAAGCTGATACATCCCAGTAATTACATTTTTCCTGGTATACGATCTGACTTTTCATTATTACCCCAAAGAAAGTTTGCATTCAGACTGAATGCAGAATTAGATCCTCAGTCTTACAACAGAAGATAGTGGCTGTTTATCAATATCCCATAGAAGTTAAAGTTGTGGATTATTTACGAGCTGCTAAATGTAGTCATCCAACAATTAGTCTGGGTTTCAGAACTTGGGAGGTGGGTGTTTGCAGGTCATGCCTGACATGGAAAAACATGAATGGGTAAAATGACCCTTCTTCCACATTCATGAAAGGTTTAAAAAATTGCAAAAGCTGCTGCCAGGTCACCTGTAACAAGTTTCAATTCCCAGAAGCATGTGGGAGAATTTTCAAAGTCAAAAATCAATGGCTATGAAATTACACATTAGTCTAGGGGAGTGTACTTTGCCTGTTTTCACGGCTAACATTCATCTTCCTATAGTAATAGTGGTGCAGACAATTTGCCATGGTAAAGTTGATCTATAAGTGTTTTAATTAAAGTTCTGACAGCAAATTGAAGTCTTATTTTACTTGCAGGACAGACAGAATTCATTTCCCTCTCATCTGAGAACTCATGCTTGGAGGAGGACCTCAGGATTGGCACAGGTTTGAGAGGAACATTAGGAAAACACACATGCTCATCAAGCTCTAAGTTAATGCTGTTATGTCTTCTGCTCTGCAGATGAGGGGCTGTAAGAAGTGGATTGTTCTTGTAGCTTGGACACTTCTTGGACATCAAGACTCATTAGCACTCATCAGTCTTTGGGCACTTCGAAGCTGGTTTGTAAGGTGGTGTGGATGCTTTTCCTGGCTAATACATGGGTGAGAGGTGAGGTATGCAGTCCACTCTGAGGCAGGTTTAGAGGCTGGAAGGAGGAAGAAGATGTCAGGGAACAGAACATCACATCTACTCTGAGGAATCTCTAACTCCTTCCCTCACGGCAGAGGAAGGTGGCAGCAGAAAGGAAGGAGAGGATTATCATGGGGCTTTGGAAGGGCAGCAGGCAAGGCTCAAGGAAATGCTCAGAAATGATGAGGAAACTGCAGCAAGAGCTTATTGCATTTTTTAAAAATTATTATTTTATTTCTATGGCCCTGGTAAGCTATGTAAGACAAAGTATGAGGCTGAACAGGCTTAAGAAAAAGGAAAATTAGGTAGTTTCCCAGAGTGGAAAAGAAAAGTTATAAATTTGAGACACAAAGAGAAACCCCTCTGATCTTGCAGCAGCATCAGCATTTCTGTCAGAGGTGTGTGCCAGGTTGGTGGTGGTGGAGCTTCCCAGGCACATGCAGAGTAGTGTGACAGGATGGAGCAAATCCTTAGCAGCACTAATAACTGCTGATGTACTCATCCCCGAGGGCTGTCACCCTTCCAGCTGCTGAAAATAGTCTGTGCATATTGCAGGATTGTATCTGCAGGGACAGCAAGGTGTGGGAGAAATTGTTCCTGGCTGCGTCAGTCACTCTGTCACCCCACAGTACAGTGTGTGCACTGTCAGCTGGGACAGAGAAATAGGTTGGGGACCAGTAGAAGAGAGCCATGGTCACCTGCTGTAAGGACAGGGCACAAATTTTTATCATCCAGAGTTATCTAGGTGATGCTGATGTCCGGAGGAGCTGCTCTGTTTCTTCTGGCAAGATGAACCTTGCCTTCATTGATGAGAAATCCTTTACTATGTGTGTGAGTTTAGAAATCTCACTTTTTACTTAAAAAAAAAAATATGTGCTGGAGGGACCTGTCTCTTTCTGCTGATGGCAGAGGGAATCTCTAAGGCAACGTTAACACACTGAAGAGCTTGGAGTCCTCAGAAAAAATAAATAAATAAAAAATAAACTCACCTAATCTTTCCAGAAATAAAGAGGAAAATGTTAATTCCCAGGAGTTCAGCAAGAGAAATAACTGACCTAGAATATAATGTATAGTGGTCTAATACCTCACCAGCTGAACTTCCACTGGGGTCAGCTGAGATAACTCAATTTTCTGTGTCCCCAGTTTTTCCTGTGCAAAAGCTAAAGGATCATGAAGCAGAAGCCTCCACTGGGATAGATGTTAATATTTTGATTATGATTTGATTTGAGAAGTGACCTGAGAATCAACAAACTATAAGGCCACACACCTTTGCCCTCAAAACCACCCTCTGCAGAATATATATATATAATCTTTAGTCGGGGCAGAAAAAAATTAGAAAACCACCAAAGCACATGCTTAATTTTCACGAAGTGTGAGACCATGGAAAAGATCCATGCCTCTTTCTTGTGGGTTAACCACTAAGTCTGGCAGCTCCTTTTGGGACTCACATAGCGGCTTGGTTTTGTAATTATTTATAGAACATTAATTTTCAGTCAGGAAAGAACTAATTGTTTACCATTAGCATAACACTCAATTTGAAATAATTAAGGAGAACTCTGTTTTGCACTAATCTTAATCTAAGTCTGAAATGTATCCCCAAAGTCCATTAAAAACAAAGCAAAACCCACTGTTAATTAGCGATTTACTCTGTTACAATAGCTGGGAGTTTTAACACATTCAAATAAGGACTAGACGACATTATAAAATAAATCTCCCGGTTTGTCACATTTGAGAGTTACTAATAAAGAGGGTAATTCAGCATTATAAAAGTGCTTACTTTGTCTGGGAAGCCTGATAGCATGTCAGCATTACATAATTCGCATGATGGGGGATCAGATGAGAGATATAAATTGTTTGGTTGGGGAAATTAACTGAGAATTGATTCTCTCTGTTTTAATTTAACATCAGAATGCTGGAAAACTCCTAAAAGCAGATGGGCTATTGATCCGACAAGAGGATAATCAGTGCATCAAAGCAGGAGGAGGATGAGAGATGGGAACTCTTGAGGCTCTTCAGTGACTGCTGTCTCAGACAGAGAAATCTTATTCACAGCGAGTCCTGGGAGGAGGGAGCTGGAATAGGAGAGGCTGCTTGGAGACAAACACTTACCCCTGCATGTGAAGCTGAAAAATTATGTCTTGCAGGGGAGGAAATGTAAAATCAAAGACGGAAAATCTTAAATTATAAGAGGATGGGTGAAATAAAGACCTCACAATAACCCACTGAGGATCCATAATCCATCAATGTCTGTCCTGTCTGCAAGGCATTAATTGTCATGTTCATGAAAGGAGTTTGAGAGTCCTGAGGGGATGGGCTCAAAAGAAGCTGTGTCTTCTGCTACGTGAGGTCCAAACACTGATGTGAGCTTCCATGACTATTTATTTCTCTGAAGTTTCTGAAGAAATAGAAATAATTAATGACTGGCTGTGTCTCTTTGGCTCTGGGAGCAGACCATTTCTGTGTCCATGTTAACCACACATAAATGATGTTGTCTGATGGGCAGCCTGCATTATGGACAGAGTCAGGACGTCCTGACTCTTGGCATGACTGTTATGTACAGTGGCCTAAAAGCAGCACAGGAGCATCACTGTTTGAGGAGGATAGGGAGGAAAGGGATAAAATTCTTATGTTCAGCCAGTGGTACTTAACGTAGATCCTGGAGGGGATCCAAGCAGACTTAAGGCTATATTTATGTTTCCTTCATCTACGTTGTCTTCCTGACACAGCATCTCACTGGTGAAATTTGGAAGACCCAAAAGGGGCTATGTTTTTTTGCACACCCTTGTAACCCCAATCCCATTACAGCATTTGAGAAATAGTTGGGTAAGGCATCACCCCTTTGCCAGTTGGTGCATCCTACTGTGGGGTATCTGTGGACACAGAACAGGACCATGGACGTGTGGTCTGGTGAACAAAGCATGGGACTGGTCTATGAACTCTAAACTTTCTCAGTGCCTCTAAGCAAATGACTGTCTCTTTCTATCTATTTATGTAAAAGCAGGATGATAAATGTTTTCCCCTCACTTCTCATGCAGTTGTTTTGTTTGGAAATCTGTCTAGGAAGACATGCTCTTTTACTGTGTAGAACACAGAATCATAGTCATAAAATCATTTAGATTGGAAAAGACCTCTAGGATCATCAAATCCAACTGTTTACGTCTTACACAAGAAAGGGTGTTGTTATTTCATTGTTTCTCAAGTGGGATGTCAGTGCCACTTCACACATCACTGGGGATCCTGCAAATCATGGTTTGCTGAAGGTTCTGCATCATACCTGATAGCTCCCTGGGGACATCCTGGATGCCTTAGGGCACCTCACAGTGAATCCTGCCCTGTTTGCTGTGGTGGATCCATGGCAGTCATTAATTCACTTATTTGTGTTTCTAAACACTTATGGGGCACAATTATTAGAAAGAAGTTACATCAGGAACTGACATTTAGCCCTTTTTCATGATGTTGGACTTATTCCAAGGTACTTTCTGACTTACTGATGCTTTTCTACAGCTTCCACTAGGTTTCAGTGAATCCCAAAGTTTTATTCATCGTAGACTTTATTTTAATAGTGATGGATTCACATGACTGTTAACCCATACCCTGGCACTGGTGTAAGCTACTTCTGACCAGAATGCCCTTGGAATTAATGCCACAGGTTGCTTTCAGCACAATGACATAAAGAAGGCAGCAGAATATTTTCAGTCCTTTTGGGTTCAGGAGCATCCCAGCCCCTGTGAGACACAGTAATTGTGCCATTGGCATTAGGTTTTCCCCTCCCTCCATCAGATACCCCAAGAAGGTCAAACACATGACCAGCAAGTGCTCTCCTGACCGCAAAATTCTGTGTTTGAGCCAGGCAGCCATAAACCAAGTACAAATCGTCCCGATCAGTTGCTGCTCTGACATTGCTGGCTCAGAAATGGATATGTAAAGAACAAGTGGGCACAGTTGGAGATGCTCCCTGTAATTTTGAGGTTTGCCCCTATCTATGGCCATTCAGTTTGTGGTATCAGTCATAAGAGGAAGCAATTTCTTATCACAGGGACTCTGAAAAGAGAAACCAAAATTTACTGCCCTTCATGGGCCCAAGCTAAATGTTTTTGCCAGAGAGACATCAAATAAGTCTCTTCTATATTGCTTTTTATGTGGCAAGATTGCAGTTAGTTGTGTAGAAACCAAAATAATGTTGCTGAACTCTTATGGACTTGAATCTACAAGTGAACCATGAACAGAGAAGATGCTCAGGGATTCACAGAGGAAAAGTTTGGAAAAGATGTTTTGATTCATCATTTCGTTCTGTAAACGTCTCATAATGTTTTAATATTTTTTAGAAGTTTCGCATCCATGTTTTGTGACAAACAGAGCTTGCTCTTTCACTTACACTAAAAATGTCAGTTCCACTTTGAGATGGCAGGGACAACTTTAGTGTTATAGAATCTGAGGAACCTGAAAGCAGAAAAATCTCTACCTTTTATTCTCCAAACTTTTTTTTTTTTTAAAGTCTTTAGATTTTAACAGCGTTTAAAATTGAAATGGCTTTGTGGTAAGATGATAATGCCATGAAGTAGCAGGTAGAATGTGAACCTCTTTCTTCTGCTGCTCACTGGAAGCTATCTCAGGCAGCTTGATAGTCACTGTTGCTATCTTACGTGACTGACTCTTCCCTTTCAAAGTATGAACAACGTGGGTGCTGATCTTTGCTCTGAAGCCTCCACTAGCTGGCAGGGAGATGCTCTTCAGAGAAGGATGTCATAGAAAAGTTTATGGTCCAAAGTAATTAAGGTGGAAGGTACTTGTTACTCTTTCCATTTTGAAGATAGTGAAGGCAAAGGACACTGGAAAAATAACCAGCGACAGTGACAGGTTTCAAAACCACATTATGTGCATTCCCCTGCTCACTCATGATTGTATTTACAGGTCCCTACCACAATTAGTAGTTATCAAGTTAATTTGCATCCTGCATCCTAATTGGCAATAAAAGATTTTTGAAGAAGTTGAAACTTCAATATTGATTTTAAATCAGAGAGCTTTTTCTGAGGGAAAAGAAAGAGATTTTATTAATAATTTTGTGTATTATAATGGTACCTTCATACCCTATGAAAAAGTACAGTGCGCTTTGCCAGGAAATTATTTAGGCTCCTGCAGGGTGTTAATCCAAGCAGACTAGACAGGCAAAGAAATTATTATCCCCTCCTTATTGATGGAGATTTGAGGGATTAAGCCTGAGTTTCACAGAAGCAGGTATGACCTTGAAAGAACTAAACCCAAATAATCTAAAGCCCTGCTAAGTGCCTTTGGCTACTAATATTACTCCTTTTGCCTTTATAATCTGAAACAAACGCAAAAACATAAACAACACTACCATACAATTGGTCAAAAACAGCGAAAAAGACACATAGGGAAGTGTGATGATAACCTATCAAGCATTTCGGTTTATTCATTGGAGGAAACTCAAGGAAACTGCTATAGCCTCATTTATGCAACTGAGGAGCTGGTTGCTATGGATGGGTATGAGGGATGCAAGCAGCACATTTTATATAGTGAGACAAAATCATTTCTTAGACCAGCTGAGATAGCTGGAGAAAGCTGACAGAATTTTAGGCAGTCAATCCCTTCCACAAGTCATAACTGTGTTATAACTGGATGATAATGGGATCACTAAGTATTATTTAACAGCTTTTAAAACAGCACAAGTCATTCCTTTGAAGCTAAGCAGTTTGTTTCTGTTTCTCTTTGTCTCTGGAAGAAAGGGTAATGAAGTGTAGATTTGTGAAGTCTCAGAAACTGAGTGTCCGTTTACATGGCTCAGTGCAGTCAGTACTGGATCGACTTGAGATGGTTCCTAGCCCTGTGTCAGCATCATTATCACCAGTTTTGCATAAAATCCACGGAACAAACAAGGTTAGCAAGAAGAAAAACACATCTGTGGGAAAAGACAGTCTAAGCATGGCTGCACTGTTTCTTATTCAGCACTGATTTGACTGTCTCCTTACACCTCTGCACCACACTTATGGGCTGGACTTCCCCTTTTAACCAGAGTGGTCTCAAGACAGCAGCAGGTCACATCAGACCCTCCTGAGAAGGAACCTGTGTCTCTTCTTGTCCTGTCATCATACTCCAGGGGCACAAGAGAAAGACGAAGGCCCAATATTCTCTACTTTGTAGGTAAATGACCCCTAAAAATGTCTGCAGGATCACATTACCTCTTCATCAAGACACATACAAGAGTACTTTTGGTCTTGAAGCCACCCACAGTAATGCACAGACAAGCATATGCATAGGGTATCTACAGCTGACTTACCACAGCCCACAGCAGAGCATTTTCCCTGGTGGATATTTGACTATAGAAACTGTCTTCTTAGCCTACCTGTATCATATGCCACCTATAGCATTGGGACCTGCCTGAAGGATAAGGTAAGCCCTATACTACACAATACCAGGAGGAAAAGGTTGTCATAGTTAAACCTCATGACTCAAGGTCTTGGTGCACAGTATCCTAGGCCTGACTCAGTATCTGAACATCAGCAAGGTTTACTGGGAAAAATTTATGCACATGAATAAAAGTTATGCATATATTCAAACACAGGATGCTTTTTAAATGTCTGGTAAATGAAGGAATAGCTAAGTTCCTTTAAACAACAGTTAGCTGTTATTAACCTGAGAATTTCCAGTTCGTTGTTAAGTTTGTCATTCATTAACAAACTTGTCATTTCTTGGAACAGTTGTTTTATGGAGTAAGAACCTCATAAGATTTGCCTCTTTCAGTATCTGCTAGCCTGTCTATGCTACTACCCCTGCAAAAAGAGTCTGCTTCACCATCAGAAGAAGAAAGGAAAAGAGAAAGTCATGATCTTCCAGTACAGTAAACGGTTTCTTCAGCAGATAAAAGTACAGAGGATTACCACATCTGAAGCAGTAGCTCCTGGTATCTAGTGGTCTTTGAATACATTACCCACTATGCCTGAGTTACCAAGTCATTTCCTATTTTATTGTGTTCAGCTCTTCATCGTTCAGTGGCTCATGGAAATTTATGTGACATATTCACAAAGGAAATAAAAATATTTTCAACTGACTTAGTGTATCTGACATATAAAGTTTATAGCAATCTTTTCAGCTAAGTCTATTGAGTAAGTAAAATATGATTTTATTGGCCAATATTGAAGAAAAAGAGTTTCATTGCTAATTCATCATGCTTCATTCAGTCTCATTATTTTATAGGTGTCATGATGAATGTCACTGTAAAACAAAGGGTAGAGCATTTGTGTTGTGCTGTTCATATCACAGGCCAGTGCTTTAACTGACACAGTAGTCAACTATTTAGTTGTACCTATATCATTGCCAAGTTTCAGGCTTTGAAAGAAAACATCTGAATGAAAGTAGAGTGAAAACCAGTCTGCCTATAGAATACTTTGTCTTTGAAAGAAAAGCATGCTTTGTTGAACAGCTATTCTGGTCATCTCTGTTTGTGCCTTTGGTTCGTTATTTCTACTTCCAAAACAAGACTGCTTTAGCACAACTGAGCTATCAAGTTTGCTCTCACTGTTTCTGACTAAGGCTTTTCAACACCAGCCTTCACCATGCTGCATCGCTTTTCCAAAGGTTAAGAATTCCATAAGTAAAGAGCATCAGGGTGATGATATATATTAATCTCACTTTGATTCAAGCTGGTGATCTCCCCAGAAACAACCAATCAACCAACCAAACAAATAAAATCAAAACAAAATAAAACAAACAACAACAAAACCTGACAAAGACTGAATGCAGACATTAAGATCAGCACTGTTTTTGAAGAACCAAACAAAAACAGTGCAGTGTAGTGCACTTAAATCTGCAGAGCTTTGGAGAAGCATATTACTTTTAAAAGACACTAATGGAATTCCTATTCCCTCATTCTCCTTTCCTGGGCAAGCTCCAAAGTATTATTTTTTTTTACCATCTTTTTAAGGAAGAAATGTCTTGTGGGAGATGCTTGTTAAATCTTGGCAGCATATCATTGCAATGCACCTTTCCAAACAAAACCACAAACTTTATGATTGCTCCATAACTTTTAATGTATAACAAGGAGTTCTGCTGCTATTGTAAAAATACCAGCTGACTTTTAACAGGACCATTAATTGATACTGTATCCTATTAGAACTCTTGTTTAAAAGGCAGTAAAATTTTAAACATGCTTGAATGTATTAATAAAGAAGGCGATTAGACATGCTTGTTTCAAGAGTCTTGATAAATTAATAAATGTTAAGTTAATTACAGTGCAGGACATTTAGATGTATTTTTGAGGCTGCAATGAGTATATTTCAAAGAGGACTCTTATCAGAGTTAAGCATGTGTGCAACAATAGTTAACTGGTGTAGTAAATCTGACAGGAATGTTTGTGTTTACTCTCTTCATTATCTAAAATGATTTTTTTTTTCAACTTTAGATGAGATTAGATTAATACTTCATTCTGAAGATCTCCATAGGTGTGGGGTTTACTTTAGTCATCTATTTCTTCCTCAGATCTTTCAACATCATTTGTTGCCATAGGATTTTGATCAGAACTATGTTACATAAAATAATAGAAAGTGACACATAAGGACTTTGATACAATACACCCTTGCTAACATTCCTACAAATCTTTCTGTTGCAGTTTTTATGCCTTTCCACCTGAACATCTGGTCTGCTGTAATTGGTGACAATGTTCTAGTTGATTTTTAAGGGTGCTTATTGATTTAATCTATATGTTTATGGGTATCCAATATCCAGTAGTAATGCTTAGTGGCCTTTCTACTTTTACAACTCTTTCATTCTCTTTGAAACATTGAGTTATTCTCTTGAACTTTGGCTCTACTGGCTGAGACCCAATGGGACTATTCTGCACAGCACAGGGCAACTAATACATGGATTATTTACTTTTTTTATTTATCTGTTCAATAACACCCCGCTCTCCCTCTGACCCCCATGAAATTTTCCAGAAATCATTGTTTTTTGGACTTCTTTTGCTTAAGAGGAATGTAAATAAATCTTGATAGAAAAGCAGGAGGGAGAGAATTCTGCTGGCTCCATCTGTAGAATACAAGAAGCCTGGACTCCATACCAGTATTCCCCAATCTTAGAAGCAAGAGAAATCCTGTTTCAAAAAGATGTGTGTGGTTAGTAACACAAAAGTTTAAATGGTATTCTTCTGACATGATACAGACTGGAAATGACCTGAGTCGTTCTTTGACTGCTGAGAACAGCTCAAAGTATAACATTCTATTTTAGAACACTATTCTGACATGGTCATGCAATTTAAATCATACACATTGTGCTGTCTTTTCATACAAAAGATTATTTTTTGACTGATGGAGCATGAGCTTGATGCTGAAACATAACAGGCAGGAACCTTTTTTTAAAGACTATGTGAAGAGGAAACAAATGCTTTTATTAACTTAATGCAACTCAAGTCCCACTGAACAGGAAGTCCCACATGACAGGAAGGTCATATTTTATTAATTTTCCTCTCTACTGGTCAACTCATATGAGTCTTTATTTAGACCATTTACTAGAAAGATAAACCTTTTAAATGATCTCTTATAATAGAAACTCTTATGAAAAGCAATCAAAAGAGAGCTTGAAAAGTTAGTTTCAATTTTTCATAGCAACTTCTCCCATCTATTCCCTTGACCCATCTATTTATTCAAGTCTGTGTTTGCATGTAATAAAATCAGAGGATATGCAGTATATGTTGCTTTGAGTAAGCTATTGTTTTACCTGGGTAATTTTCATTGATGTCTCCAAGTTGGAGATTCTCTTTGCTAGATTCCTCCAGCAACTGAGAGCCAAATCTGAAAATGAACTATTGGTTTGTGTTAACTATTACTAAAGAAGGGCAAATTATTATTATTTTTTTTTTTTTTTTGTGACAGAAGAGAGATTTCTGCTTTCTCTCTCTCTCTCTTTGGAAGAAATAGCATTACTTCAGTTTTACAACAATCTCCTGGAACCTGAGGATCTGTCCCCAGAAGTTTACCATTGAGGGGGGTGGATGAAGAATGGTGATTATGACTCTAAATTCTAAGCCTTATAGCCTATCTTAGCAAAATGACAACAGTGTGGATAGCAACAGGGTCATTTCTGTAATGAGAAAGCCAGTGCTATTTGTATTTTGTGGGTTTTATGATTAGAGAAGCAAATCTAAGTAATTTGTAAGGAAGTTAATTACTTTACAAATGTGCTCAGATTTGCTCGTCTGCAAAGCTGTATGCCAAAAGATGTTTACCCAGGTCTTGCTTGGATTAATGGTGAAGGCCAGGAGATCAGCACAATGTTGGTGCAGTGCAGAGTGGTGTGAGGGAGCCCCGGACACTCCCTGAGTGGGTGGCTGTGAGTGCAATCTGCAGTACTGCCTCATGCAAAGACAGTGAAGAGTTCACTTAAGCAGGTGTTTTTCTTCTCTCGGGGATCACATCCCTTGTTCCCGTGACTTTCTAAAAGGTTGGATCATGAAACCTTGCTTCATTTTGGAGCCACCTACTCAGTGCTATGTTTGCTCTGCGTAAGGTGGACATTTCCCCTCCTGTTCCATTTACAACCTTTCTGTCTTGCTGTCTGTCTGTCTGGGATGTGCAGTGGATCTCAGCTGTCCTAGGCACAAAGACAACTGGATCCCTTGTGTTGAACAAGTTTGATTTAACCTGCAACTCATCAGACATTGCTACCTGTGTCTACTAGTTTCGTTTGTGAGGATACCTGCTTAAGCACTATTTGGAATGAAAAGTTAATGATGATGGAGGTTACCATCCAACACGGTATTTAAGTCACAGTCCCCTGCTGGAAAATAACCTGAGCATACTCTGAGGTCTCACCACAACCCACAAATTAATGGGTTGTCCCTCTGAAAGGACTCTTAAGGGTACCATGACAGCTTCCTCACTCCTAACTAAGGAAGACTGCTATGCAAACACACATCCAACAGGGCTTGTTTGTAAGAGTATGATGCATCTTTATCCATATTTATTGGAGAGTTTGGTGATCTGCAGTGGAGGAGAACTGAAACAATAAGTATCAGAATTGTTCGCCTGAAGGGAAACTGGTTGATATTTCTCACAGATCTTCCCCTTCACTCTCCAGACACAACTCCTTCCAATTAAAATGTGAAAGGGACAATGCCACTGTCCTGTGAACTCATGCTCTCCCCAAAAGCACTTGGTTTTAAAGCCATCTCCAATGGTATCATCAGCTCAGGGCTCTGCCTCTGTCACCTAGCCTGATCTGAAATCTTCTACTCTCCTTTTAAAGGTGGAATTATAACTTTCAATCCAAATGCTGAATAAAAGTGTTTTTAGCTTAAAAGTGGAGGAGGAAGAAAAGCTGTCTTGTATACTGAATGACAGAATTACCTGCTTTCAAAGCTGAAGTACATAGTACATCCAGCTATATTCCTCTTGGAATCAATTAGCAACTCATTTAAAAAAAAAAAAAAAAAAGAGTCAGTGTTGATTTTGTTTAAAGCCTGTATTGTATTCTTTTATCTAGTCCCTTTTCCCTTGTCTAATGCTTACTTCAGCTTAGCCACCTAGGTAATGGCTCTGTGGGACAGTTTTCCAAGGCAATATCTTTTCTAGCCATATGTCTGATTTCCATGCCAGATCTGTCAACAACCCTCTTCAGAGGAATCATCCTGCTGATAGTAGAATAAAAGTGAAACATCACTAAATGCTTGGGAAAAAAAGAAGTTAGAAAGGTTTGTGTTTTAATACTTTTCTTGGACCTTTATTTTTTTCACCTCACTTTGTAGTGGATTTGGCTTCAACACTGATTCCCCCTAATTTATGTATAAAAGGTGTATTTTAAAGTGAGATGATTTCCCAAGCAATTTTGTGCCTGCGTGGGAGATGTTCCTAGGCAAGTCACCACTTCTTCCACCCAGAGTTAATGTAAAAGTGGACCTAAGGAGGTGTTTTATATTTGATGCCCAAGAGAAGAGGGTATGATCAACAGAGACAGTGCTGTCCTGAACACTCAGTGTTGTCAGGTCCCCCAGTCTGTGCTGCCAAGGGAAAAGCATCCTGGATCAAAAAATAATTTTGTACCACTTACATGTTGCTAATATATTTGAGATAATGATAAAACCATGATGATCATGCAAGGATTTTGCTTGACCCCAGGAGGTCAAGAAAAGATTAAAATTAAGAGCTTCAGAAACAAGATTAGTTCATTAAGGGGACCCCATCCCTTAGGCAGTGGGAAAGAAGTAGGAAGGGAAGGTGATGATGGATGTACATGAGAAAGGGAGTCAGATAACTGCTGCCTGCAGTCAGACCAGCAAGGCCACAGAGCTGTGCTAGATTTAGGCAATGTGTGTATGGCATATACTACTCACATGCTACATCTGGGGTTTGGGATGAAATCTTGCAAACCCCCCTGATCCCCATGTCCCCTCACCATGATTATCAGAGCAAGGACATGTGAGAGCCATCCTGATTTGGGTGACATCATTGCTTCAGCTGGTGTGTGTTGCTCTGCCATGCTGCTCCTCAATACTGAACTTGGATGCTGGGAGAAGCACAGCTGTCACACTGCTGGGCCTGGAGTCCCCTTGCCTGGCACTGAAGGGTATCACAGCTTTCCCTCCTGCACATGACACATGACATTCACCATGCCAGTTGGAGCTGAGAGGACATTTCCTGATAAAGCCTTGGTAAATCTGCCTTGTAGAAATTGAGGGCATCCAGTTTGGAGTCTGCAAGGGAGGATGCAAATCCCAGCTGTGTCTGGAGTTCCCTCAGGTGCTGCAGATGTACCACATCTGGCTGTCAGGCTGAAATATAGGACACACATATGTGTGTGACTGGTTGCAGGTATCTTCAGCAGGTGTCTTAAACACAGCAGTGTAGCCATGAACAAGTCTGATAAGCTTTCTTCTCCAATCAAGGAAAGTGAAGCCAATATACCTGCTGCATATGAAGCAATGTTTTGGAGCCATTTCTTTCAGCTGGAAGACATCCCATGTGACTAGTACAAATACATCTACTTTTAACAATTTCACTCTTCTGTGCAGTTTGGAAGCATCAGAAGCATCAGTCTGGACTCGTAGGAGTATGTTAGATAAGCCCAAATAATTGCATCCTCTTTGGAAAACTGGATAGGAACTAGTGAAGATTAAATGAAGAAGTTGAAAGTTATATTATTTTGTGGTAGGTAATAGTGTACCTGCTGATGGAAAGCCAAACTGAAACCTGTTTGAAGTGACTGTCTCCCATATATTAGGGTCAAGCTGGCTCTGCCTGAGAAAAAATACAGAGTTTGACAGCAGTCACATATAATTACAACAAATGAGTTCATTAATGTCCTTAAAACACAATGGATCCTGACAAAATAAATGTTATATTTGATGTAACAAAAGTTCAGCTGCCTCTTGCCATCTCTGCCAGTGGAAGGTTACTTACTCCATGTTATGTGGGAGAGCTATTTGAGGTCTCCACTTAAAACCAGACTGAAATACAATCTGTACTCTAGATAGCCATCAGCAGGAAGGTTTCCAGACAAATTAACTAAGTTAAAAACGAAGAGCATTTACCTTAAAATCAAATTCACCATACACTTTCAGTTCTGAAAGCAAGCTGGTCTGTTGGAAACAGTAGCCAGGAGCAGGAGAATCTAGATTTATTTGAAGGCATCTGGAGTAATTTGTCCTTTTATTTAGATTATGTTTCAGAATTCACAGTTGCTGGAATTCAGGCTTATGCATGTGATCCATGTAAGCTGTTTTGTACCACATATGAAAAATGAGGGCCAATCCTATGCACAGGAACCAATTTCAGCCATGATCCTTTCTTGCAAAAGTCCTCAAACATAAAGCTGTTACCAATAATTTCACTTCTCTTTTTATACCACCTAGATATTGCCCACTATTTCTTAGTACTGGATTTCACCTTAGACCAGGGCACTGTTGTTATTAGCTTTATGGTAGCCAGGCAGCAAACAAAAAACGGATGTTGATGATTCTCTGTGATGCAGGTGACAACAGTTACCCAGGTACTGAGATTGGGACTAACTCATCAATAATTATGCACAAACAATTTAATGTGATTTTGGTCAATGGCAAGTTGAAGATGAGCCAGCAGTGTGCCCTGGCAGCCCAAAGGGCCAACCCTGCCCTGGGTTCCTCAGGCCCAGCACTGCCAGCCGGGTGAGGGGATGGATTGTCCTGCTCTGCTCTGCGCTGTGCGGCCTCACCTCGGGCACTGTGTGCAGGTTGGGGTGCCACAGTGTGAGAAGGACATAAAACTTAGGGAGTGTCCAAAGGAGGGCTATGATAATAGTGAAGGGCCTAGATGGCAAGATGTATGAGGAGTACTAGGGTGCCCAGGGAGGTTGTCGGAGCACTGGAACAGGCTGCCCAGGGAGGTTGTGGAGTCTCCTTCTCTGGAGATATTCAAGGCCCATCTGGACGCCCACCTGAGCAGCCTGCTGTAAGGAACCTGCTTTGGCAGGGGGGTTGGACCCAATGGTCTCTTAAGGTCCCTTCCAACCCCTACAATTCTGTGATTCTGTGATTCTGTGGGTAGCTGAGGTCCCTTGGTTTGTTCAGCCCAGAGCAGAGTAGGCTGAGGGGAGGCCTCATGGCGGCCTGCAGCTCCCTCACGAGGGGAGCGGAGGGGCAGGCGCTGAGCTCTGCTCTCTGGGGACAGCGACAGGACCCGAGGGAATGGCATGGAGCTGGGACAGGGGAGGGTCAGGCTGGGGGTTAGGGGAAGGTTCAGCACTCAGAGGTGGTCAGGCACTGGGGCAGGCTCCCCAGGGCAGTGGTCACAGCACCGAGCCTGCTGGAGTTCAAGAAGTGTTTGGACAATTCTCTCAGACACATGGTCTGATTTTTGGGTGGTCTTTTGGGGACCCAGGAGCTGGACTCAATGATCCTTGTGGGTCCCTTCCAACTCAGGCTAATCTATGATTCTATGTATGAAGAAAAATACAGTTCTTGATTTTAAGGATTTTCATTTCCTTTGAGAAGTGGCCAGCTAAGCATTCAGAACAGGATTGTTTAAAATTTCTGGTCTGCCTTGGTGTGCAGAATGAAGCAATGACATCTGCAGGGCTATGTCCTCCCCCTTCCTGGGATGACCAAGCTGTAAATATAAGGCTTCAGTCTGGGACACCAATGGGGTAAAATTAAGGTGACATTTATAACAGAGAAAAGACCAACATCAAGAGCTGCATTTTGAATATCTCATTACTTCAGGCTGTATAGATCCAGGATTTTGATTCAAGACCACTGCTGGTTTCATTGCTATTGATAAGCCGTCACATTTTGAGTGTAAGCATCTTTTTACAAGATATTGTAATAATGTTATCAATATTTATACTGAAAATTTATAACTACTTTCAAAAGTTTCAAAACCTTTAAGAATTATTTACCTTCTGGATTCTGCTGTTAAAAACTTTGGCAAATTGCTACGCATCTTTAAAAAAATAAAAATAATTTAAAAAACAACCATCCTCTTATCAGTAATTTTACATTGGCAACAGTCAAATTCTCTGCACTATAAGCCTTCTGGGCATTACAAGTTAATGGCTGAAACTGAGTAGCAGTAAAACAATGATTAATGGAAAAATGTCATGTCTCCCTACAGAAGCTGATTCAAGAGCTATGCTCATATAGCAGCAGTTACAATATTTCTCAGCTTTGCACCCTCCAGACAATGAAAAATAGCATCTTATGTATTCCTAAGATAGATAGGTCCCTTAATATTAACTCTATTATTTGAGAAAATTGTGCTTTAAATAAGGATAAATATTGACACATTTTATTATGGAAAATAAACTCACATTTGAGTCAACCTGCCACAGCTATCTTCTTTAGTGAATTATTGTTTAATCATTATTTAAATTTAGGGTTTATTTACTAGAAAAACAACAACAACAACAGAAACACTTCAAAAGCTGATAACTTAAGAACCCAAAGCAGCACAGAAGTAACAATAAACTCAACATTTGAGAAATACAGAAAGTAAAGTTTCCACAGCTGGGAAACATACTGCCAAGGGAAATATGGAATTGTAGCAGGTGAATATCTCTAAAATCACATTTTATCAGCCTTGTGTTTAAAATGTTTGACAGAGGCAATTTCAGAAATGATATAGAAGAGGTTCCCAGGGAGCCATGCCAGAATTTGGGTCTCATCAAACCCAGGCAAGCTTAGAGGCACCATGTAGTTATCTCAAAAGGTTTCACAGACATGATGACTGCACTGCCCAGGTCCTGACGGCCTCTGGAATCCCACACCCTATTGAACTCATTAAAAGTATGTTGTCCATGTATCCTGGATCAGAAAGTAAAATTGCAGAGTTAGGGGTCTTCAAGTTTGGGAGATTTTGTATTATGTTAATTGTATAAGACAGACTCTAAGATTGCTGTTCACACCGGGATGTAAATGTTTCTTTCTGTCAATTCATGGTTTTGAAAAATACCCTGCTTTATACTGAAAAAAATCCTCAGTCCTTTGGGTGTTTTTCTGTGAAGTAGGCAGCAGGCCTGTGGATTAGAACACTCAGGAGTTCAATGCTCCTGTGATTACTGGGCAGAGGACAGACCTGAAATGTCTTTCTCTTGGTTACTGATCTGTTCTCAAACTACTTTCAGTATCCTACAATTTGAGCAGAAATTGGACCCTTACCCTGATCGTTGCTGACAAACCTTTCTCTGGAACTAGTACCTTTCTATAAACAGTTTTTGTTTCATGGACAGGTGTTGTCATTTGCACATAAGTCTTTTTCAGTCTACAAAATAAATAAATAAAGATGTTTCATGCTCTTTGGAGAATATGACTGCTCCTTCTTAGCTGGCAGCATCTTTGCTGTCAGAGGGGACAACCTTCAAATGAAAGTCATAGCAGTTGCAGAGTGAGAGGTGATTTTCAGTGTAAGGAACGATGATATCTGAAAAGCTTTGCATATCAGCACAGAGACCTGCAAATTGATTCTCTTTAACAGTGAGATAACTATGATGCTTTGTTTTTAGGACATGTTAAGAACCACAGTTTTTCCTCAGCAAATCGCAACAGAAGCCTGAACAGACAAATGGACTCTGTGGTGAGGTTCAGGTGAGTATCTGGTTGGCAGTATCAAGTCCTATAATTGCTACAGCCTCCAGTAAAATTAATTTGTAAGCCATTGGCTTTCTAAAGGCCAGACGTCTACAATTACTTTTTTTCTTCTTTGTGCCAAGATGCATTCTTTCAAGAAAAAAAATATCACTAAGCAAAGGGCACCTGTCTAAAATTACTGAGGCTCAAGTAAGAGATTTGCAGATCAACTTTTCTGCCCTTTTCCCCCTGCAGTAAAACTATATGCTTTGTCTACTGAGAACAAGAGAAAATGACCTTGCCTTGATTTGTGAACTTTAAAAAATGCTAAAATGATATCTGCAAGGAAATAGAATGCAAAACTGCCCTTCAGCTATGAAGACTTTATTTTTTCTTGTTTCTTAAAAAGAAAATGATGATGCCATAAACATATCTGTCTTTATTTATTTTTTGGTCCTCTGTTCTTCCTCAAAATAATTATTGCAAGGATTTATTTACACCATATATTGATTTACACTTTAAGTAAAACCAATATATTTGCAAAAGGAAAAAAATGACACTTGAATTTGTTTATTTCAGTTGTATTTAGACATAGTCAGAAACTAGAATTTACAACCTACGTGGGTTTCTGGAATATCTGTATTTCATTTTGGCCTTACTCAGTATAAAAAGCCTAACTATCATTGATGGAATAAAATGCTGTAAAACAATTTGATTTAGAAATAACCAACTGTTCTTTATTTTGACATTGAAGTTGAATACAATTTTCTGCTGTGAAATAGCCATATGCATACCTCCTTTCTATGTCTTCTCTTGTGTGACTTTCAACTGAAAAACATTTAACTGTATGATATTTTCTTCACTGAAAATAATAATTTAATTGAAATGGCAGACATCAAAATACATGATTGCTGAATGATTCTCATTAAGACCCTGATTACATCTTAGAGATGATAGTAAAAGTTTTTTTTTTTTTTTTTTAAGAAGCTGTTTTCACACAACTGGTGTAAGAACTTCAGAAATTATTGAATCATAGATTCTTTGAATCACAGAATGGTTTGGGTTGGAAGGGACCTTAAAGTTCGTCTAGTTCTAACCCCCCTGCCATGGTCAGAGACACTTTCTGCTAGACCAGGTTCCTCAAAGCTCCATCCAACTTGGCCTTGAACACTGCCAGGGATGGGACATCCACAGCTTCTCTGGGCAACCTGTGCCAGTGCCTCACCAGTAAATAATTTTTTCCTAATGTCCAATCTAAATCAACCCTTTTTAAGTTTAAAGCCATTCCCCCTTTTCTATCATTACACTCCCCGACGAAGAGTCCCTCCCCAGTTTTCTTATAGGTCCCCTTTAGGTATTGGAAAGTCACTATAAAGTCTCCCCAGAGCCTTCTCTTTTCCAGGCTGAACAACTCCAACTCCTTCAGGGAAAGACCTTGTTCAATAGTGAGCATGACACATCTTCACTCACACCTCTGGACTTTACCATTGTCCATCTGTCATATGCCTCTGTAACCTCTGTGGCATCCCAGGATTTCAACGCACCGAAGTCACAGAGCTCACAGTGTGGTGACCATATTTTCTGCAGTGCTGAACTGCCAAAGGACTAAAGATCTAGGCAAGGCCAAGGAAGCTATTTTGTATTCTGGATTGGCACATCTTTTTTTCAACCTGCTAGTAGAGGATCATAAAAAAAAATTAGAGCTTAAGTAGCTATCATTATAAAACTGATGACAAAATTCCATTTCCTGCTACTGATAAAAAACAGTCATAAAAGAAAGCAAATATTTTGTTGTTGTTGTTTTGCAGTGGGTCTGTCATGATTCCAGTGTGCCCAGTGTCACTCCTTAACTGGAGCATGAGTTGCTAAGGACCTGTTTCCTGAAATGCTCAGTAATGGAAGAGATCATCAAGTAGTAATGTCTCAATTTTTTTACTACAGTTTATCTTACGATAGTGAACATTATTATGGCACTTCTTTGCTCCCATGATAATGCCAACATAGACTGCTGTGTGTTATTGTACATTATAAATCACTTTTCCAATAAAGAAAACTTTGCAATTGGAAATATCAGGGAAAAAATACAAGAAGATACACATCATAGTTGTTCTTAGACTATTGTCACCCTACCCCGTGCATAAAAATTGCATGCAATGTGTTCAAAACTGAGGACCAAGGGTTAGTTTTGTAAGGATGCCACATTGCTTCACAGTCTAGAGATTACCCATACTGCTGTGATTTTTCAAAACCTATGATAATAACTCTTCAGCTGCTGTAATCAACTGAACTTGGGAAATTTACTCCATTTCAAGATTTTTGCTGCAATTCAAATTGTTAAATTCCCCTGGGCAGTAGGTCGGTCTTTCTCTTGCTGTCTTTCTCACACTCTTTTGTTAAGACAAATTCTCTCTCAATGCTAAACAGTGCAGCTTTATGCACATCAGTTCATTCTCCAAGCTAACTCTTCCAGGACAGCAAGCAAACAGCTTAAAAATCTAGAAGTTGCTTTTGTTCCTCCAAAATAAACTTTTTTTTTCTTCTTCTTTTTTTTTTTCTTTTTTTTTTTTTTTTCCTGTTTATCCTATTGTGAGTGTTCAACTGAAGTAAGAATGCTCCAAGTAAGTCAGAATCAGCCCCATTTTTCTGAGAACAAAAGGCTCCTGTTGGTCAGTTTCTTGAAGTATATGTGCAAGTTGTTCTCACAAAGTGTGTGTGTCAGGTAATGGAGTATATACTTCTGCCTGCTTGTTTTGGATGCATAGAGTCAAACACATCTACTTGAGAAGCTTCCAGATTCTGCACAAATACAGATTATCCAAGGAGCTCAGCAAGCACATCAGATACATAAAAGTGGTACTAGGGCGATACTGGTATCTTGGTTTAAAACAAAACAAAACTGCTTTGCAGGTTGTTCTCTTTTTCTTTCATGCTCCTTACCGCTCAGTGCAAAGTAACCAAAGGAGCAAAACCAGGCTACTGCCACTGACATGAGAGATAGCTTAAAGTGTGACAATCAGTGGAGCTCGGAAGCATTTCTCTCTCATGAAGTAATGTGTGCTGATAATCCTAGATACCCTTCAGCAGGAGGAACAGCTTTTTAAAGGGCTCAACTTTCCACTTTGAGTGAGATTTGCTGAGTATCTGGGTTACTGTGAACCATGGGAGACATTTTCAAAAGCACCTCAGGCACCAAGGAGCTCAAATCTAAAGAGTCTTGGTGCCTCCTGTATCCTTGAGCTGCTTCTAAAATGTTCTCATTAAAATAAATAATAAATAAATATATTATAGAAAATCTGAAAACAAGAGAAGCAAATCCAACCACTTTTGTGGGACAACTGATATGCAGAGAGGGAACAGGAAATAAGTCCATGTTTTAAAGCACAAATTGAAAGTGTCACTCTCTGTTCTTTTTTCCAATGACCTTTTGAATTGGAAATTTAAAGTAATAGATAATACTGTTAAAATAAGATATAAGAGTTCTCCCTGCATGCTGTGGGAGTCCCTGTGATGCTGGCAGCAGCAGACAATGTCCCTATGATCCCCATGGAGCCCTGTCCCCCTGTTGATGCCCTGCTGAAGATGTTGGAGGTCTGCAAGCAGTTTGTATTGCAGCACCTTTCAGAGGATCTCCATACACTTGGATTTCACTCCACTTTCAGTGCATTATCCCAGCTTTACAGCGCAGAGTACTGGTGCCTGCTGTGGTTATGACTCTGATCTGGCACATTCACCCACTAGGCGTGTTGCACCCAGAAGGAGTCAGTAGCTGATCCAGCAGTCGCCTGCTGTTTATACGAACTGCTCGCGATCCCACATTAAATTGCCAGAATGCTGCTTTCATGACAGACCACATTCCTTTCCCCTTCATTGCTCCCCTCTCCACATGGCGTAGCTGGATTTCCAATTATGGTTGAACACTGATGTGTCTTCTAGCCCCCTTTTATTTTTGTTTCTAACCTCAGAAGCCATTGCCAACCTGCTTGTCTCTTAACTAACCATATTCTTCCCTCATCAACATGAACAAGCGCGGCACCATTGAGCCCTGTGTAAATAGCCAGAATGACATCTGAAACAACAGAAATGTTAGTATTCACTTGGTGGGGGTTTTTAACAACATGCTTGGAGATGTCGAGGGTTTGCTTTACATCTGCAGCAAATTCACTATGTGATCTGTTGATGGGTTGCAGATGGCACCATGAGCCACTGCTTGCAACAGAAGTAACAACCCTGGTCACATTTTACCACATTAAACAATTTACTTGGGTGGTAATTACATAGCAATTAACTTTGCTGCTTCACGAATGTTATGTGAGCAGCACTTTTTTTTTTTTTTTTTTTGTCTGTCAGCTTCGGTCTTTTATCTATGGCTGGGGACAAGTGTTCCTGCTAGAACAAGCTATTAGGAAATGAAGGCCAGCCATGATCTCTATGGGAAATAATATCTGCTCCTCTGGGCAGGACTGGGAGATGAGGTACCAGAGCAGTGTTTTAGCTACTACTAGAATACTGTTACCACTTAAAGGAGAGGCTTGTCTTGACCAAAAATTGTGATGTCTTGTCAAAATCTGTTGTCTAAGTTCCTTCTACAGTCACTGGAAAGATTAGTACCTCAAAGGGGTTATCTAGCTATTCAGAAGTGAGGGGAAATGCTCTCTTGAGATGTTTTTATCTACTGAGTGTAGAGGTGATATGAATAAGATCTCATGCCTACTTTTAGATAACTATATATTAAGTGAAATGAGCCCTGCTCTTCATGCTTAGAATAAAAACAACAAAAACATAAAAGTCTAAAGAGTATTTAGGGTATGGAGAAAGCGTCTACAAAGAGAAAAAGCTTCATCTCATCTAGCTGTCTTGAAAAGAAAATTTGCTTTTTGGCTATAAAAGGAAGTCACTATCTGATATTATTATATCACTTTATAACCAAGACTATAAAACTGAGGCCTTATAAAAAAGAAACTTACAACTGAACCTTTTGTGTGGAACTGAGGGTGCTATCAACCACTGGGACACTCTGAGGTGCTCTGAGGTAAGTTCTTGAACACCTGATGTAAAGAATGCATCTTTCCAAAAGGTGTGCTGAAGTACATACAAAAGATGTGTTATAAATTATTGGACTGAGTACTGTGTGGGCAATGTCACACAGGACGATCACTGTAATCTTTCTGGAGTAAAGTCTATGAAAAAAAGTCTTGATCAACTGCAGGATCTGGTCCTTAGATTATAAATCTTTAGGGCATATGACATATCTTTGTTCTGTAACATATTTTCATCACTAAAATTTTCATTAATCATCTCTAAAGAAGAAGGGTGGCCACAGACGAAAGCATTGCGTGAGGACAGGTGATACAACTTCCGTTCTGCTAGGGTTTTCCTTTAAGACTTTGGTCACTTCTCAGCACTTCTAATGCATTTATTATTCCTTTTGAAATCTGTAGGAGGCTACTTCATAGCTGAGCTTCAGGCTATATAGGCTGCATATAAACTTTCTACTATAAGAGTGTAACAACACTACTGCTACTAGTTTGACATGTACACTCCACAATGGACTACTGTGGTTGTCTGTTATTCAGCATTGTCAGACCTTTGCTCCCTAATCAGTCAAGAGAGAATTAGTTTCAGCTGCTAGTCTGGCACATTCAGTAGGAGGTTTGAATGTGATCTTTTTTATTCATTTTCTTCTCTTCTATCTTCCCTGTCTACAGAGACCATAATCATGTTGTGTGTAGACACTTATAATTGCAGATGCATCTCTAAGTGCTACCTTAGCGTACCTAAAAGCAACTACATAGGATAGTCACACTTGACAAGTTTCTTTCAAAGGCTTTGTCATTTTGACCCATGTTACTGGATCACATAGAATTGCGTACATTGTCCAGATTGGACTGTAAATTGATAAATTTCACAGTATGGAGGAAAGGTGGCAACTGCAGAAGACAGGAGTTTAAAGTACATTAGAAGTCAGTAATATTGTTTTTTATAATCTCCTCGTAGCTTTTACTATCCCTCCCCATCTGTTCTGACAGAATTTCTCTGTGCTCTGAACAAAACCCCGAGTTAGATATTTTTCTAGAGCCATAAACTTAATATAATGTAAGCTCTGATTACAGTAATTTTTTATCTTGTGTTTAGGCAATTACTGTGCCAAAACTGTTGTAAAGCAAATGCTGTGCTGACTGATTAAAAAAAAATAAAAAATAGACAACCTCATTTTTTCTCCTTTTATAATATTTAAGAACTGTCTTTTAGCTCTCTGGCATCTGGAAAAGAAGAGTCCAGCAAAAGCTGTTAACGTTATTTTGATGACATATTTCCATCCCTGACTATCTTGCTTGCTACACCAGCTGCTGGAAGCACTGAAATGCAACTTCTAACAGTTGTTTTAGTTTCTATTTTTACTATTATTTTTTCCTAATGTGACACACAGCAAAAAAGTTTTGTAATAGACAAGTTCATCTGCAGGTGGAACTTCCGTTGTGGTTTATTTCTTCCAAAATTACAAGAAGCTTCTCAGATTTATGCCAGACACTGGTCTGGAAAGAAGTTAATATTGCCAAGGTTACTACTAAGCTACCCGAGCTCTCTCTTCTGATGGATATCAGAGATTTCCTAAGCCTATTTGCAGGACTGGCCAGGGATTTTGTGTGGAAATAACTGCATTGTAGAAAATCCAGTTCTGGCAAAAGGGACCTTGATACATTTTAGTTACGTATTGGGTCAATGAAACAGAAAATTCTCAATTGTTGAATTGAACTGAAATTATAATGTTGGATTATTTTGAGATTAATCAATATTTGCCTAAGATTGCTGCAACATTTAATAGGTGTTATATGGGAAGTACTTTTTGCTACTTTCTTTTTCTTTGCAGAACAATTTTTCCTTTCAGTATAGCATAGACACCTTAATCTACAGTGAATTAAAATTTGTCTTGTCTTAAAGTAGAGTAGTCTGGAATTTTACAAGCTGTGGATCTAACCAGCTAACATTACTTAGTCCCTGTACAGTTAAATACAGGAAATTTCCTCATTTTCTAGATCGTTATACAGACTTCATTACTATAGTATAAAGTCACATCACTATCTTTTTTCTCAAAGTCCATGAGAGGCACCAGTTTGGTAGTGTTTCTGTTTTACAAAGGAGAATTGAAGGCCAGCTCATATACTTGTTCTCTCTACAGGAGTGTGAAAGGGAATAGACAGCATGCTATGCAGCTCCCTCAGCCAGCTGCTGAACTGATTGTAAAGACAATAAGAAACAGAGTAAGCTTAAACTCTGTCTACCCAAAATAGCTGCCAGAAGTAAGAGAAAGGAAACTTTTTCTTCACCTAGGCTAACTTAGCTCTTTGAGGACAGGGGAGCTTCAAATCTAATCTATGCTTGATTTGGAGCAGGGCTTGAGTGCCAAGACCCCTTTGTCCAAAGGGAATGTTTGAAAATAACAGTCCTTCTGAAAGAGTTCCATTCTGTATAGAATTACTCTTCACCCTGGCAGAATCTGGGCCTCACTTTAGCTGTTAAAGACCACAGCTGTTAGGAAGTCTTTGTCTTACTCTTTGTGGACTCTCGCATATTTTTGTACATTAAACACAGTTGCACAGCCTCCGGAAGAGAAAATAATAGTCGGGTGACTCAAGAATTCTCTTAGAGCTGAGTCATGATATCAAGTTCATGCTTTGCCTTGGAAGAGTGAAAAATCATGTTTCTTCTGACACAAGTACTCTGTAATGACTGGGTAATAAGAGAGGCACCAACTCTGCTCTCAAATTGCTCAACATCTTGGGCCTCAGATGCATGGGGACAGAGAGTGGTATAGAAGTTGTCAATGCAGATGAGGTTTCACAGACCACCAGGTCACTCTGTAGAGCACCAGAAATATAACTGCTGAAGTGAATTCCCTGGAAAAAAAAAAAAAAAGGCCAACCAACAAAAAACAACAAATGTGGCTGCCCTCAGGCTTGGCAAAAATTGAGTTTGAAATCTCTGTGATACCAAAATGTCTTTAAAACTAACAGGAGTATTTTACCTAATGGTCTGAGAGATACCTGAAAATTTTAACCAAACTGTTCAAAAGCAGGGTGTTTTCTCACTTTGCTGGTAAACAGCATAAATGTAAAGGACTGTGACACTATTCTTCTTTATGGCCTGTCTGGAAGCATTCCAGGATGTCTGATTTTGTCCCTCAGCTGTACACTAAGAAACTTCCTTTTCTACTGTGGTCTAACCACCTTATGTGGCTGAGATTTGTGGACCGAGATAAGACATAGGTGTGACTGGTAAGGTGTCAGTTGAGAAAGGAGGACACACAGCCATCTGTAGTGTAGAGAAACTGGAGCTGCTCCCCGCCCTGATGATGCCAACACTATGCCAAATGTGGACATGTGGAGGGGGAAAAAGCAGCTGAGGATTTGGCGCTGTTCCTGATTACTGACTGCTGAAGGTAGAATATCTTTAACTGACCCTGACACAGCTTCAGAGCAGCTAACAGAAACAGGATGTCAACAAACTTGTAATGAAACTCCATTTCTCATAGACATTATCTTCTATGTGAGAAATCTCATTTAAGAAAATCTGCAAGGTTACTCTGCAGAGAGACAGAAAAAGAGAGTGAAGAAAATAGTGGGAGCCACGTGAATGGACAGATATGTGAGGAAAGGCTTCATTCTTCTGTCTTCATGCTGCGGTCACCCAGCTTAGCTGTTTACCTCCTAGAATCAAAGGATCATAAATCATAGGTTATCTCATGTTGGAAGGCACCTCAAGAGGTCCTCTAGTCCCATCACGTTTCTTATTCAGACATTCTCTCAACCAATGTGTGGCAATCTCTGAAAAAACATCCTTGTTATTAGCTGTCACATTATAAGTACATTGCAGTGATTTGCAGCTCTTCCATTTGAGACATAATGCTGAGGATTTTCCTGCTCTGATGACGTAAATACAGTATAAGTATATCCTCTCTTCTTAAGTTAGACCTTAAAATACTGTAGAGTAATCTTTTATCTGGAAACAGTGTGGTCATGGGATTCTGTATGAGAAAAGAGGGGAAGGGCAGTAAGGATTCACATCCATGTTATACATGCGCCCTATTGTATAAATGGCAAGAGGAAGAAAGTTATGCATAGATGACTTAGTAGCCCCAACTGAAAAACAAACAAACAAACAAACAAAACAAGCAATCCAAAAAAAAAAACCAACAACAACCAAAACCAAACAACAAACAAAACAACAAACCATGTGCACTGTAAGCACACGACCAGCTGTGTTGACCTTAATCGGAATTTTCTTAGTGATGTGTCCTTGTGTGTCTGTATAATTTATGTCTATATCTCTACATAATCTGCATATACGTAAAAGGGCACATCTCACAGGCAGAGTAAACATGTAATTCTAACCATCTGGTAGAAGGTATTATGTGTCTACGTATGTGTCTGTACATTTTGTGAGCACAAGTTGCTACATTAGTCTATTTTATTTACTTAGTTCATTGACACTATTGCTATAGAACTAAGGGTACTTTAGATATCTTATAACTTTACATTTTGTGCCATTTAAAATTGAATAAACCCTGAAAAAATAATATAAGAAATTATGCAGCACTGGAGGAAGAGGGACAGGCTGACTGCATTCTTTATGTTCATTAAGAGGCTTCTGTTCCAGGCTTTGAGTAATGTTAATATGATCATCTCTCAGAGGAGTCAATAAGAGCTGAACTGCATGCAGGGTCAAAATAAGGGTCTGTCTTGCTCTGCACTCCTCTCCTGGCTGTCTTGTGCTCAGTGTATGACAATCAAGATATTCTTGGGACCATGCAAGAGGTTCAGGACAAACTCCTTAAAGTCCCTTGAAGTGACTTGTTCACTGGCTTGGTCTTTTCTCAGGTGCTTGTTCAAGCAATCATTATGTGTCATTCTGGGGTATGGGATGGAAGGAAATAAAGTGAAGATGTTTCATTCTGTTCTACTTCACCTTTTTGCTCAGGTTTCAAGCAAGTTCCTTCATACTTTTTCTGAAAACAAACAAAAAACAAACAAACAAACCAAACAGAGGAACAAAAGCAACATCCCATATAGGCATATCTACTGAGCTATTTCATTTCTTCACTTTCCTTCTCAAAATTCTCCTTGACTGCTAGGTTTCAAGACCAGAGTTTCTTTGTTCTCCCACTTTTGAGTGTTGCCTTTGTTCTCTGCCCCTTGGGGGACAGGGCTGTTGGTTTATGCTGCTTGTGCAGTGCCTCTGATTAGGGGATGCCTAGTCCAAGGCATCCCCTGAGACCTTTTATCCTTTCCTTGTCTCTCCTGACAATTCAACTACTGTAAGAGGCCCTGAGGTGAAGGGAAACTCCTGGCCATACTGAAGCTTCCTGGACAGGTTCTTTCCAGCCTAAATTACTCCTTGATTTTGTGGATTTGGCAGGGCTGGATTCAGCAAGAAGGGAGAAGCAATTAGCTGTATCTTGCCCTGTTTTCTGCACCTTGGGACAAATCACTCTATATTGTGATGAAGCACAGTCACATCACGTCATGCTGGAACCAACCATGTGGTTGCTTACATCTGCTCAAATTAACATAGGGTTGGGTTCAGTTGGCCAGATGCTGACACCATCTGTATTTAGTTCTCACAGACATAGCAGGTGCAGTAATTTGATGAGGTTAACCACCAGTTAAAGGGATGCATAAACCACTTCTCATGTTTCAAGCTATTGTATTTAGTGTGGTAGGAAACGTCCCTTCTATCTATATGGTTATTGATAATATCATTAGAATGTAACAGTGGCTGGAAACTAGAGCTATGTGAAAATATCATTGGTTTTCTTTCCTAGAGATAGTATCAAGAAATAACAACCCTGATGAACGTCTACATCAGGCTTGCATTCAGGTGAACTTAATATTTCTAAATATATATATAAAAAAAAAAAAGGAAAGAAGAAAAAAAGAAAGCCAAAGAAAAGCCATAATAATTAATATGCATTGAACTTTTTTTTTCTTTTTTTTTTTCTTTTTTTTCCCCAGTCATAAATCTAGCAAGGATGAAGGAATCATCAAAACCATGGAATAATTAGAGCCAGCTTGAAACTTAGCTCAGGTATCTATTGGTTTTGTAAAACTTGGCCAGTTTTGGATCAGGAATGAAGTGAAAAAACAACCCAACTAGCTCCATTACTTCATATTAATAACAAGAGTTTACATGGAATCCTGACCACAGAAAGCTTGTATTTCATCCAAGTTGTCTCTACTGGATATTGCCTATTAAAAGAGTAGTCTTTGAGTCTTATGCTTCACCATCCCTTTCTGGTTGATTCCAAAGCATGTGAAATTCTCACTGCAGCTGATATCCCGTAGAAAGCAGCCTGATCTACAGATCGCTTAATAGTTGGGAAAGCCTTTCTCATCGACTTCAAACCCTCTGGAGATGCAATCCTGAGATCAGTGTATAAACTCACCATTTAACTGATCACGGATGTTTCCCTGACAGTATGGAATTCCTCATCTGGCCTCATCTTCTTCTTCCTGCTCTTGCTGAGGAAAAGCTGCCTTATTGCTACAGAGTATAGCACCTTTCACAGAAGTGCCTGATGTTGTGCTATGTATGGAGAACATTACCCATGTGGTATGACCAGCATACCTTTGGTTGGATTCATAATTTCTATAGTTTGCAGATTTCTCAAGTTATCTAATATCTGATTTATGTTTAATTACCTTTCTGGAGAAATTTGCCATATTCAATTGCCAATGTTATGGTTAAATAAATCAACAAATGTCTAAGGTTACTAATTGCTAATTAACCCAGCAAGGGAAGAGTCCTGGTGAAACGTGTGCTGTATGTCCTCATACATGTCAGAGCTCTCATGGGGTTCACACAGTTTGCTCACTAAAATCAGCCATATAAATCTTCATTAAGCCAGAAATTATGGACACTATCACAGCTCTAATTCTGGCTTTCCACATCCGTATCTGAGATTGTTCATAGTGAAGATACCACTTCATTTCCACATAATTTACAAAGGGTGTATTTTTTTTCCCACTGAGAAGTCACATTGTAACAGCAATCAGCAATTCAGAGCTTTCAATTAAACAGTGTGCCATTTAAATGGCAGTAAAAATGAAATGGTACACTGGAATGGAAAGGAATCTAAAAACAGGTGCAATTACACTCATTTTTACTTCAGACTCTTAAATTTTAATGCCTTTTACAGGCACATGAATAAATGAGTTATTCAGGATTCACAACTTTTGGGAATTAATTCATACTATTCCAGAAAGCTCTAGTTCAGCAAAGGTAGCAAAGGGAATAAGAGATTCTAAAGACACCAGCTGTTGGCTGTGGGTCTTTCAGTGATTCCAAGTATATGCCTCTAAAGATTGGACTAGATGATCTTAAAGGTTGGACTAGATGATTTTAGAGGTCTTTTCCAACCTGAATGTTTCTATGATTCTGTACCAGCAAGTTACAGTATGTGCTGTATGGTTAGGGAAAAGGGGAAGGAGAGTGATCCTGCAATATCCTAATAAAATGATTTCCTATCAATATCAGTGGGAAGTAGCTGGCTTCTTACTTTCTCTCCATGGAAAATTATGGCGACTGTTAAAATTAGGCACACTTCCCCCACGTCATCAACTATTACTCTCTTGATAAGCAAAGTCCCATGCCTGTGAGCTCACTGTCATTATTAGCCAAGTAGCCTCTCACGAAGAGCAAAAAGTTGATTTGCAGTTAGACCCACATTGCATAAGTATATCTCCATTTCATTTATGTTCTTCATGTGTTGCAAATTTCCATTAGCTTAAGGCCATTTACATGTAATGGGATTCACACTGGCTAATTATACTTCTGGAGCTGAGGTTGATGCTGTGGTCAACATAAATTTAAACATTCTTCTGAGGATCTTAGATGCCTGAGGTCTGATAGCATGAATATTCCTCCTTTATCTCTCTGAATCAAAGGACACATCTGGAATCACAGCTCCAAAGATTTCATTAAAACAAGTAGCATATTTATCTTCTAAAGTTCCAGTGTTTGAATGAAAGAACTGGAATAAGATTTATCTGGATTATACTATTGTTTTAGACAGGAATCAACCCTTTTCAAATTTTAGGGAACATCAGCTGTTGAACTGAATCATACCAAGCCCTTTTTGCCATGTTTTGAATACCTGAAGCTGAGAAGATCACATGGGATTAGGGGCACCTTGCAAAGCTAGGAACTTATTAAACCACTGCTCCCTGTCAAGTTCTGCAAACAACTGCAAATGTCCAGACTGACTTTCACCAGGAATACTCCTTGAAGTTAGACAAGGTAGTCAGCAGGTGAGCCTATTGTTTGGATGTGTTTTCAGTGTATACGTGCACGTCATGCATTCAGATGTATTTCCTAGGTGTGAAATAGCAACATAAGATCAGATGGCCACAGCACTAGTTTGCAGTATAAGTCTTGTATGAGCCATGAAATGCTGCTAGGTATCTCTTCTCCAACAGCCGTCATCCTCTGATTCCATTATACCCTCCACAAGATGCATCTCATGGTTGGCTCACAGTGATGTCTGGCACAGTGGACATGGAACATGAACAAGACCATGGCATGCCCTATTAAATTTTGCCTTAGCTGCAGAAGTATGTGAAGAGGAAACCGGGTTCCATGACATGCGCATGCGAATGCAACTGTTGGGTTCAATATCTGGTCCTCTTTGTGTATGTTACAAAGTTCACACAGAAACAAATAGGAACAGAAACAGGAACTTTGCTGTTCAGATTTAACTACATCCATTTTTTTTTATTATTATTTTTTTTTTTGAAATTGGTATCATTTTGATTTCATGATGTTGATTGCAGGCTTGGCAAAATGCAGCAAAACCCCCTCCTCCCTTTCCTCAGCTGAATTTCTGCAGTGGGTGAGGAGCTGTAGAGCAGCTGTGGTCACAACTCTGATTTTTTTTTTTTTTTTTCTTAAACCTTCATTATTACTCTTCATGACGTTACACTGACATCACTCCCACCACATCAGGAGGAACTGTCTAAAGAATAAGGCAATCCTGTCTGTCCTCTGCACTGAAGACAGCACTTTGGGGAAGGAATATAAGGCTATTAAAATTATTAAGAGTATCATGTTATAACTTTGCTAACAGCAGAGTAACTTCACTCTCTTTTTCAGTAACGTTTTGTAATTTATCTTCATCAGAGAATATCCTTGATTCTGGGGCTAGGAACACACATGGAGTTCATATGAATCTTCTTTGAATTAAACTTGTTGCTGCATCTCAGATGAAGAACTGAGATAGTGTTAAGAGGAACAAAGAGTCCTCCCAGTACTTCCCTCACTTCCATCCCTTGTAGTGAGATCAAAGACCCATGAAGTGTTACTATAGTTTATAGAGGAGGGAAAGGCAAGTCTTCACCCCCCTCCTGCTGAGGCCTTTCCCTGATTCTAGGCCACTTTTTGCATGCAGTCAGCAGGATCTGTTGAGTAGGGTGCTCCCAGAAGAGTCCCAGACTCTTTGATCCCCCACTACTCTGGCTTGGCTTTTCTGACAGCCTCGTAGTCTGTGCTCGGATCCCCCACCACAGCACAGTGTGCAGTCTTTAGCAGGAGACCAGCTGAAGCCTCAGGGTTTGTTCTCCCACTGATAAGCAGAAAGCATTTGGTTAAGGTAAATATAAACAAGGAAGATTTTCTTGAGCTATGAAGGATTAGCTGCAGCCTGGGAGGCAGCTTCTTGTTGATCATCCACTGAAACATGTCTTCTGTTATTGCGATGGGATGTCCTGCAAGTAATTGTGCCCCTCTTCCAGCTGATCTGCAGCCCCATTGTCCTTTATGCATTTGTTTAAGAGGATAAAAACCAAACCCTACCTCCTTCCAGAAGGCAAGCTACTCATCTGTATCAACTCAGTGTCACTCTTACCTCAGAGTTGAGTTCTTTTAGGAAAGATATAACAAACTCTAGCTTGGACTTTCTCCTCCTGAGCTGTTGTGTGCCGCCTGCTGTCTAGTTGACCTGTCCAGGGAGAGCCCTGCTGGTTCCTACCCAGCCAAGTGATCTGTTCCACCTAGTGCAAGTAGTCTAGGGACCCAGCACCTCCATCAGGGTTGGTCAGCAGGAGCCCACTGATCTCTGCTCTTTCATCTATGGCCAGGACAGGATTCCATTTGGGTGGAGAGCAGTCTGTGCCATTAGTTTCTGTGGGAAAGAAAACTGTCTGAACAGAGACTGCTTTGGTAAGAGAGATGGGCACTTGCCTAAGTCCATGTGGGATTGGACCGCTCATATGTTTTCAGTCAAATAAATATTTCAAGCATATTTTGATTATTTCCAAGGTACAGATTTTTGTGAGCCAATACCTGTGAAAATCTTTTGGCTCACTTATTATAGTGTTTTTCTCAAAGGGACAAAAGTGTTTTTTCAACCCAAGATGCTTTTTTCAACTCAAGAATTTCATCTAAGTAGATTGTGCCAGTTAGGAAATATTTCTTTTTATAGCTGTGTCCTCACACAGCTGGCCTGTTGTTGGAGCCTTATTAGTTCTTCTGACACATCTGAGTCACAAAGATTTTATTTATGTAATCTTATCACCCTTATTGATAATGGTTATCTTAAAATATCAAACCTTTTGATGCACTCTAAAATTAAAAGAGATAAAAGTAACTCTGTGGTTCATTTAAGAATAGTTCTAGAAGAGAAAAGCAGATGAAAATATGAATTCATGGAAGTCTGATTTAGATCAATATATTTGGTTAGTAGCTCACTGACCAGTGGTGACACACAAGCCACAACACAACAACCCATGAAATGACTGCCAAAATGTATAAATGAAACAAACACTCTATTCCCACAGCTGCCAACAAAATGGGAGACATAAGAACACTTTGAGTGTTTAGCCTGTTCCTTGTTTGCTTTTAAATGACACACAACTGGGGCATAAAATTGGCCTAAGACTTCCTGCAAAAGGTGTTGTTCTTTGATTCAAAACAGTTGGAAAAACACGTCTAAATGAAAGTGCACGTAGAGGTCCAGCTGCTGAGCTGACTGTGCCACTTGAAGTCTTGGAAAATACAGTGGAAAGCGATCCCAGAACTGGCAAAGAAACAAACTTGGGATAGATCTTGAAATCGAGAGTCAGGGTGACAACAGGAGTGCAAACAAGAGGGTGGGCAAACAAAACAGGATGTGAAGCAGTCATAAAGTAGCAGGTATGAAGACCTATAAAGGTGACTATATCTTGAACCATTCCAGTTTTGGTGCTTTTTTTATTAGGAATTTTTTTTTTTTCTGGGTAATGGTCACCTTATTAAGGGAGGTATTAAGAAACAGCAATTCAAGGAAGAGTTATCAGTGGCAAAAAAATGATTTCAGAGACATGACACGGATTAATTATGTGATTCTTTAACTCCACTGATTTATGTATGAAGCCATGTAAACCATCACTTAACAAGAGTGTCATTGCTAGCCTCTAATAGATATAAGACAAAAATGTGTGACTGGAGTGGGTGTGCAAGTGGAAAAGGAGAAAAAATACTCCCTTTTTGTGGTTTGTGAAGGTAACAGGAGACATTGAAAGAACACCTGACACATCAGGTTGTTGACTAGTCTTGAAGGAAAAGTTCTAAAAGCCACAGGAGTGGGAACACTTATGGAGACTTGGAAGAAACAGTTGAAGGATTAGGCCTCCCACCTTAGCTGTCTTTAAATACTTATCTTCTGTTTCATTCAGTGAAAGTTGGTGTTTGTCTACTGGGAGGAGCTGACATACAGTAAAATATCCTATCCACAGTCAGGATGTGCATTTTCACTGTGATGTTTTTTGTCTCTCCATTCAAACTGTTCAATTGCAAGCACAAGACTGTCCTTGTTGCTGTTTGAAAAGCTCATGGAGCCCTGTTCCTGACATGCACTGACCTAGCATGAAATTTCAAAACTCTGAGTAACAATACTCACATATGTGGTGTGGAAAGGAGGGGGAGAAAGCATGCTATAACTGTCCCTTTTGAGCTGGCAGAAAAGCCGTGATAGTCAGTAAAGGCAGAAATGGCAGCAGTGTCCAGGCATTAAAATCAGAAAGTCACCATATCACTGGTTCAGCTGTGCTCTGCACACCGAGGAGCGGAGAGTGCCAGCTCTGAGAAAGAAGAGATGGAGATCTCCATCTGTGAGAGATGGAGAAATATAGCTGATGTATGAAATAACCAGAATTTTAAGGCACGAACAAGTGTGGACATCCTTGAATGTACTTTTGTCTGGGCAAGTGCTTTGCAGAGCCTCCAGATCAAAGTTAGGCTCTGGTGGTAGAAAATTGTTTTTTGAAGAACTCGGTCAGAGCTCATTTTGTGAGGCAGAAGATAAGTGGATAAATGCTAGCTGGAAGGGCTCAGGGCTGAGAAAATCAAAACAACAGAAAGTTTCCCAGGATTAAAAGCATCATCCTCTTCATGTTTCCTTGTTGCATTCTTGCACTTGGCTGGCTCTGCTCCAGCAGACACTCATATGTCATATGTGCAACCACACGTGTAAATACATAACCTCTAGATTTAAAACTTGTCCTACTGGGAAGTCAGGAGTTGCCACTGGCCTTGCTTGTGAGGCATCACCATTCCCTTCATCTCTGTCCAATGGCTTTGTCTGCAACAAGACTGAGGCTGAGAAGAGCCTCGCACATTTGTGTGCCTGCCACTAGAAACAAATAGAAAAGAAAAAAAAAATCTTCTGATGGAGGGAAAACAATGGGCTTTATTTAACTCTCAGAGCCTCTTTGTTTTCCTTCTGGCCTCATGCGTGGGCTCTGCTACTATCCTGCTTTCCACCAAGGCAGAGTTCTCTGTAGGTCCTTTTTTGCTTGCATAATACTTACCAAGTTCACACAGATCTTTCTGCACATACATTCACTGGTGATTTCTGCAGGAACACAGGCTTGTTCAATATGTACCATATTCAAGCTTTACATTTAATCCTCTATTGTGATAGTATGTCATGGCTGTGGTCTTAAGCACTGCACAAGCACAGAGGGAAAAACAGTCCCTGCCTAGAAGAGCTTGAAGAAAGACAGATGTAAAGCATAAATGAACAGAGAGATTTTTCTCCTCTTTTGCCTTCTGCTAACCACCCCTCTCATCTCCATCCAGTTGTGAAGACACGTGCCCCACCCTGCTTTGTCCATGCAAAATGCTGCCCCTGGCAGAAAGGGGCCTCATGCCACATCTGCCTTGCACAGCGAAGAAGAAGGGGAAAGAACGAGTTGGCATGCCTGTCCAGCTTGGCTCATCGATGTGGGTGACAACAGCACGGACAGGCTTTAGCAGGTGATAACTCTCAGATGCAGGTCCTCAGAGAAGCCCTGCCTGTGCACCCCATCAGCACAGAGTGCACACAAATGAGGCTGGGAGCTCCCAGGTCTCATCCCTTCATATTGAAAACCCCAGATCAGGACGGGAAAAGCACTGTCACATCTGTGTGGGAGGGCCTGCCACCTGCAGGAACCTGCCAGTTCTTAGATGGGAGGCAGTGACTCCTACCTCTTCATGGATGGGAATAATATGATGAACAATTTAGTCTAACTGTGAGGAAGCCAGTCCTTGTTTACTGATGGTCATATAATATTCAGCATAGGTTTTGCAGTCTATGCATTGCCATTTTCCAACATGCCACAAAGTTTTGCACTGACGTTTTCTAAACTGCATCAAAGAAGCTGTCAGTGGTGAAGTGATATGTTTTGACAGCTGGAGAGTTGACAGCTGATACTTTAAACTCCTGGGGAGGCCTTGAGAGTCAGTTTGCAGCCCTAGGACAAGAACTTTAAGCGGATGTATTGGCAAAACAGCAAAGTTATTAAGAATGCTGGGATTTAAACTGTCATCAGAAACCCATCATCATCCTGGCTTGCACTCAAGTTTAGCTTTCCAGGTTACCTGTGCAATGACATACTTGTTATTGGTACCTGGTGAATCCCACAGTGCTCTAGTCCCAAAATATCATGGGGAGCATGGGGTTGGCCTGTTTTACCTGTGCTTTCAGAAATTACAGCTCTGCCCTGGATTTTATACTCATTGACAGGTTAAAGTTGGAAGGACACCACCTTGCCTTCTGCCTTGGCTAGTCTTCTTCTCCATTCTCTGACCGGTTTGGAACCTTGCTTTGCAAAGACTGTATGCAATAAATTAAAGGTGATTTAAAGAGGTTTAAGATATCAATACCAAGCCCATTTCACTAGTTTTGAAAGTTTGACAGTAAATCTCCACCAATCTGTTTTTTCTGGCTTTTGACAAAGCAGGATTCCTACCTGAAATAAATAACATTTGTTGCACAGATGTAAAAAATCCATCTGTGGTGACATATATGCACACAACCCAAACTTGCTTTCTGAGCTATCCATCACCGTAGTGATCCTTTTCCCTTCCTAGTTTTCCCATGGAGATGATTAATTCACTTCAAAACTTCATCTTGAGAGCTAATGCAAGGCTTGTTTAGGAGTAGCTCTAACCAAGATATGTGAGGACATTTGAGGCTAAGCCAAGAGGCCCTGTTCCAGTTCCAGCCGACATGCAGCCCTCACAGCTGATTCAGACATCTACCAAACAGCTGGCAGGATGCAGCCCACAGCTGTTAGAAAAAAAAAAAAAGGAAACAGAACAGTGTCTGCTTAAAGAGGCAGAAAAGATATTTTAGATCCTATGAGCTAGGGACTAATAATACACAAAGGAAGATGTTTTCAAGCACACTATGTCATACATATGTGTATGCACATACAGGCACACACTTTATTGCAACAGACTGTATAATAAATGAATTTGGGATGGTAGTAGCCTCAGGGCAGCTAGTCCGGTGAAGGCTCTATGTGGTGTTCAACTCTCCATGCAAGGGAGAGAAAAACAGAGGGAATGGTGGGATCTGTGTGTGAGCCTACTCCAGCTTTTAAGGGTGTAGAATTGCATTTGCAAAATTATTTCCTTGCTTCCACATGATGGAAAGTCATTCCAAGTGTTTTAATAGATTCCTTATACATCAGGTAGGAAAAGAAACTGAAGCCATCTGTCTTGCTGCTGAATAAGACCACTGTTCAGATCTCGGAGTTGCTTCAGGTCAGATTTGAAAAGAAATTTAGGAGCCCAGACATAATGTGCTGCAACTCTTGACATTTAGGGGACAGATCTCTGGACTCACATCCAGAAATTGAATGTCTTTGCTCCTTACACAAAGTCTGAAGAGCACTGGTGTCTCCAAGCTGCTGCACAGACAAGGATGACGTGCAGCTACAGACACTCGTCAAGAAAGCACTGCATAGAGTAGAGTGGTTGAAGTCCAGTCCTTCCCGATGTCCCACTCCAGATAACAGGCAGAAGCCAAGAAAAAGATTGTTCTGACTTGATTTAGTACCTGAGCTGATTTTCTCCTAATGAGGGCTGCACTGGACTGACATGGGCTTGCACATAGGTCATATGTGGAAATACATCCATCCCCAGCTTGAGGTCTCCTGCACTTTGTCTCATAAAAGTTTGAGGATTAACTCAGAGAGGGAAAAGCCCTCTTAGCTGCTGAGCCCCAGCCCCCTGCAGCATGGGATTATACTCTTGGTAGATCCTGCTGTAGCTCAGTCAATAGAGGAAACAGAAAACCAAATGAAATGGGATATTTGGCTTCATGGAACTCAGTTTGGAAGCTGCACTATTATGAACATCTGGTAATGCTGCCTCCCACTCATAAATGTCAAATGCAGGACCCTCGATGTCCCTTTGGTCAGGATCTTCCCCTTCTGCTGCAACACTTTAACCAGGGAAGAATTTAGAGCATTTCCTCCTTCCCAGCAGGTTAGAAACTGCAGACTTTAAGGGAAAAAAAGTTTGTTTCCCACTCCTTTATTTTTTGTTTTCTGGTCAGAAGGGACTATTTTATATCTTCTTGTTCATTAAAAGTGCTCATGCATTTTCCTGGTCTTTGTGTCAGAAACAGGTTTATCTTTCTGTATTATATTCTTAAATTTCAAGTGAGCCTGGAAGATAATGTCTTTCTGTACATAACCGTAGGTCAGAGCTTTTATTTTATTATATAGCAACTATTTATTTAGTTGGAGCTTTTTGAAAGGTCTGAGTCAGGGAGGCTAGCTGAAAGCCTGCAGGTTGGCTCTTACCTGTGGACCAAATCCTCTCAGAGGAGACAGGGACATCTGTTTTGGCAGTGAATATTCTGCCACAACTGCAGCTTGCTCTAGTGCCAACATATGGTGGGCACATGAGCCCAGCCCAGTCACCATTACTGTTATGTGCACATGGGAGGAGGGTGCAAAGCTCTGTGCATATCAGCTAAGCCTGGCTGTTAGCTCTGTCCTGGGACTCTAATTTTGCCTCCAGGAGGGAATCATGAAACTAGGATTTGGGCACTGTGGTTGGCAAAGTCAATTGTCATCTTAAATACAATGAAAGTCTAACAACTGTTGGCATGTGGATTATACCAGAAACCAAGGATGAGCTCTCAGACTTAGGCTACAGTGCATTAGCTTAAATTGGTTATAGTCATTGCTAACCTCAGGGCAGCCTCCCCTCCTGCCATGCCTTGGCCTGTCTATGTAGCATAACATCTGTGAGATCTCTACCTGAGCACAGGAGCAGCAGAAGACAACATGTGCCTCTTCTTTTGTTGTTGGGTTCCACAGACTGCTGGCCCCACCTTCAAATTCAGTGAAATCAATGTTCACTGTTTTCCACAGGCTTTGGTTTAAAAATGCTGAAGATAATGTTCAGGAAAAAAAATGCAGTCATTATTTTTTTCTCAAAGGTGAATAACAATAAAACTATGCCAATGAAAATAACTATAGATACAATGGTTCCTAGCTTGATACTAATCCAGTGATCCCTGAATGTGTACGATTGCATTCCCAAAGGTATTTTCCTTCCTTTCCCACCACAAGCAGCCATCCTGTAAGCCCCTAATGAACTATCCTGTGAGGCCCCTAATGCAGTGGGAAGTGAAACAAATCCATGTGACCAGACTATCTACAAGGGTTTAATTCTCTTTTAACATTTCTCCCTCTGTTACACAAGACTACCTGTGTGGTGTCTGGTTGCTCCCTGGAGGCCATTTATATTAATGGAGATACGGGCCTCCACTGGAAGTACATAATCTCCATTAATGGGTTCCTTGCGTATTGAAACGGGAAGACATTATGAGGGATAAAATCTTAACTTTCTCACTAAGAAATTTATGCAGAGATAACCCAGATGAAATGGCTGCAAATCAGCTTATGCAAGAATCAGCTTCCTCTGCAATTTTTAATTTATCACCTGTCTTAAAATATTGTTCAGTGGTCCTTGCCCAGAAGGGGGAGTACCTAATTAGAGACTGCCCTTGACTTGAAAAGCTTATAGCCTGAGTTCAGATGGTACGTGGTCTAAGAAAACTTCTAAAAAGGTCTAGTAAGATAAACTGTAATTGTATAACAAAAAAAAAATAGGAACTTTTTCTGCCTGCATCCATGAGCAGGGCTCTTCAGAATTCAGTTAACCTCTTTCCCCATTCCCATTCCCCAGTACTGAACATAGCTGTCTAAAAATTGCAGTAGGCTTGTGATGAAGAGATGTTGCCCCTATACTTTCCTCTCAAGCCATTCACTCACCCAGCTGAAGCATAAACCCCCACCACTCCCCAGGTGGGACTATCCTGCATATACTAAATGAAATCAAAAATTATTGTTCTGGTAGCTCCCAAGGGTTTTTCTGGTTGATGCAGCTCCATTTCCTTATGGGACGTGTCTGTAGGACACAATGGCACACTGCTAAGAAACTCTGGTGGCTAATCATTCTTCAACCAACTGTCCTCCTGCTTAGGTGAATTTTATCATCTTTCATTGTCTACTGAATGCAAAAACATGGACCAGTTGAGTGTTACTAAATTTTAATGCAAAAGATTATATCTTTAGATAAGTGATTCAGCAAAGCTCACTGGCTAATTCAAGGATCTCTGCTAGAAAATTATATACAATATTTAATCAGTTCTTTACTTAATCTCTCTTAAGCACACCTCAAGAAACATCAGTGTTTCCCTGATAAACAATGCACCCCAGGCTGCCATAGAGACATAGCTCAGCCCTGTTCATCACATTCACTTTAAAAATGCAGCTGTGTTCTGCCATAGATAATTTCCAAAGCAGGTTCCATGGACTAATTTATCCTCCAGCTATTCCATGGCAACACTAGGTGATAAGAAAGACCTGTGGGTTTTTAATGGCAGCCAGCACTCCAAAGCATAACTCCAAAATCTGTCATATCAGCAATGCATATAAGAATTTCTGCAAAGGAGTTTGGACTAATACAATATTCACTATCTATCAGGAGGAGAAACGTTGTTCTGGGGTAGTTCGTATGTTTGATTGCCTGCATCCATCTATCTCCAGCCTTCTAATTTAGATTTTTAGCTCTTTGGGATCTGAACCATCCTTTTATTCTCCTCACAGCAGTCATGACTAAGACTTGAATGACTAGGTAGATAAGTTTAAATAAATAAATAAAAGGGATGATATTAAAGAAATTCTTTTGACTGCCAGTTAAAATTCCATCCTTTAAAAAGTGTGTTAAAAACACCCTTTAAAACACAGTCAGAAGTTGCTTAACAACTAACCACCTCTTCTAAATGCCTGTACAAAAAGTACTAATTGTGCCTTATGTACAAAAGCTGGTAAACATATATTCATGTAAGCTTTCCATATATGCAGTATCATTACTGCATTACTGATCTGATTTTTCGGGTGGTCCTGTGTGGAGCCAGGACTCGGTTATCCTTGTGGGTCTCTTCCAGCTCAGGATATTCTATGATTCTATGATTAGTGCTCAACATCCACAAGGGACAGGATGAGTTTTGTACACATGCTTGTGTGATCGGACGGAGATCTAATGACCTACATTAGATGTTGTTTCCTTACCAGCACACAAACAGTCCTTATACACTGCATGGTGCCTCTGTCATACTTCAGCCTTGAAGGCTTAAGCAAATCTTCTAATTAAGTTATTCAAAGCTGCATGGGTTTAAGATCACAACCTGCTAATGGAAAGACATTAGGTGTTTTTAAACATAAAACATGGAATTGATCAAAACTGACAATATTTTTAAGGAACATCATTTTTGTAAAATCAGAAGCAATTTCTTGCTATTCTTTGGATAACACTTATACTATATAATAATAATAAAATAATAATAATAATAATAATAATAATAATAATAATAATTTAATGATACCTTTAATAATCATTATTTTACAATTTATAAGTAACCAGGAAATTGTTTGGCTGGACTGAATGATGATGAGGGGAAGTGACGGTGTAAAATGCTAGACTCAATTTGGGAGGGAAAGAGCATGGTCAGACTAGCAGGAATGGATGAAATTCCTGGGCTACAGAACTTTCACTGAATGCAGAGAAACAATCAAATGGTTGATTGTTAGTTGTTACGAATGTTTCTATTTATGGTGGAGTTTACACTGGTCTGTGACAGTTAAGAACTGCATATATTCCAAATAGCTCACAAAGAATAAGGTAGAAAACAACACGTATACAGACAGAATGAAAACCTGAGATAGCATAGTTATAGTACTAGACACAGTAGGTGACTTTTTGCAATCTCAGTAGCAGGGTCTTAAATTAAAAATTCTTATGATTATTTTGTGGCATAGTATGATAGCAAGGTCCCATCTCTTCCCTCTTCCCTGGTTTAGTTTGGAAGATTTGTATATGTTTTCTTCTGTTCCTAGTAGAAGACAGAGCTCTTCTGGCCATACAGTTTAAACCTAATCTATGAGATCACATTTTCAGCAGCACAAGAGGACCAGCCTGGAAAATGGATGACAAAAAGTATGGACAGCTCCTGTTGAGTAACTACTAAGGGATTATGACTCTTCAGCCCAGAGAATGGACAGCTGAAGAGCAGTATGATAAAAGTCTGTAAAATCATAAACATTTCAGGGAAAGTGAAAAAGCAATGATTCTTCATTGCCTCTTGGAAAACAGCATGAAGGCATCAGTAAAACTATCAGGAAGCAGGCCCAGAGACAGCTCTTCACACAGCGTGTTGTTAAGCTGTAGGACTGCTCCCCACAGGATGTGAGGGATGCTAGAGATTATCTGGGTTCAGGAAGGAACCAGACCATTTCATGAAGGAAAAATCCATTGAGGGCTATTAAATACAGAAAATCTAAGTCTGTTTTAGAACATCACTGAATTGCAAATTATTGGCAGCTGGGAGAGTATTCTGGGAAAGTATTCCTGAATGCTTTCCCTAGCTCTTCCATGGGGATCTACAATGGGGCTAGACTGACCTTTGGTATGAGATGGTGTAGGTGTTCTTGTGTACTTGCATCATGAAATTATTCTGGATTCAAAAGAAGTGCTCAGCTAGTATGATAGTTGCAAAGCTAAACATTTCAGGATATCTGTCTTATGTTACAGTTCAGAAAAGCTGTCAACTCTGTAGATAGCTTCTTGCATACACATAATTCCATTGAAATTAATGCCAATCTTGAAGATCATAGGTAAATTAAACCAGAGCCTAAACTCCAGTTTCAAAGACACAAGTGGAAGGGTCTGTGATGGGAAGTGTCATTCTCAGTGTGGACACTTGCAGGACTATATTGTATTCAACTAGGTCTAAGTTAAAGTATGACTGAGAATTGTTCTTTGAAGGGCCTTGCTTCAGCCTCACATATTTGTTTTGAAACTTACAAAGCTATTTTAAACAATAAACCTTTAAGATAATGTGGTTAATAGCTGGGCTGTGTCAATGTCCCTGACAAAGCTTCTCAGGTGAAAAAGCACCAGTGGGTTTCTCTTCTTTAACTGAAAACTCAACCATGAAACCCAGTGCAATTCTTCATCAAACAGATATTTCACACCTGTTCGGAAAAGGTAAAAACCACCAAGGAACCATCTGGGTGTCAAAAACAGCATCTGGAGTTGTGGGGACTGCTAATTCACCACCTAAGTAGGAAGTAGAGGTATTATTTTTTTCCCTTGGCTACTAATTTAACACCACTCCTTCCTTGCACAATTCAGAGTTTAGACTATCTTTGTCCTGTACTATATCTACCAGGAAGAGGACTGTGCAATGTGCAGTGACCGGGGTGGAGCATTGCTAACTGAAGATGGGGGTAAATAGGCAGGTTATTATAGCTGGAATGCAAAGCAGAACATTTCTTTTCTCTCTAAGCCAGAACTGCGTAACTTCAGGACAGATGTGAACAAACACAGATTGACCTTAGACAAGAAATGTGTGGAAGAATTCTTTTTTCGTTTGTTTAATTTTGCTTCAGTTTTTTTTGTTTTGTTTGTTTGTTTTTAATGCATTCCAAACAATAGCAACCTATATTTCATATGCTTTTTATCTCTCTTCATTTGAGATGTTGACACTTTTGATTAAATCTTTGATCAACCCAAACCTGAGCCCATTTTCTCAGGCACAGAACAAGAAAACCCTTTTTTCTTTCCTTTTTTTTTTTTTTTTTTTCCCCCCATATCTTTTTGGTTGGCTGGTAATTTTCTATATCATTAATATATTTTTTTTTAGCACGTACAGTCTTGCAATATCACCTCAAGCTTTTAATTCCACCCAGAAAATCTGATTTAACTCGGTGCAAATTATGCTGAAGATAATGTTGCTTTTCACACAGGATAGAAGTATAGCAAATGCCAAAAATAAGATAACTTAGATTGTTTGTTTAATCTTACACAATGTTAAAGGATACCAGCATCATTATGATAGGATCCTGCAGACAAAAGCATCACTATATTTTGAAGAAAACAATACAAAGTGTCAGATTTTGGGAAAAAGTCAGCAGCAGTCTATCAATGCTCTTAATGCAGAGTTATTTAGAAAGTCTGACTATAGTTATCTAATAAACTATCTAATATAAAGTCCACTAATTTAGGTGCCTAACCTCGGTGGGGACAGCTGACAGAAATCTACACCTCTTAACTCACTGTCTTGGGAATCCCACTTGTTGGGTTTGGAGTTAAACAAACATTACAGGTTGTCCTTGAGCCTTATGGAAACAGGGATACTCAAGTTCAGATCTACTGTCTTAGAAATTCTGTTGTGAAATAATAACCAAAAAAATCATATAACATTGGAGTAATTCTTACTAATACAGTTGGTACTGTTATAAATCCACTAACTATTGTTATCGATCCAACTTTTGATGAATTATTGTTACTCCATTACTACTCTAATTTGGATAGTGATGGCCTGTCTGCTGAAGTCTTCAAATTAATACCAAGTGGCTTCTGGAAGATCACTGTAAGTTATCGCAGAAAACAGGGAGAAATTGAGTATGATATGTATAGGATTCTTATAATATAATGTATTCATTTGCATATTTCGTACATGTCAGAGTAGATGAATTAATAATGATCCTGTCTGGCCTATTTCTAACAGCCTCTCTGTGGAACAATCTTCATGTAATTTCAGTCTTCTCAACTCTAAATTTTAGGCAGCCAGAATTGTGAATCTTGCCCATTGCATTTTTTTTCCCTCTCCTTCTTCTAGGTATTTTTAGAGCAAACAGTGCTGCTTTTGTTGTTTTGCTGTGTTTTTTTATTTTCTTTTCTTTTTTTAAAGTCTTTTGTTTGCATGGTTGGAAAAAAAGCTCTGCTTGCATCTTTTTCCTGCAGAACCAGTCATGCCGTGTTGTAATAGTAACAAAATCCCTCCCCACATCAATGTCACAATGTTTGCTTTAGCGATCTTAAGTTCAGCTGCCAGCTGTTCTGTTCTTTGGATTTTATTGCAGGAAGTATAAATTCCCCTTGGCTTGGCTAGAGGTGCTTTTAGAAGCCTTTGAGTGAGGGGGGAAGGGTAATGGAGGAGGGATGGGAAAGGAGAGAACAGCATGTCTATTTTTTGTTGGGGCGGGGTGACAATCAGTTAAGGACTATTAAGCTTGATGGCCTTGATGTTATAGTATTGCATCTCTTTTTACCATTTCTTAATCACTACAGAGTAATAACATCTTTAAAATTTATTGGGACAATTAGAAGAAAGCACAATTCCTTTGACCCCAACTGTTTCAAAGACTTGTATGGCTTTCTTTTCTCTCTCAACTTTTTTATTTTTTTTTTAAGGATGAACAATCACTGGACCCAACTTTTTGTCAAGCAGCTTCTACCTTGAGATTTACATAAAGCTTCAAGATGCTGGCAACATGAAAATTAAACTCCAAAAGAAAAGAAGAGGGATGTAATCATGAATACTAGCAACTTTCATAAATTCAAACCTGTGCTATGAAAAAGCAACTCCATTCTGTAGAGAGGAAAAGTTTCTCCAGATCTTTGCCTGAAATTTGACCCAAATACTTCTTGCAGGGGTTGGAGGAAAGGGAGGTGAATTTAGTTAACACTTTCCTTTGTTTATGTTCCTAGTGGCACTTGAAGTCAAGTGATACTGAAATACGGTCGGAGGTTGCTTCTTGTCTTTTATCAGACTAAATGTACTCTCCCATGTCAGTGCTTCAACTAATTTCCTCCTTCCAGTTCAACCTTTCTCCTTTTCAGTACACTCTCTTCTATTTAGTTAGAAGTCAATTATTTTTTTTGCTTTGAATTGTTCTTTTTTTTTTTCTTTGTCAGTTCTTATATCAAAATAATTTCCAGTGTTCATTCAGTTGTGTTCCCCACAATAATAGGTATATAGAGGAGCTTCTCTGCTCCTCTGCTCTGATACCAATACAGAAACAACAGCATCTATCTTCTGTTTTATGATCATTTTTACATTGATCGGTTTTAGCATCTGTGTCAGGGAAAGGGAGAATTACACATTTAAAGAGGAAAGGTGAAATTCATAGTTGAGAACATTAAACACCTAAATGAGACAGCTAAGTTATGAATATAATCAACACCACTTCACTAAATAGCTATCAGAAAGAGATAATTATCTTTAGAGACCCACTCAGCCCAGCTAAAATTTAATCTAAGTTGTCAACTATTATCTCTTTCTACTGTCTATTATAAAATGCCTACAGAAAAATAAGAGATTGTATTTGAACTCAGATATCCCAAAGACAAAGACCTGGACACATGCCAAACGGTTGTAATAAAAATTGTGCCAAGATACAGTGTTTGTTCAAAGAGAAATGTAAGACATCCTGGACATACCCTATGGCAGTTTCAGAGCAGACAAGTGAACTTTTGAACAAGTTCCCAATTTCCAACTGAGTGTCTTTAATGTGAGCAAGGGATCACCCCCTCTTCCTAGGACCTGTTTTATTTTGTGCAATAAATTTAAATTAGGCCAGACTGTGATTGGCTGTACAGCCTCACTAATCACCTAGCACTTGGAAACCCTGTGAATTCATTCATGAGCTCTTGCATCAGATAAGAAGAGTTGTCCCAATGGAAGTCATCATTCCTTGAATCTATTTGATGATGGAGTGACCTTGTTTTTGTTCTACATTATGAAAAATATATCCTGAAGCACTATGGAAGTAAATGTGGAAATATCAGCATTTTTCCAAATGCTTTTCATATGTTTTCTTTAGTTCCTTAATCAGTAAGCTAGTTTTCTTCCATTGCTGTCCCAGGAGTAGCATTAAGTGGCTGTCATCCTTTCATGACCTTCATAATAGGAATCATATGACACCATATGTTTAGAGAAATATTTTCATAATATAATACACACTGTGTAATCTTATAGTTATGATCACACTGAGACCCAACTTATGAATCAGCCCCAATGTAAAAGTAAGCAGAAAGATGAAGTGACATACCGCATAAAATTGAAACTTAAATAATTCACAGCAAGGAACATGAAGGACTGGAGTCTTTCCTGAGGTACTGTTCAAAGATCTAGTTTAGTACTGTGAGATCATGATTTACACATAAACATTTGAATGTATATATACTCCCCAGAAGCCTGTTCAGATTACAGGTATCTAAATTTGGGTAAGCACTCTTCTATCATAGCTTCTTCATTCTTTCTTTCTCCTTCATGTGCCCAGATATTTTACTTTCTGACAATACAGGTCTAACTCATAATTGCAGAAATTTTAGATTAGAAAGTTAATGTCATAATAATCTAGCAAAATCAATCAAACAAACAAACAAACAAAAACCTCAAAACCACCATCAATCAATCAAACAACAACAAAAAACAGCAATATTTTATTATTTTTATTATTTTTCTCCCCCTTTTTGAAGACTAGAAACTCATCTTCCTCTACTGAAGTGAAAATCCAGATAATATCACACACACACAAAGAAAAACAACACTAAAATGTTTCTTGTTTAAAAAGAAACACTTAAAATTTTTGAACTGCAGCATTAAACAAGTTTGAGTTGACCTAATTTCAACTTCTTTCTCCTTCCTCCAGAAGATTCATTGTTTTCTAGCATAAGTGAAGATAGTAATTAGTTAGCTAGATGCTATGGATTCAATAAGGCTGTATAAACAGACACTGTGGAGTTGGCATATAGAGAGCTGGAAGATCAGTAGTATAAATAGGCATAGTTACAGTAATTATGTAGGAAGCACATACATGTATCCATGTGTGTTTATTTATATATAATGTGAAAAGTATTTTATTGCTGTTATGCTTTATTGAGCCCATTGATTACATTTACATAATGTCATCAAATATCTCCACAGAGGCTCATCTGCATCAATATTGTTATAGCTCTAAATCACCAATGGCTTAGACTTTACAGCCAGAGTAAATAGCTCCCTATAAAACATGCTATACAGAAACAAAACCAAACTGCAAAACCCCAAGGCATTGCTGTCCTGCAAATTTAATACCTTGGTTACCGTGCAGAGCTGAAGTCCATCTAGTTATGCAGGAAAAAAAAGTTATTGAGAAGGAGGGAAAAAACAGTAATGAAGTCCTGGAAGACCAATGGAGAGCTCTACCTGAATGTTCATTTATCAATAAAATAAACAGTAGCTAATTCTAAGTAAATTCAAGGTTTGCATGAGCATGGAAATTAACTAGGAAAGCCATGACATCAACAGAGCAGAGAGCACACATATATGAAAAAATCAACAGAGTGAACATGCTACAGTGTGAAACTCTTGAGTTCACTTAATTTACCAGAATCTGTGTTTGCGCTAAGTCTCAAAATCCTGAGTGCATCCCTATTCTAGAGTTAAGGAGTTCATCTGGCTGAGTCTCCCTTTGCTTGTAAGAGCTGTTCTGAAGAAAGCTAGAGGACAGGAGGGACAGACCAGGCACAGATGTAGCTGCAGTGCTTTGCAATGTAGCACAGGCAAGAGGTCAGTGATAAAGTCACAAATGTTGAACTAAGATCATATATGGTGCTTGGTGTTCTTTAGATTCAAAGTAGTAGTGCCATTCCCAACTCTGAATTTCATTGTTTTTGACATGTGAAGGTGGGAAGGGTGGTAAGTGGTACTGGTTTTGGTGGACTGGTCCAAAATGGGACTGTTTTGTTGCAAAGACTGTAATTTCCAGTGAAAATAAGAGGTTGAAGTATTGCAGCTTGTGTAAAATTAGATCAGTAGTGAATACATGGACATTTACAGAAGGCAAGGCCATTTTTTGTGACCATTTGCCGAAATGACATTCATGGCTCTGAGCTGTCCTTCCAGGGGAGCAGAGGCTTTCAAGTAATGCTGCCAGCAAGCATTCCCTTCCTGCACAGCATTGCTGTGAAATGAATGAGAGCCACATACACACCTCGATGTGAGGCATCTGTTTGCAGCATTTCATACAATGCTGGAAACTCTATCTTCTGCACTGTGAAAGTCAGAAAACATGGAAGAAAATTACCAATTTAAACTTACGTATCAATGTATAAGTGTGAGCATGTATGTTTGTGTGTGTGTTTTATAAGGGGTGTTCAACTGTATGTATTGCATGCATTTTATGGGGTGTAAAGGACTAGCTGCTTGGAAACACATAGATGGGTTTGCCTGATATTTCATACCATAAATCTCTGATTTCATCAGTTTTGCTTTGCCAAAGGTAAGCTATTTATTTAAGATCCTAGGATAATTCTTTGTTTCAGATCACTCTTCTTTTGAGTAAATCTGAGAGGGATTTACTTATAAGTTTCAGCAAAAAGAGGTTGAGATGTTTCCAAGAAAAAGATAAGGGTAAAAATAAGCAGCTTTGTCCTTATTGAAGTATGTATTATTGTAACAATGTTCTGAAGTAGTATTTCAAATTTGGCATTTGTGAGCTTTGTTAGTGAAACACCTCTTGCTGCTGTCATGTTGAAAATCCCAGCATAAGCAGCTAGGCTATAAATAAATGAAAAATCTTAGTTAACAGATGCTCTGAATTTTATTTTGGGCAGGTGACCTTCCAAAGCCTCTCTCCTCACTGAACTCACACCAAGCTGTCGCAGTGGGAGCTGAGTACATCTCTCTCCGCAACTTCAGTTCCAGAATCCTTCGTCAGCATGCATCAGCACTGAGAGCAGTGATCCTCCCTCCTGGTCTGGTATCTGGACTGTGACAGGGGGAAATATCTTCTTTCAGCTTCAGGTGGGATGCAAGCCAGACCAACAAGGAAATGAAGGCAGCATACTGGTGCAAGTAATACCTCTGGATGTATAAGTACAGGCATTGGCTTCTAGTCTCAATTTGGCCAATGAACAAATTTTGTTTGTTTTTGCTATGACCAGCTTATCCATTTTACTGTTCTTTTTATTGACCTTGAGGTTCTGCAGTGTGTCACCACTGTTTCCAGCTGTGCAGAAACCTGCAGTGCTGCTTCCTGCTAGGTAAATGATCCAGGAGACCTTGAGATAAATTAACAGAGTAGTCCTGACATTTATTTGAAGAAACAGTAGGTCTCTTCAAAAGGCTGTTAACTTAGAATAAGACTGTCAAGAAAAAAAGCTGAAATGATGAATAGTTCAACAATGTGGTCCAGCTTCCCTTACTGTCCAGATCAGAAGTCTGATCTGAGTACCTCACACTGTCTATTAGTCTATAGGTTTTCCTTTCAAGGAAACTAGGTGAGATGCTGAATAAGATGGATGATGATGTCCTCTGTTGTGCCATCCCAGTCTGAAGTTGGATTATGGATAAGATTCATGTCTGGATCACAGATATGATCTTGTGTGTGAATGAAATGAATACTCCTGGAAGATATCTGAAATTGAAACTGGTTTGCAGGGACTGGTACAGATCGGGGTATAAAAATATAGCTGGACAGCAGGAGGATGGAAAATCATGATGATTATTATCACTTTTTCTATCTGTAGAAGGAGAATTACAACTCTTCTCCAAACGGCTGCTCAATGAAGAAATGTTAGAAGCATTGTTCCATTTAGTATTTAGTCTAGGTGCTGTTCAAAGGATCTCAATCCGCAATTTGGGATACTACTTCTAACAGGCCTCACAAAAATACGGTCTTTTGATGTCTGGAAAGAAACCAGATAAAAGCCAGACAAGATATACTTGGAGCAGTGTTCAAAGATGATGTGCTAAACAAAGCATGAAAACAGATACTGATCAGTGAGTTCAAAGTGAGAAAATACAAGACGTGGATTCATTGAATATCATTGCTTTTGCATAGTTAAGAGGGCACTGGGAAAAAAAATAAAAATCTGTCATTATGTAATTAAAGGCTATTTGATAAAATATGTGCACAACATGGCTTAAGTGAAGTTGTATATTCATCCATAATGATGGTATTTCCTAACTGATAATTACTAGTTCTTCCACTTTATCGTTCTTTAAACCAAAGAATTGTTTTTTAACGTATTTATGTTCTCTAGAATATGCACATATTTCTAAACCAGCTAGCCCTCTGCAGTCAGACCATGCACAGGTAGGAAATATTCATGACCTTTAAATAAATAAAAAAAATGATAAATATATTTAAATATTCAAAAAGAGATTAAATTAGTGGTTAAAACCCGCAAAACACCATGAAGCAAAAATAAAGTTGTACATGATAAAAGCACGGTAAAATAAAAATAAAATGATGCCTATGAGAGTTCAAATAGCTGATGACTTTCAGTCAGGAAGGAAGGCAAAAGGATTTTGAATAAACAACTTTAATTACTAATGTGATAATAGCACATTAATAGTACAGGAAAAAGTGACACACTGGAAATTGTTTTCTAAATTAAAGTCTGTTATCCCATTGTTTACTTGCTTTTACATAAGACTGAAGGTGGCTGATAATAACCACTTCCTTTAAAATCAAGTGTTGGGTATATGGACCCTTGCTTTAAAATCAAGCATGTGTCTAAGTGCTTTTCTTTATCCTTGAAACGGTGCAAATATGATCCTTTGAACATACAACTATTCATCTTGCCATTGAGAACAAGTGGGGAGCAGCGTGCTGCTTACAAAGGCTGGGTCAAAGGGAAGCCCAGAGATTAGTGATAATCATTTGGGTGGAATAATAATTATTTAAAAGAAAAAAAAAAGTTGCAGTGCTTAATTTTCTTCTCTAAAATTGATGGAAAACACTTGCAAACATGCCAAGGAAAGATGCATTTAGACATAATACGAAAGTATCAGAAGTAAAATAAAGTTCTAAATGTAGTGAGGCATGAAATACAACACCCCTATCAGTAGAGTAAGCCCATAGTATCTTGTATTAAGAAGATTATGTGGGGATTAGTTCCAGTGTAACTGCCATATGAAAATATATGACAACAGGTGTTTTTAAATTACTGTAACAAGGTGGAACCTTCTCTCACAGCCAGAAATTTTGGCAACAAAAGAAATTGTTTTTTTAAGAATAAGAGCTGCAGACAGCTGTAACAAAAAGAAATCTATTGACAGCAAGTGGAAGTCTCCTGCATGTATTTATCATAGACTTGAGTGCTTTCCATAAACTCAGCCATGCACTGTTTAAAACAAAAACAAAACCAAAAAAGAGAAATGTTTATTTCTGTTGAAAAAATCCTCTCCTACTTTGTTGAAAGTTCTCCTAGCAGCACATTTCCTACTAGCTTTCCTGAGATTACTCAACATTTCTATGTTGTCTGGCAGTGAGTCACAAACAAACAAGGAAAAGAAAATCCTCAGTAGTAAGCTCTCCGTTCAGCTTAAGAATTTTGGTCCCTGGGTGTAGCAGCTTAAATCCAGCTTTAGAGATAAACAACATCCAGTAAGCGGTAAAGATTCACACAAGACTTACTGTGTCACTGGGATACTGTCCTTAAGGCATCTTCTAAGCCACTGGCCCACAAAGGAATGAACTGATGTGTAATGGTTTTCCCACACAGAAATACAGGATCCAATTCTAAGTTCCCCAGTCCAGAGTGAGCTCTTGGAGCTCACATTCTTGAACCTCAAAAGAAGCACCGTCTTTGAATCACCTCTGTGCTTCTGGAAAGAAAGCCTGGTTAATATTGTCTTTACTGACACTTCAAAACTGAATCAGTGGCTTTAATTTTTACAGTGTGAGTTAAAGTCAAGCATTGCAATGAATGAAGGAAAGGAATGGACAATTAAGTATCTGTATCTATCTGTATATGTATCTGTATCCCCAGGATTGCATCCTGATATGGAAGTCAAGTAATGGGAAATGGAAGCCAGAGATGGAGCCAAAATGATGCATAGACTACCTATTACTGCGCTAGTACATAGCAGAAATTTCACCTTGATTCCACACTTGACTGAACTTTGAGCCTATAGGACAGAAAGGTGTTTGTTTGTTTGTTTGTTTGCTTGTTTTTTGTTCTAAATTACATGGAGTTAAATTCTCCTTATTTGGCTGAGATTCATTTCAGCCTTCCCTAGGTGCCTAGAGTATGGGCATTTGCATTTGAGTTAGTTCTGGGCTACCTGCTTGGCTCCTGCTAAGGCTCATTAAGACGCAATCAATACAGCCACAGAGGCTGATTGGCATTCATTTGACCCCATATCAACGTCTATTTAAGACGAGATAACTCCATTAACTAGAGGCAGACCCTCTGCTAACTACAAAGGAAGCCAAGATTATTTTCTCAGATACGGATACCTACATTGTAGACACCTCCACACTGATGTCTCTCGCAGACCTCTTGATTTACTGTTGTGGTGCGTGAGATTCTATTTGCCAGTTTACATGCAAGTGAATGAGGAACTGGCTCAGCTGGAGTATTATCATCAAGTATGGGTATGCACATGCACAGGTATGGACATGCATATGCTGAATGACTCCCATATGCTCTAAGTTCCATGAATGGGAACAGTCTGTCTGTGCCTTCCAGTTCATCAGCTCTGAACCACTATCAGTGCTGTTAAAAACTGTTTTAGGGGCTTTCCATGTCTTTAAGGATTAGCCTTAAGGAGGTACAGTCTAATCCCTAGGAATTAAAATAGTGACTTTTATCAGGTTGAAAAGGAATAGTTCACCTGTACCAAAGACTTTTTAAGTACAGTCTCCAAATGTTCTTTTAAATTCTGATTATTTATGCTCACATGGCACTCAAGGATTCTGCAGAAAATGGTAGTTCATAACGTCTTAGTAGGAGCTGAGTTTATAAATACTCTCTAACATCTTTTCAGCTGACCTATATCCATCAGAGGCATCTCCATGCCATCTCCACAGGACAATGACATAGGAATAGAAGTCCTTAATTATAGTATAAAGAGAGTACGAAAAGGTCTCCCTGAGTTTCCATGCTGCTGCACCATGCTGAAGCTCTAACAGCAATCACACAAGGTAACACACACCACTTTTAAAGCAATAGCTTAGAGAGAATTGTTTCAGCAGATCTCAAGTAGAGCACAGATACAGGTGTCTATTTTGGAGGTATTTACCAGAACAGAGCCCATGTTAGCATAGGCTGACATAACTTTGCTGGAGCCAGCAGAGCCATCTGATTTACTCTGCATGAATGTCTGCCTCACTAGTTTTATTACACTTCCAACATTTGTGTTTATACATGTGGGTTCTTTTGATTTTTAATGCTTTTTGGCATCGCTAACCTCCTGCAGTTGAATAGTTAAATACCCTCCCCCCTATGCACTTAATAGTATAAGTGGCATTTGCAGGGTTTTTAAGAGCACGTGCCAAGCAAAAGCACTTTCAACACCACAAGAAAGTGAGTTCTTATGGTCTCCCGGCGGGAAATGTGTGAGGGGGCTTTGCGTGGTGGCACTGCAGTCTGCAAATCCTGGCACCATTTGGTTTTACATGTGCCTAGGAATGCCTGCCCTTCCTCTGCATTCAATTTTCCTGTCTCCAGCTTTATTTAGTCAGATGTTTCTCTTGTGCATCCAGTAAAACTCAACCACAAAAATGAGTAGTTGCTGTTTATAAAATCAGCACATTGTTATGTAATCCAGATGACAGTAGAAGTGTGAAATGCTGTTAAATACTTGACTATAACCACAGTTCAGTTAGATCTAGACAGTTAAAATGTAGTGGCGTCTAGGTTTCCTGAAGAGCTGACTCTAGAAGCGGGAGGCCCCCTTTTTTTTCAGGGTATAGGCAACAGAGCAGCTCTCACAGAAGTCTTCACACTTACTCTGACTTCTTGTTTCTCTTAATGAAGGATTCAAGTCAACAGGAGTAATAAAAAAATATTAGATACATTCAAAACTGCAGTCTCTTGGGATAGGTAGTTTGATCTTATGGAACAACATAAGTGAGAAATACATTGGGAAAACAGTCTAAAATATTTTTTGCAACACATTGGAGTAAAGCTGTAATCTGTAAATTGAGAAAGCGGTGTGGTAACATATAAGGGGTATCAAATATGAGAAAAGCAATGATGCTGTCCTTAGAAAGTTTTCAAATACAACATCATTCTAGATCTTTCTCTTAAAAATATTAAACTTCTGGGAAATTCCAGAATATTTCCATTCACTGAGAGAAATTATGATTACACTGCTAATACAGCAGTTTTGTTAACAGAAATAAGTTAAAATATTTTTTTTTTCATCTCCTTACTCCTAATGGGAACAAAATAACAACTTTGCTCCGAGGAGGTCTGGCCACTTGGCTTTAGGTCTGTTTTTTTGACCAGAAATAGCAATTTTTAAATATATATGTGTTTTCTTGTTCATTTTTTTTTTCCTTCAGTGCTATTAGTATGCACTGGAGAAAATTTTGTTCTTTCTTTACAGCTGTGATTACCTTGCCTTAGACTACCTATCAGAAAATGTTCTTGGTTCACAAATGTATTACTTGGCTTAGAAATTAGTCCCTATATTTGATTCTGTGACCAAGTAAGAAAGTCTGAAAATGAACCAGAATCGAAGAAGTGAGACACCTTCTTGCTTCAGTTCTGGGGTCTGCCCACATACCCCACCAAAATGAATGGGGAGGAGCAGGGAAAGAGCTGAGCAATAAACTTCACATCACCTTGCATTGCTTCCTAAGACTGGATGTGGGAGAAGGCTACTGAACACCATACTACTTGGTGGAAGGTGCAACCCACTATATACCACCATTGATGACAACATTTTTAAACTTAAAGTTTAGACCTATTGTAGTGTGTTCACATAAATAAGATGGGAAAGTTTCTACTGATTAACTGCACACCCAAATATATACTCTTCTGTCGAAGTATCATACAAAGCAACAATGGCTAAATTCAAGACACCTACATTTTTCCATAAAACAAAGAAATACTGTTAGCTTGAGCGTCACACCCAAAAAATCCCATAAGGAAATGAAATACCTCCCTCAGGTTCTCTTAGGAAGTGGTATTTCTTTAGCCATAAGGACAGGAATTCTGTATAAAACAAGGAAATACTTTATAAATCAGAAGGTCCTTGGGATTTGGGAAAAGAAAACCATGGCACTCTCAGACGTTATTTCATTTCCCTGTCCTAGGGTGTAGATTTCCAAGAAGCAAAACCCATTTGCTTCCTTTCTCCCTTTGAAACATTCATCTCACAGTTTTGGAGCTCTCAACATGGTCCAAGTATTCAGAATCTGTCTTTAGTCTCTAGAAATGTTGCCTGGATCACCATCAGAGACAGTTACGTTGACTTCTGCTTTGCTGGTACTGGGTGAATTTTTACCTGGATTTATTCTGTTTTGTTGCAGTCATCTGTAATAAGAACCAGAAGCATCTTTGATGCTACCTTCTGCTGCCCAGCTGTCTTTGGAAAATCCCATTGCTAAGCTCACAGCGGTGATATGTCAAAAGCATAATTCATCACAGAGTCAGTTCCAACAACGTCCTTACTTCTCAACAAAGTCCTTACTTCTCTTACCTTGCCCTGCTTGGTTCTGCTATTTCCCCATCTCTGAGTTTCTGTCAGTTCTGGAGACTCCTCAGATTATTATTGGAGGTAAAAGAGAAGAAAATTTCAGCTCTTTATCTGTAATTTTCACAGCCCTATTGTTCCCCCACTCCCCCTCCCCCTAGAGGCTAGTAACAATTTTTTTTTATTATTTTTTATTTATTTCTTTATTTATTTCAGCACAAAGGCACAGAATTTAGGCAGAGATGGATCCCATTTGGGAGATACTACTCCCAAAATCATAAAGAGAGCTTGTAATTTCTGTTTGTCCATAGAACTCACTTTCTATGGAAGAGCTAAATGTTAAAATCTATACTGAACAAGTGCTGGGTTTTTCTACTTAAAAAGAGTGCAAATGTTTTCCTCTCACATGTAACAATGATGAAAGAGCAAAATGCTGGTTCCCATGAACTACTAGCTAGGAGTGCTGCTGCATGCATTGGTATGAGCTACCATTTCTCTCTTGTCTTCTCCAACACTATAGGGGAAGTTATTTCCTATGTATATGGCAGTCTCTTCCTTCTTTCTGACATTCAGACCCAGTCCAGTTCATAGAAGATTGTCTCTGATACACCAAAAGTATTGGCAAAGTGTGGTGTTTCATGTAATAGTAAGCAAGGACTGCATGCTTCCAAAACTGTTTGGGATCTGTTTTAATAATCTACTGGCAGCTGCTGAAGACAGTATTCAATCTGATTGTTGTCATTTCATTATTCTTCTTCCAGTTCTGCCCACAAGAAAACATATTCCTTTCCCTTTCCTCTATTCTGATTGTTTCAGTGAGATTGAGCAGCAAGACAGGCCCAGGAGGCCTAGCCATAGGCAAATGCTGTGTATCTGCGCAGGCAGGCATTATAAAGCCTTGGTCTGGGCTGCGAGGTAAAGCTAATCCCCGTGGGTCACCCACACATCTATTTTTCTGGGGTACAGATACCCGGCAACTCCTGTAGCTATCTCCTACCCTCAGGCCCTGCAGCAGACCCTCTACTGCACTCCTTTTTCCAGGAAGTGCTTTTAGAGACAAATGGGATCAAATGTTATCTCAAATCTAATTTGAGGATAAGTGCACTATTAGACCATGTGTCATGAACAGGGGTTACTTTTACTTAGATGTTAAAAAAAATAAAATATAAAAAAGCATAAATATTTTATAGAAGAATGTTCTGGTGTCCAATTGCCCCAGCAAATTATGACTCACTATTTTGAGTAAATTAATAGATCATACATATGAAACAGACTTTTTAAAAGTAGGAAATTAAGCACTTGCATGAATTTGTGTCACAGACTCCATTTTACAAGCAGCATTTTATCATTCAGTGTGCAAAATGAAAATAGAGAGCTCTGTTTCATCGGTTACTCATATCCAGCCACTATGAAAATAATATATTTGATATAATTCATTTGACATTTGAGGGGTTTAAGGTTCCTCTGACAAGATATAATCAACTTATTATGGAGAAACAGAAGCCTTCCTTGTTACAAATAAATTATTCCTAGTCATGATTGAATTACTGTGTATTCAGTGAAACCAGGATGGCGGGGCTTCCAGTAGAATTGGGTATTTTATCATCAGGCCTGTGTGATAAAAGCCAACTCAAGTCACTTTATGTTTTCTCTCTTCAGTGCTCTGATTAATGAGTGGCGTTACTTTTCTAAATCAACAAATTAGGTCTTTCCTCTCCATATTTTCACATTAAAGCTGTTACATCAAAGTATATATATATATATATATATATATATATATATAAGCCTTTCCATTTTATGCACAAAGCCTGGATCAACAGCTTGGCTAGACTGTTATTTTACTGTATTTTGTTGATTTATTTTTTATTTTTTTAAATCTCATACAGTCTTTGTGAAGTGAGGCTGGCTCAATGGGTGAGGTGTGAATTGTCTGTTTTAAGTCACAAACTCTGTTTAATTTAATTTTAATGTTAACATCAAATCTATCTGTTCTATACAATTGCTTCAGGGAAACAAGGCAAACTTGTATCATTTTGCTGGCATCAAAGAATTAAAAATGCATCTCCACATGGAGTGGAGGCAATGCAGCTATCCAGGACTGCAGAACAATGCCAAACATGCTCAGGACTGAGGATACAGCACAGTATGCACCACCCTGCGAGTTCAGCTTCCATGATTTCAAAGGAATTTGCACATGCAAAACCTTTTCATGTTTTTTTATGGCCTGTAAAATAGATCAAAATAATGTTGCATGGTGGAGACATAAAAACAGCAATAAAAATAAGTCTGGGATGACAACTTTGCGGACCAGAGTAACACATCAGGTGGAACTCTGCAAATACCACCAAAAGACCAGGTTCGGGTCTTCAGAAGCTTCTGATTACAAAATTTTGAAGCAAATGAACATAAATTACCCAGCAGCTACTGGCTGTTTCTCTAGATTTCCAGAAATATTACCTCTCACAAGAGCCACTTATTATTTCTGCATATCTAAAATACTTAAAAAAAAAAAAAAAGATTTCACAATTTCACATAGAGTAAAAAAAAAAGAAGGGCGCAGACCTGAGGGCTACAAACTGTATCCTTTGTTCTTCCTTGTTCATCCTTAGAACAAAAGTGACTATTTCTTTGTTCTTTGCTATTATTATGGGATAAAGTGTATCGTGTGTGTCTGGCTTCCTAGCTCATAAAAAACTCTATCCTATGCTGTGCTTAGTTAGTGTTACCACACAGGGTTACCTTGAGTCCAAACAGATCAAAGCAAACTGAAAATGAACTACTGACACCACTAATACTGAAGAAAACTAGAATGATGCAATATACATAAAGTCACCTTAAGTCTCACTAATCCACATATACTGGTCCTGCCTCAGCTCTGTATATTATCTTATTGCCAGTTACAAGCAGTGCAATTCACCATGACACAGAGGGGTTTAAAAATTAGCCTCCAGCTATTCCACTAAGTACCATTCACTAAAACGTGATGATCACTCACGGGAAAGTTTGAGGGATCTTGCAAACTGCCTGTTGAGACTAAATGGTAAAGTAATATACTCTCATGAGTCCCTGCTGCTTTTCAAAGCACAGCTCTGTAACCCTTGGCAAAAGTCAGAATAATCTCATGTTGCCATACATTTAAATCTCTTAGGTGGCTTTGAAATCCCCAGCACCCAATGTCTCCATTATGCTGACAGGTTTTAGTCTTCAGCTGCTTCTTGAGATTTGGCATTCCCTGTAATTTTCCAGCTCTATCGCTCAAGATAACTTTGACATCCTTTATTTTCTTTGTTTCTTTCTGCATTTTTCAGATTGTTTCCCTGGAGCTGTGAGTCATATTTCTCACCTATTTACAAATTCATTTATTTTTTATTTTATTTTTTTTTTCCATGGGTCAGCTGCTGATGCTTGCTTTTCAGAGAGGCTTGTGAAATCAAGTGACAGAAGTAACATACATGCATAATTGATATAGAGATTACTTAGCACAATTGTATTGTTTTCCCCAATTAGGCAAAATTAGATAACATTCACATTTGAAAATACATGACTGCAGTCCATAGAGAACATAGGGTTTAATATATATGTATATATATACATGCTAACTAGGACTTCAGTTCCTGCTGTTGTTTCTGCTGTTGAGTGTAACTAGATGGGACACTCGTGTCTCTCTCTCACTGAGCTAATTACATCTGATAACTTATTACTGGAATTCAAGCTCCACAGAAACACAAGCTTTTTCAAAATCTGTGTTGCCTGCTTCAATAGCGCTCACTCTTGGCTATCATGCAAATGTATGTTCACAAGTTTTTATATACCTTGCTTGCTGTACCTTGCTCTTCTGTAAGACAGAAGATACCAACCCAAATACAAGTGATCAATGTTCTTTCTTTAAGACTAGGGACTCTGCATTTTTGCAGTGGCAGTTCCTGGCTTCTACACTAAGCACCATGTAGTCATAATTTAGATATCAACCATAGTCTTTGTTAGTCAAATTTAACAAGTTCCTGCACAGCTGGGAGAGGATTTGAAGGAAGACCTCTGTGGATACTGTCCTTTCTTTGGGTGGAGAAATGGCCAGGCCAGTGGTGGGAGGGAGTCAGAATTCATGGGGAAGGAAGAAGCCACAGCATGGGGCAGGAGAGCAAAACTCATGTGACGGGTAGATTTTATCTGTTGGTGATGGCCAAAAGTTTTGTAGAAAAAACTTGAGGTAAAACCAAAAGAACCAGTAACTCTCTTCCCACCATCCTCTCTCTACAATGATCTGCCATCACAGGAAAATCTTTCTAGTCTGTCAGAAAAAAAAAAAAGAAACAGCCTTGCAAGTGAATAAAGGAAACGGGTAACATTTAAAATACAAGGAGGTTAAACCTGCTACTCTGCAAGAGTCTGTCTCCAGCTCATCCAGAGCGAGAAGCACTGCTAGGTGTAACTCCTCTTGTTACCATGGGAATAGAAGCAACTGATTTAGTAGCATGGTAACCAGTTGGGTTGGGTTAATCTGTGTGTATTTCACAAGAGGATGTTTTTTAAGCTTCATGTTCCCAGTGTCATAAACATTAATCTGTTTATCTGACAACATTTAACAAAAAATGAAAAAGATCAAACACTTCAAAATTATATGATTTCAGGATTCAAACAAAAATGATTATTTTGTAGAGGCTGAAGTTTAATTAATTTATTTTTTAAGCAAAATATATGGACGAAAAGCAAAGCAAAGCTGGTAGATTAGTATAGATTTTTTACTGCTTCTTGCTAAAATCTATTTCATAGACAAGTTGTTGCCAATAGCAAGGATATTTCCTCTGATCAGCAATAAAAAAAAATGCTTAGGGATTGGCAAATGGATTCAATAAGATAATTTGAACAATCATTACTTTATAAATGATGTTTTAACTGTCCTCAATAACTGTAGAATGTGATTAGCTTAGTGCCCTTCAATCAAGGCTAACTCTGGTTTCCCCACTTGAGACATGAATAGACTTTTTCTCAAATCAAAAATTACTTTACCAAGAATTATGGAGCTTCACATTCCCATCTCCGGAATTAGGCTTCCACTGTGAAAACAGGTTATAATTGAAATAGTAGATGTGTTTTAAAATTTCTTTAAAGTCTAATCTAAGAAAAAAATACTTAAGATGTGTCTAATTCATAGATTATTGTTTGTTTTTGTTTTGTATATAAGGGAATTGGTATTGGCATCAGGCTGTCTATGAAATAGCTTTTAACAAAGAACAGTTAAAAATGTCTCGGGGATTAAAAATGAAATGTTTGGGTTGCCCATTTAAGACAAAAATCCCTTTTTTTCTTGTATACAGAGAATATAAGTCAAATGTTGAATGTCTTTGTAATGATATTCTGGATGACAGATCTAGATGGCAAACTAGATTCTGGATGACTAAGTCACAAACTGGTTCAAAATTCAATTTGATTCATAGAAAAAAAATCACCCAAGAACTATGAAAAACAAAGAGACATATGGTCTCTAATTTAGAAAGTCTTTAGGCCATATAATTTTGAAGGGAAGTTCCTAAAAGAAATATCAATGTATATATTAAAAAAAAAAAAAAAGCTAAGCTAATGCTTATCTTTAAAGGTCCATAATTGGCTATTAGCTAAGCTATGCTAGATATGGCTAATGCTTAGCTCAGAAGTTAAGCAATTGGTTCCGGGTCCTCTCTTTAGACTAAAAAAAAAAACAAAAACAATTGTTTTGGTTGACATTAATCAGTCAAAAAGGACTAATCAATCACCTCCTCTATCTATCTACAAACTCCTGTACCAATTTAGTATTTCAGATACATGAAGAGCTTATCTTTCTGTACGGTGCTTTCATCTTGAATATCATCCAGACTCATTATACAGACCTTAGGAAGAAAAGTCCAAAACTCCTCTTAATATTTTGTCCAAGTGGAGGATCTTTTTGGCTGAGAAACATTTGTTACCCATTACAGCTTGTCAGGCTTTACCTCTTATGCCTCAGGTAAACCTGCTTATGTCTTTTTTCAAGAACAAAAAGGGTGTTTACAGCTTGCATTTGCACTTGAAGAAAGTCTATTTTGCCATACTGTTACTACCAAATTTAAATGCCACTTTTGTGTTTATTGGTGTTAAAAGGAGTTTCCTGGTGATGACACAGGTTATAACATATACCAAAGCTTCAGCTCTTCTGCTGAGTGGTGGCAGCAGCAGAAACAGCAACTGAGACAACTGTGAAGTGGCTGGTTTTGGAGTCCTTACTCAGACAAATATCCTGATGATTACCAAGCGTGAATTTAGGAGGGAGGTTTCATATTTTATTTTATTTTATTTTATTTTATTTTTATTTTATTTATTTATATTTATTTATATCTCACAACTCTCTGTGATTTCCCTGGTCCAAAGAAGAGAAAAACAGCTTGTCAGAACTATACTACACTATACATCTTATACTGCAGGCTTTTTACAAGGTTTTGTTTGTGCCTCCAAATAGCAGTGGGGATGAAATCTTCTCCTGCATTGAATAATATCTTTTGTTGAAATGGATACTTTTTTCAAAACACTTCAATCTCAGTGAAAAGTCCTCTGGGAAAACCTGTAAAATTAAACTCAGAATTGTTTGGGAAAAATCTTACTTTTTCTGGACATTGTTAGTTTCACCTGGGAATTTCATTTTATTTTATGTCATTTAATTACAACCGCTTATTGTAATGACAGTTTATATTATTTTAACTTTACTTCAGAATCACTAAGAAATTGCTACTTATGTTTTAATATTCATTCTACTTGATCAAACTTCCTCCTTTTTATTAAATTGCAGCAAACTCCACACACAGAACATAAACAAAAGGGACATGGGAACAAATTTTGTTTCCCCTTTGAACAATCATCATTAAATATAAATTTCCTGTAACGATGTTATAATAAATAAGATGAATATCAATAATATTGAACTTGAATAAAATCCTAAATTTTAAATATTGTGCAATTAAAACTCAAAAACACTCTGTCAGTAAAATATTTTGAAACTGAATGAAAATACATGTAATGTCGAAAGAATTTCTTCAGAAAAATGGAAATTCCAATTATTTACCAGATTCATTTTGTAAGCTCTTATGCAGCATACTTTATACATCTAAATCTCCTAGCTGACATGGAACTTATTTAAAACATAACTCTGAGGGATAGGCTTATGAGATACACATCTCATTTCTGAGATGGGCCCAGTGGGACAGTAATTAAGCAATCATCTTCTAACCTAGGTCAACAATAGCAAATAAAGGCTTGAAAATCAACCAAAACATTACTTGAACATATTTTAGTGTTGTTTATTATTAAATAAAGTTGTCATTTATATTTTGCTCCTGCCTCTCAGGCATTTCAAGAGACTCTGACACAGTGTCTGGAGCATTATTTTTATTAACACCTTCTTCAGGCAGAAGGTTGTAAATTTTTCTGCATTGTGCTTAGGGACATGGTTTAGTGGGTGACACTGGTAGTAGGATGATGGTTGAACCAGATGATTTTGAAGGTCTTTTCCAACCTTAATGGTTCTATGATATAGTGAAGTATTCAGTAAGAAATAAGAAAATCTTTACTGTGATAGTAAGTTGTGCCCTATACTTTGTTGTGTTTGGGGGATGGAAATAGAGCCTAAGTAAGTCCTGTGAATGCCCTCAAGTTTCATGAGTTATTTGCCACGAGAATTTATGTTGCTTCATCAACAGGTGTATCCCAAGACCATCAAGAACTGCAGTTAAGTCAGCCTGGAGACTTCTTTTCCTGACTGATGTTGGGGCATCTTGATCTGTACAGACAGTTCCCGGGCTCAGATAGCTTTGTCTTCTGCCACATCCATTTTCTCCCTCTAATTCGGACTCCGCAGGCATTCACCTCCTCATCAAGAACATCCAGGTAAAATCCCAGGAAGAGAAGTTGGTTGGCTTTATATCCCCTTTGTGCTGCTGCCAGGGTGCAATGTAGAGCTTGGCATAGTGTGTACACTGTGGTATTCTGCTGTAGGAGCAGGCACAGCTGCAGAACTACTTTCTAACCAGTTGCTTTTGATATTTATTTGTTTCTTGTCTTTCTCCTGCAGAAAGAGAACATAGTTCAATGGACTGTCCAGAATTTGTCTACAGTAAGAACAGAAAAAAATTACCACCAAGGGAAATAGGCAGACAAAAGATTACACTATCTTTTTCCTCATTTTCCTGCCCAACAGCAGTGACAGTTGGCAGAGGCACAGAGAAATGCTTTGTTTACTTAATCTGATGTGTCAGTGAAATACAATTTAGCTTTCTTTTTTTTTTTTTCTTTCTTTTCTTTTTTTTTTTTTTTCAAGAAATATAATGATGGAAGAGCACTGAAATATATCCTACCATTTGGGAAAGTTCCCATCAATAGGACCATTTTCCATCCTGCTTTGTTTAATGAAACATAATAAGACAGATAAGTGTAACCAGAGAGAAAAAAATGGACTTTTAAGGAGAATTGTTCCAGCATCTTCGGAGTTAACTATGTGCATTTTCTAAAGGCTTTTCTCACAAATGTTATACTCTGTGTGCCTGATGTGACCAGTCAAAGAGCTGCTTATTGATCCAGAAGCCTCATTACAACTTGTACAATGTGAACTTATCATCACCGGTCATGCCATTAGTGTAATTATCTTATTTCATTAGTGCTAATGCCATTTTGCTTAACAGTATATTGGCTCACTTAAAAAGTAATGAAGATTTGCAATCAGGGAACGTATCCGCTAACTTCAGAGCATGCCTCTGAACTTGTCCTTGGTCATGGTAAGCCCCAGATCTGTTCTTTGCAATGGCACTGAAGTACATGTGGCTTTGAGGGTGATGGCCCTCACACACAGACGGCGCAATGCTGTTTAAATAAGCAAATAAGCATAAGGCACTGATGGTCATACCTGGCTTCCTGGAGGTTATGAGAGACAGCTGTATCTCTGGGGTTTGGACCCTAAATGTTGGTTGTTTTCTTTTTTTTTTTTTTTTTTTACTCATTAATTTGCCAGTAACTGCAGGTCAGAGCCCACTGAGGAAGTCATTTTGCTCTCAACATCACGGTCTTGAATCACGATCTGAGCTTTTGAAATGTGATGGCTTCATTTCATAGCAAACAAATGGCTGTTGAGCATGACGCAAACGCAGTTTTTTCTTTCAGTTCTCTGAAACACTTTCAGCCAAAAATGTAATAAATATGTGCATCTTCCACAGGGGTTTTCTATTCTTTTTCTTTCAAATGCTGACTATGAGTAGAGTAAAATGGCAATTCTTGTGGAGACTAGCAACACTGCTCATGTGCTTCAGTGCAGAAATATTAACTGGGGGTATACCTGGGGTATTTCATTGCAGGGCAGTGAAACTGATGGCTTGATCCTGAATGTTTGTTAATTTTAGCAGGTAAACCCTATTCCCAGTTAAGCAGAGGATGACAGGTATTTACTACTCCTCTTCGGCCTCCTTGCTTGTCCTCCCGTCAGGAAGTTCAGCAAGGGAGCAAGCTCTAGGGTAGCTCCATCTCTATTGACTCTCTCCTCAAGCTTTTAGTCACTGAGCAGAACATCCTCTTACAGGACATGCTTTTACATCCTCTTATAGGACATGCAAGTTATCATCAGAGACACAAACACTTGGGCTTCGAATCCCAGATCACAAAGCACACTCAGGTTTGGTACTGTGATCATTGCCTGTGTAAATACATCAGATTTTTATCTATTCAATTAATCCTTAATTAAACCCACTTTAACACTAGACAAGCTGAGCAGTGTTTTTCAGCCAAGCAAAAAGCTAAAGCAATTGGATTCTAGAGTGGAAACTGTTCAGAAGAAAAGCAGAAATCTAGGATGACAACTGAAAATATGTGCTATCACTCTCTTATCCTTGCTGTCAGTTATGAAAACACCTCATAGCTCTTCCCTGCCATAGATGAGAATATACTCTTAAGAAAAAAGAGAAAAATGTCTTTCAGAGTGGACAAAACCTGGGTCCTCTGTTGCAGTTACACACAAATGAAATTCACTTGCACAATTCTGTGTAAGTGAATATTTTAAGCAGTCCCTGTGGTCTCTATTTTTATTCCTTCTGACTAGTTATTATTAATGGAAACTGCTGCCTCAGCTCTTCTGATTTGCTCTTAATCTTTATGACAACACGAATAAAATAATGTTTCAGATGACTTATTTCTTACCAGTCCTTGGAAATACACTGACACCAGTGTGTTGTTTTCTTTCACTGAGCTTTTGTTCCTCAAGGATTACCATTAAAACCACAGCTAATAGGCTGGGATATCTCAGTTTGCAAGTTTGGTCAGTCTCAAACATTTGGCATGGCATATAAGGGATACAAGAATTCCCATTTCTGGTGTCAGCACTGAATTACATCTTGTTCAATGCCCAAGAGTGCTAAAACCCAGTCTTATAGAACCAAATATATAAGCAGCTTCATCATATATAATTAGTTAATCATATGCAATTGTGAAGCCAATCTGAGTCTGGAATGGTATTTAATAGTTGAAAAACAGTTGAAATATGTTTTTCATCCCAGTTCAACTATGAATCATCTTTATATTCACAGAAACATTGATTTTTACACTTTGCTCTCAATACTTTTGCACTATGATAGACAAGTACAAATCTTGTACATTAAAAAAAAAAAAAAGAAATTGAGAGGCTCAGAAGTGGAAAAGAATTTATTAAAATTAACATGCAGTAAATGCTTTTAACATGCTAATAGCTTGAACAAGGATCACAAGGGACTTGCTTCTTGTAACATTACTTTAAAAGTATTTTTAGCTATTTCATGACAACTTAAATTCTCAGATTCAATGGACATTGTCATCCTACGTAAGACCACAGATGCCAGAGATGAATCTCCCTCAGCACTCAGTAGTATGGATCTTTAATGTAAGCAGATGTTGTTCTTTCCTGTCTGAAATATGCAATAAACTCATATTCTAAGTTGCCTCCAGGACACAGGTCAGAGAAGCATCTGCAAAGAATACTGCAAAGTATTCACAGTGGAACATAAAATAAGAAACCTGAATATCCAAACCTTTCTGCTTATTCAAAATTGTTGCCTTATCGTGCTCTCATCATACAAAGAAATTGTTTTCACTATGAAGACCAGTGGGATAAACACTAGAAATCATGTTTTTGGCACATATAGACAAATACATTCAGAAAATAGTCTTAGTTCTGCACAATCTTTTCATTCTGTATGGAATGTAAGTCTAGACGGTATCAGAGCACTACCAAACACACAGTCAGAAACAAACTCACATAGTCAAACTGATGGATTAGAAGGTTTCTTCACTCTTTTCTAACACAGTGATTTTGTGAACTGTGCATTGTGGGTTTTGATTTGGCATTATGAAAGACGGACATGATAAATGCCTCATTTGTGTGCATTTATTTTTTCTCTATAGTTCTAGCTGCAACATGGATGACATGATTTCTTTAGAGCACATGTGAAGATAGCACCATTAAGGGTAAATCTAGCAGTATGATATATATGTAAAGTGTCTAATTTGGGGGAGAAACAGCTGCTCATTTCAAGATCAATCTCAGGTATCAAGAGTGTGAATTACTACTTTCTAATCTCCTCAGTCATGCCCCTAGACTATAAACCCAAAGGTTTTATTATAGAATTACTCGTAGAGAACCATCTAATAATTATCTGGTCTTTGAAATGGATACAAACTCACCATATCCTTGGGAGTAGCAGGTAAAGGTCACACACTGAAATTGCTTCCTCACACACACAACCAGACTTGCTGGCTATTGCTAGCTTAAAGATGTTTATAACGACTACCTAAATCTTACTGAGCTATCAAAATTGTGTAAAGTATTATGGCTAGAATCTGGTTGGGCTCTTCTTGCAAGTAGCCCTGCTGAAATTAATGGCACACATTAAAAGGGTATGATACTTTTCTGCAAGTATGTTCCTACAACTTTTACTGCATCTTTGCCTCTAAGACTCCACTGTATTCAAAGGAAAGAGTCAGGCTCCCACAGAAAATGATTCAAAATAGGAACCTTCCTTTGGTACTTTGAATATTCCTCCAAGGAGCCCTTCCTTTTGGGGATGCTAGTAGTGTGATGTGTATGATGGGAGCAGCAGCACCAAAGTGCAGCTAATGCTTTGTAAATCCAAGCCCTGGCTCTCCACTGCTAACTTCTCTCAAGAGCTAGCATAAAGCTTCTTGGTGAAGGTAAAGCTGAATTTTGCTCTTGTAGGGCTGATGGCTGGGACCACTCTGAATGGAGAGCAGAGCCCAGGAGAGTCAGCCTTGCTTTTCCCAAGGCCACCACGAGGGCATGGTGTGGCTGAGAGGGTTGAGACTCAGAGGTGCCATCTCAAATTTTACACATTGTGTGGATAATACTGCTCCAGGCGCTCTTGTAGATGAATTATCATTCTGGCTTCTCTGCCTTCTGACATGTGTGATGTGGACAAGGGGATCATGCTGCTTGGCTTTGCCAGGCCTCTTTGCCAGAATGCCTTCCTTGAAAGCCCATGGAGCAGAGCTACGGCATTCTGCTTTATAAAAAGCCATTGAAAAGCAGTGGAAGAAATTTTGGAATGGATTAGGGTACCTGTGGATGAATTTACCTCACTAGTGATGAGCACTTCTTTCTTTACAGACTTTTGTTTTGTTTTGTTTTTCATTGGGAAGAGGGTATTACTGGCAGAAAAAGATTCACCTGGCTAAAGGTTCATGGTGACAGTTTTTGCATATTAAGTCTTTCCTCTGAGATTTGATTAATAGGAGCTGCAGACATCCAATAAGAAAGCAGAAAAAAAAAAAAAAGGAAAAAAAAGAGAATATAAGGGATAAAACAACAACCCAAAGCACATGCAAGAAACATATCAGAAGACTCTGATGTCCTGCTGCAGGGAAGCGGACTATGTTTAGACAGACAGTGCACTAGGGAGAGTAGGAAGTTTGTTTCTGAATAACTCTGTCTTGTAGGAAAATTATCTAAAGTCTGTGTAAATAGCAAAAGGAGGGGGCCTGGTGGAAAGGGCAAAGTGGAGCAAGACAACTAAAACAAAGGGCCAGATGAGAAAGTAATCATTAGCTCACACTTGAAGGAGATTTGTGGGAGTGCTCTGCCCCTGAACAGAAAGTACACTGTGACTCTCTTTTTATTGTCCAAGGTTTCCAAAGGATTTCTGAGCAAACAACGACGGGTAGCTCGACATCCTAATTATAGCTTGCTCACCATCCATTTCTAAAGTGTTGCTGAGTTCCCTGGCACAACAGCTGTTTGAGTGCACTTCCCAGAAGTCTTGGGCTCCTTGCCACAGTAAAGCACTTGATTTATGTCAGACTTTTACCAGGGGATCTAGGGGAGACTTGACTGTGCAGCTGATGATGTTTTTTTCCTCAGACACAGGAGTGGAGAGAAGCCCTTGTCCTACTCGTTCCCATAGGTGTCCAGGCAAAGGCCCTGGAGCCAGCTGGTCCCTCACATGCTCTCTGTCCCTGGGGAAGACAAATCTGTGGGACGAAGATCTTTTTCTTCCTCTTGTTAACTCACTTGATAAAGTGCTAGACTTGTTAAAAAGGATTTCTTTTTTACTAGGTTACTGGAGGGTTTCAAGCTGCTAAGCACAAACCACAGTTTTTATTTTTTTATTTTAAAGGAAAGAAGTAGAAGCACTGGGCAAAACACCTCACAGCTTCCCAGCATGTGATCCCCTGGACTCAGGCCATGGAGTGAAGGAGACTGAGTCTCTCTACATTGGCAGCAGAGGGATTAAGAAGAGTGAGTTTTGGCCCCATTTACAGTGCAGGCCCTATGTTTTCTGCATGCCACAAAGCCAATCTATTGAAAAGGTTTACAGCTCAGATGAAGCTGGCTGAGGCAGCTTTTCTCCTTTTTGTATATAGAGTAGTCCTTATGTTTCCACTGCGTCAAGATTATTTGTTTCTAGGAGGCATGGAAACATATTCGACAAATAGTGCAGGCAAATCACATGGCTTGAAACTTTCTTGGCTGGAAGCTCCAGAGTGGGACTGTAACCAACTATAGTTTCTTTTATATTCTAAGAAGGCTCAACAATCCTCAATACAGCTTCATAAATAAAAGCTGATCGTTACTTGCCAGTAAATAAAATTGATTTTACAGTTGTGACTATCAAGCTTCTGGTGTTCATACCTCATTTACAAACACAACCCAGGCTAAATTCTTCTCTGCAAAGGTGAAGGACATGAGTAGAATAAGAATCTGAAGTGTGAATTGACTGTGATTACAAAGTACCATCAACCTCAAGGCTAAGCGCTCTTGTGATCTAAGTACTGTCCAATTGTTTTCTTCAGCACTCCCCAAGTGGAGGTGGAAACTGGAGTGACGATGTAAGGGCAGTAAAACAGATAAAATTGATAGTGGCTGTGTAGTTAAGCTCAAAAGTAAGAGCTGGTGATGACAGGCAGTCAAAAGCCAGGAGAAGAGGAAGTTCAAATACATTTTTATTTTTTTTTTATTTTTCCTCAGAAATGGACACCATTAATAACTGCAGCAGAAAGTGTGGGATGTAAGGGTTGTGGCCAATTTTTCAAAAGTCACAACTAACTTTGTGTGCTAACTTCAGGAATATCTGACAGCCTGTTTTGAAGTAGGGAATCCCAAGATAAGCCATCCAAACCTGGACAAGTATCCAGTGAAATCACAGCAGAGCTGGCAACAACCTACCCTAGCATTCGGAAGACTTTTTATATCCTTGTCTCCAGTCCCATCCGAATACCAGCTCCAGGGTTTGGTACGTATATGGACTTTTTCACAAAACTGTCATCATGAGGAATTCAGAGTGATGAGAGAAGGTGCTACTAGAGGCTGATTCATTTCAACATACTAGAGTCTTATCCTTAGATACAATCAACAAAACTTTCCCCATCTTCTTTGGCTTTATAAACAAAAAGGAAAAGTTTAGTCAGAATAAACCTCTACAATTCAGAGTCTTCAATTAAATGCTGAATGTATACCACTATTAGAGACACACATGGTTTGTACATCTCTGAATGGTACTAAGAATCAGTACTGGCACTTTCATCACCAGCAGAAGGTTGTTTTGCTCTGCTGTGAAAATGGATGTCAAAAAACAGGCAATACCAGCTGATCTCAATAACCTGAAGATGTATCCTGTGAACAAACCTAAGAAATGAACAACAGTAATACCAAAGGACAGTGTTTGAATGAAAATGTACTTTTCTTGGCTTTCTATAACCACACTACCACTGAATAGTAGAATATTTCTGTATGAAATTTCCTTTCTATAAATTTTTGATTGTGTAACATTAATTTGGCTGAATTTGGTAAAATAATATGGCTGAACATCCTTAAAATTAAAAAAAAAAAAAAAAGAAAATCGTCAGAGGTCAAGTAGCATGATCTGTAGGAGAACAAGTGTAAATAAGTATATATTTTTTTTTTCAAATTTCATTGCAGTTCTTGGCATGTCTAAAAAAATTACTACAGACTTGAAATACTTCTAAATGTTAAGGGAATCTAAAATGGAATGCCTTTTAATGGTGTTAGTGGGTGAACTTTGGCATTTACAGAGAATGTGTATTTTTCCTCTGACAGATCAGTCTTTTACTGGTAAACTCACCAGCTGGTCCATACATAGGTTTATCAGTGCCCTGTGACCATCCACATCAGAAATAACCAAGGTAGAAGGCAAGTGATAGAAATACTGTCCCAAATCCAAATGCAATGTTATTTGAATACATATGCCTTGCATTTGCAGAATAATATTAGCTACATCTCTGTAAGTACTTTGTCAGTTGACATAAGCTAAACTTTCTGAATTGTCAGTCCATATCATGTTATTTTGTGAGATCTTACAGGGTATATGATAATTTTTTTATCCACCTCATTCAAGGCTAGTAAAATTGTCCAAGGAATAACAGAGTGTAGGAATGTTTTGTCACGTGCTATACATCCTGGGATCAAATTGTTCTTGGCTAGTGAAGGCTAATGAAGAAGAAGGTGTTCACTGTTAGTGGAGAGATAAAAAACACCCCTTTAGGTGAGTGATTTCCCAGCTCTTCTGAAGATTGTAACTGCATAGTTGTTTTTAACCACAACTAAATTTTAGATGGGAGAGGTTAGCTATACTTGCAAAATGGCTACCCAGCAAGGGCTAGATAACAACGTTGGCACAAAGGGATTTCCTATTAAGGTGGACCTGATTTCACCATGCTGGCTTTTGGGTGTCATTTAATACATGTGATGCTTGGGGTCAAGTGGAAAGAGAGTCAAAATGTTCTGTTCTCTTATTCCAGTCAGCTAGATAACCTTCCAGCTTCTATTACTCTCTGAAGTAGGAGCAACCATAGGGCTGGGCTTAAGTTGAGACCAGGAATGGTGACAGATTTGAACTCTTCTACAATTTATTTCTTAGTCTTCAAAAAGTGGAAAGAAACTTTTGCTGATTTATTCAACCCTATGCATAAGACAGAAAAAAATATTTATATCAGAGCTTCGGTCGTCCAAGTTGTGAGTCATATGAGTAGCGATTTATTCACATCAGTTCAGTGAAACCATCAGCTTCAAAGAGATCACTCACATGACTCCAGATTTGGAGGATCAGTCCTTATTTATGAAATATCTTGAAGAGTGAGAAAACGAAGAACTGTCTTTTCTAATATTCCCTTCCTGTGTAATTTATTTACATTTTTATAAACATTGATTAGCACAGATGTTCCTAATAAGACTTTCACATCTGATATGAATACATTTTTATTCTATTTTGCCCTTAAGAAGCTAAAAAAGAAGAAAAAAGATTTCCCACCCCCCAATTTCCTTTAAAGAAAAATAGAGGTTTTATTTATTGTACGAATGAAAAGAAAATAAGTTTGTGGGTAGATCTTGTGCGTGTTCTTTGGCTGAACTACCTTTTAGTCAGAAACAAAGACGTAACTCCAGAAACCAAATCTTAATCAACACATGTATAGTATTACATTACCAAGTTATTTTCATTATGTATGAGACGGAATAAATATTAATACTAACCCTGGGCAAGAGACATTAAAATAATTTCAAAAATCATGGTATAAGTAAGCACGCTGACAATGAGCTCATTGTCTAGCCTTAAGTATCTTTTAAGAAGCCAACTTAATCAGGAAATGCTAGCAGGCTTTTTCACAAAGAAACAGTTCAAGGACTACTAGTGCAGCACTACAAATTTCTCTTCTACAAAGATACTGGCCCATTGTGACAGAGTTCCCTCTGTGACAGGGCTCTAGCAAATGTAAGGAAAAATAACCAATGGATCTCGCTTCCTTGGTGTACTTACAGGGTTAAAAATGAATTAAAACTTTTTAAAATAGCATACAAGTAAATTACTTTTACTTCCTCAGCACTGTTAACTCATTAATTGTTATGATTTATTTATTTATTTATTCTTTTTCCTATAGATTGCATTAATCAGGATGAAGGAAAAAGACTCCAGGCAAATTATAGCTCTTGGGTTTCATTTCTAGAAGAGCAGAGGAGTACATTTTATATTGTAAAAGCCTATTTTCCATGCTGAGAACTTATCTGGAATCTGGCTAGGTTCAGAACTTTGAATTGCAACTTTGAACATTTATTTCTAAGCGGCAAACAGTAAAACATATTACAATGACCATTATCCAGTTGTTTTGCTATTCACTTGGGTAGACCAACATCCAGGATAAGATGTGGACTGAGGGTCTGTGGCTCTCTATAAAATCTTTAGGATATTCTGGGAAAGTCTCAGTGGCTTTTTCACTTTGAACTTCCTTTTGGGTTCTTCAGAGAGGCCTGCGTTGCTCATTGGCTTTAAGGGCAATATAGGGGACTGTTTGAACATTAACAGATTAAGTTCCCCAGGACAGGCAAATTATCCTCACAGCTGGGGTGAGGTGAGGTGCGCTGAGTCAACGAGTAGCTCAGACTTGGTGCATAGGACCTTCAGCTAGGCAACAGAGAATCTGGGCTCCATGTCTAGCCCATATCAAGACTTAATTATTCACACGAAGTGGAAGGGATATTATTAACAACAGTGAGCATTGGTTCTGAGCCAGCCTCCCTCCTCTAACCTCATACTACACTGGTGTTTGAGGCACATATTGGGAAAATGGAAGTTAAAGTACATATCCATCCTTTGTCTATTAACAGTCTGAAATTACTTCAGGTTGTAGAAAGAAATGAACTAGGTTCACCTACATCCAGGGAAAGTGTTCCAACTGCTAAGGTCATAGATGGCAAAAGGACAGCATCTTCATCATATATATTTTATTGATTTGATTGAAGAAAGAAAAAAATATTTGGTGAATTGACACTGAATACAGTTTGATCTTTTTTGTTATACTGCAAACCTGAAAGTTGCAGAGTACACTCCCTCATCTATCTCCCTGTATACACATGAATGAATTCACAGTGAAAAAAAAATCAATTCAAACAAAAATGAACTCCCCAAAATGTTAGATCCCAAGCTAAAAGGAGGACCAGATCAGATGATCACAATAGGATTTTCCAGGTAAATTTCTTCTCCACTTTTGACTCCTTTTGCATCCTGTGATGTGGACAAATAAGACTGGTTTTCTGTCTAAGTAGGTTTGAGATTATTTATGACATCTTCTTTAGAAGACAGAAAAAATCTGTACCAATGGATCCAATCCATGGTCAGGTAAGTTCCACACTGGACCCTTTACAGGGTTAATGTGACAAACAAACAATGAACTTGGAGAAAAATATTCCTTTCTTTCTAGATACAAGATAATTTACAACAGAGTCTAACACAAACCTCTGGTCAACTAAGGCATCATTCTGAATATAATAAAACAGAACCTTTAGACTAGTTTGCTTGGGCTCTTAAAAAAAATAGTGCTTCTGGCACTATCTTCTGGAAGGTTCTGCTTTGCAGTAATAGTGGCTGGACCCGGAAAACTGATATTTGGTTTACATGCTTGAATCACATACCTTAACTTAGATAGTGTGAATATCTCCAGGATGGCCAGGCATAACATAACATGAAATTTTAGGATCAATATGTAAGCAAAGTCAAGCCTTATAATGAAGCCAAAAATCTAACACAGTAGTAGTACTAATCTAATTATCAAATGAAAAGACACAAAATTTTTGGTCTGACACTGATTTTATACACTGGAGAAGAGTTTTGCCACTTTCTCTGGACTTGCAGATCACTGGTTTAACAGCAGGCTCAAATGACTAGTTGTAAATCCCACTGTTGATCTGTCTCACCACGCTGGCATTAGTTGTGTGGCCAGGAGACAACGATGGTTTTACAACATTGAGACCTATACACTATACAAAATAGTCATAAGACTGTTGACTTTAGAAAGGAGAAAGATGACTTAACACTTACTTGCACAGGAGCTTCAATTCAACATCTGCATTTTTTTATTTGAAGTATTAGACTATTTCACCAGGTGCAGCTCTGAATCACACACAGTAACATGTGAAGCTGAAATTCAGCTTGTTTTAATTTTACTGGGACACAATTTGCACAGCAAGAGATTGAAGTTCTAACTAAAAACCTGATGATTAGAGGAAAACACTGAAATATAACATTTTATAGACATCATTGTATTTAAATTGCTTCAGGAACACTCCAGACTTTCAGACTTGCTAAATGAAGTGGAAAAAATATCTTAATTATGCAACTGAGAGCAAAGGCAAATTTACTTCATCTACTTTTGAACAAAAAGAGAAGAAAGAATATTTAAAATTTGAAAAGGACTTAAGATCTTAGGTTCAGTCCTTAGTGGTAGGGTATTTTTAAAATCTCTCTTTGATTCTTAAAAAAAGCACATCACTAAGCTTTCTGGTTGTCTTTACGTAGGAAGATAAGTTTCACCTTCTGTTCACTTTTGGGTGCAATTTTTTCATGTTAGCATCTTATATGGGAAATTTAGTGTCCTGCTTTCCAAGAAAAATGCGAAACCAAGAATAAAAGTCTCTGTACAAATAAATACTAGAGAAAGCCTGAAAGGCATAGAGCTTCATGAGTGTTTCTCCAACCTGTATTAAGAAAGCGAGGTCATGCCCAAAGAAACAACTGTTTTGTCTGTCTTTGCAACCGTATGTTGGTGCCAGAGGCTCTGGCCTAAAGGAGTCATGAAAAGGAAGACCTGTTAGGAAATAGGGATGGAGGAATTAACTCCTAACATATGAGAACTACACAGACGCTACTGTTGAGTCAGAAGTTGAGGAATGAGATGTGAGGATACCAGCATGCATTTGCCTTTTGTTTATTGTGACACTCCAAAAGGCACAAGAAATTTTGTTTCTCACAGGGGCCAACTACAATTTAACAAGAAAAAAAAAAAGACAAAGGTGATAATTATTTAAATTGTGTAGTTAGATGAGGAATAGGGAATCTTTAACCCAAATTAAAGTTTTCCCCATATTCCATGCATTCAATTTCATTGCATTTTTTATCAAATTATTACCACAAATCTAAAGTACAGCTACAATAATAGAAACAAAATGTTTAGCAATTATTTTAAACTTAGTACATATGTGGAAAAGTCAGTTCATCTTTATGATTGAGGGATGACCACAATATTCACAAGTGATGAAGTGCAGAGAAACCATCAATGCCAATTACACAAGGCTATATCCCTAGAGTGAAAATAAATTGGTTATTTCAACCTCACATTGCGTGTTTGATTTATATCATGTCATCCTCTCTCTTTATATTTATTATAATGTTTTCAATACTTTCAATTACCAGTGCTGGCTACTGTCCTTGGGTAGGCACCTGAAATAATTTTGTATCTAACTGCTAAAACATCAACAGGAGAGCTTTACAATATTAGTCACAATAATTTATTTATTTATTTTTTTATTTTTTTGCATAGTGTTATAACTGCTGCTCTCTGAAGATCTGAAAGTACTTTATAAATGTTGATTATATTTCAGAATTAAGCCCTTTGTGAGGTAGCAAAATTTATTTCATGAGCTATTTTACTCTGAAAAGATATCAGTGTGTGATCCCAGATAATATGAAGATCTCAAGTAAAAGGAGGAGGCAGATGGACCTTCTGATCCAGTGGTTGTAAAAAGAACTGATATAGACTTTTTTTTTTCCTTAAATTGAGCTATCCATTATGGTTAGGGATGTTTAAGACCTTAGGTTATGATAAAAATACAAGTGACTTGTAAGATGGTAGTGTGACTACAACTACTGCAGAGAAAATAGAAAGGAGAGGTAACATTCAGTAAAAACAACTGTAACCTGCCAGTCCTTTAGAGCACCACACAATTAAGATGCTCATGAACCACAGCAAGGAAGACCTCCTTCAGATGCTACATCATCAGCCAAGAAAGAAAGATGATTAGAAGTTAAAATATCATGTGAGTGTCTTCCTTATTAAAGCAATCTGAGAGGGGTTGGGGCTGTTGTATTATAAGACTTCACACAGCATAGACCACAGTAGAGACTTTTTAAAGCATTAGCAATTTTGAAGGTCTCATTTCTGTGAAACATCTTGGTACGGTTTGTTTTCCTGCTGATCTCTGGAAAGATACTTGAAAATATCCCAAATTGGAACTTAAGACTGCTGTATGCTACAGTAAATGTGCCTACAAATATTTTCTGCCACTGGGAAGGCAATACCAAATTTCACACTTAGAATTGTTTCCCACCACAGCTGTACCCAGACCTGCTTAGGGAAATGCCTGCTGGTCTAGGTCAAAGCTGTTCAGAAGTTTAGGCGATAGAGACTCAGCACTAGAGAATATACCTTGGATCTTTTTAGTTTACCAGTATACAAAAAATCCCTAATACTGAGAAACACTAAATCACCACCCTCTTCTGAGCCACTTTGATTTTGTGCACGCACTTGTTAGGACATACTTGCACACTCTCTGTAAGGCTAAATTACCATGCAGCTAGGCAGATTAAAGGTAAAAAAAAAAAAAGGGGGGGGGGGGTGTTTGAAAATATTTGGAAAAAAAAATCTATTTGAATGTAAAGAGACTACTATTATAAATATTTACCAAAATTTTCTTCAAAAGTGTACAATGAATTTTTCTGAATAGCTTTTTTTTTTTTTTTTTTTTCCCAACATAAGCATCTTGCAAATTAATGTTAGGAGAATCAAGAGAAAGCATTTTGAAAAACAGGAAAACATCCCATTAAATAAGTTACTTTTACAACTTCAGTCTCCAGGACATAGTCAACAGAAATACATCAGAGATTAAGCTGTTAAAGTGGCATTAAAGATTAAACAAGCCCTGTGGTAAAACAGTATTTGGATACAGCTTTTTTTCCATGTGACTTTGGATATGAAGGGTCCCAAAGAGACAAGTGTGGCAGGTGTATTGTCTGAAGTGATCTTGCAACTATTGTTATCAGTGAGGTTGGACTGAGTCAGGGACTTCCCTTAGCTGAACATCTTTGGGTAGCAATTACAGATGTGAACATCTGCAACAGGCATTAAAGCAGAGTTGTAAGGTAGGTGGGAGAACAGCAGTTGGGGGACTGAAAGATGTTCTTGTCTGCCTGATGTCAGTGTGACTTTTGACATTGATCTCAATGATGCCAAGAGTTGTCTCATCTTGTTTTGTTTTCTAAGTTTTATCTACAGTTTCCATTAAACTGGCTGCAGTTCAGGAAAGTTATTGACCCACTTTCTCACAGTTACTCCTTCCTAATTCATCTCAGTAATACCATTCATAATGAAAACTTTTTGCAATCATTTTAACACTGAGCAATACTTGTTACTAAAGGCACTTTTTATATGTGAGAGAAATATTCAATCTAGGATTCAATCCTTTTCTTCCAGAACAAAACTTTACACCTTCTCTCCACCCTTTCCCTTATGGTTATTCCTTCCTTATAGTGGCCCCAGTCTCACACTTCTAACTGACTAAGAATGCTGCTTTTCTTTGGGGATAGAAAAAAAAATAAAGTCAAAAAAAAAAAAAAAAGTCAAGTTCTCTTTAGAATTGGGTCTTTTTATAAAGGGTTGGCTGAACTTTGCAAACTTTACCAAAGGGGGAACCCTTTCCCACAATCCATTTCAAGACCAACCCCTTTGATGTCACAGCTGGCTCAAGTAAACTCATTTCCTCTTTCCCTAATGTGTGTCTGATGCAATTTTGGCAAGTCTTCTCTCCCTGCTGTTACTGCTGTCTGTATTGAAATGAGGCCAAGTGCAATGTTTAATGTGAATGTTTGGTTTGGCCTAATCATCTGTGCTTTGTTTCACTGGTACTCCACATTATATACTTATATATCCTGATCTATCTATAGAGATCTATAAGCAATTTTTCCCTTTTTCTAGTGTCCTTTGCAAATAATTCACACCATATGTTTTCTGTTTATTCCTTTGTGGCCTACTCCACCCAGTTCCTAAATCAGTAAATCATCTTCATACTTCTTCCCACACTGAATGAAAGCAAGTTCTCAATTACAGAGAGACACAGAACAGAGATTTCAAGCCTTTGTGATGGACACTGATTAGTTTCTTACTGCATTAATGGTAAAACTAGATACATGAAAACAGTAGAGGATTTCAGAGCTGCAAGACTTGCCCGATATTATACATTCTGCTGTAATGTCAATGACACTTTCAAGATGTGAGGAGCCGGCCAGGAGCAGCTTGTTGAGGAAGCTGTGAAGGTCATTTGTTTTCCCTGACAGGAAGATGCTGATAGCATTTCCTCTAGAAGGAAATTCAGAGTATCTGAAGCACTCTGCATTGACTTCAACAAATCAGTTCTGGAGGATCCTCCTCCTCTTCACTGACTAGGAAAGGAAGAGGCTCCAGCTCTCAGCCAGTAGCTTTATGATCTAAAAGATGTGCCACAAATGAAGTCCTTGAAAAATCAGTAAGGAGACTTAGAACTAACAGAAAATGAGGATGCTCCTGAAAATGGATAAAAAAATATGCTACACCAATGTGGCAGGTTGACTTTGGCTGGCATCTGCTCATCCATCCACTCCATCACTCCTCCTCCTCAACACAACAGAACGGAAAAAATTGGATGGAAAAACTCATGGGTAGAGAAATAGAGAGGTAGACAATTTACCAGTTACCATCAAGGGCAAAACAGACTCATCTTTGGGAGAAAATAATGCAAGTATTTGACAATTAAAATAAGTTTGGATAACGAGAAACAAATTAAACAACACCCCTGCATTTTCCCAAATCCAACATCCTCCCTTCACTCCCACCTCCTCTCCCTTAGCAGCACAGGGATGGGATGGGATGGGATGGGATGGGATGGGATGGGATGGGATGGGATGGGATGGGATGGGATGGGATGGGATGGGGGCTGCGCTCAGCCCCCACAGCCTCTCTCAGCTGCCCCTTCCCCTTCACCCGTGGCCCTGCTCCAGCGGGGGCCCTGCCCCAGGCTGCAGCCCTTCAGGAACACCCTGCTCCCACGGGGGCTCCCCACAGTCAGCAGCTCCCTCAGGAAATGTCCCCCTGCTGTGGCGTGGGCCCTCCCCGGGCTGCAGGGTGGAGATCTGCTCCAGCGGGGGCTCAGCAGGGCTGCCGGGGAATCCCTGCTGCCTGTGGGCCTGGAGCCCCTCCTGCCCTCCTCCTCCTGGGGCCTGGGCCCTCTGCTGCTTCTCCCTCAGCCCTAGGCCTCCTCCTCAGCCTGTGCCCGCTCTGCCCTTTCGGAAATCTGTTTTCCCTGAGGTGCCTGCCAGCTTTGGTGCTGGGCTTACCTGAGCCCTGCCATGGGGCTGCTGGAGCCAGCTGGAACCAGCTGTGTCCAGCATGGTGCAGCCAAGGCCTCTGCCACAGAGGCCCTGTAGGCCCTGGCCAGCACGTGGGCACAGGCACCCAGTATAACCAACCACTCAAGAAAAAATCTATCATATACATGAAGAAGAAGAGAGGTTTTACACTCCCACCCAATAGTGTTTGTTTTGTTTTGTTTTCTGGAAATCAAGTGAGTTTTGACCACAAATCCAAGCAAATCTCAATGCCACAATTGGATGAACAAAAACAGAAAAAGCCCACCATGAATTGAAGGAAACAGGAAGGACTTGTAAGGTTCATGACACGCACAAGAGTCTATCAATATTGCCAGCTTGTGATATAAAGATCATGAGTTACGCTGCTCAAATTATTAGTTGGATTTAAAACCTCCTGGATTTCCTTTTCCAATGTGTGTCTTTGAAGAAAAAATAACCCCATTTGCATGGAGCTCATAGGACAGAAAGGAGTGGGAAGGTGAGAAAGTGGGAGAGCTGATAGATGTTTATTACAAATTAGAGCTTTTTATGTGTTTACATGATACCAAAGATTCATTTTTAACATGAAACAAAAATCACAGACCACTGAATACCAAGTAACCATGATAATGTAAGGCAGCAGTAGTTCTAACCAGATAACCAAATACATTTTCTATTAGCTTTAAAGTAAAATTATTCATATATAACCTGTATATTCATTATTTTTTGTCAGCACCAGGAAGAAGTTAGTGTGCGAGGACATGTGAGGTCCACAGCTATGAAAGAAGAGTATGGGTGCATGTGTCCGCTGAGCAGGACAAACAGTCCCAAAGAAGTACTGTAATAGTCACTTTTAATTGGCTGTTTACATATGACTGATTATGTTTGATGAGTCAGTCCTGCCTATTTAATATCATCAGCTGTATAAGAATGTAAAGAGCTGGAGTGAAATTTTTTGACTGACCACAGTAGGAAAATACACTTTGATCAAAACAAAGGAAAATAGCTGGTCAATACTAGTTTTATTAATTTTAAGGAGAAACAAATATTAAAAACAATTAGCTTTTTTTTTGTCCTTTTTTTTTTTTTTTTGTCTTAATAAAGTGGCTGTTTGTTTTCGATACATCCACATACTATGCTTATTGTATTTTATATACTTTCAATTTCATTCTGACATTAAAGCACAAGCTTCGATAGAAAGATAGCTATTTCATTATACTGAATATTTGAAATTTAAGTAGATGAATAATATGAAAAAAAAGTTTTCTGAATTAGGTTCTTAGAAGTATTTGCAATTGTATTTTAGATTTCAGCTTTAATTTATAAAAAATATATATATTGAATTTTGGAATTTCTGTCAGAACATACATTTCTGCTTTTGACAAAGTATACTGGGAAACTCCTTGGGACAGAAATTTATATTTTTAGCAGATTTACTTAGCACAGGGTGTGACTGCAATCATACTGATCACTAGGAATAATTGGAATAGCAAATAACAATTTATGAATTGGGTAAATGTTCAGCAGTTATTATACCTGACAATTTTAATTATCTTCTGTAGTTCTTGTAACTCCAATAAGTCAGTAGCAGTGAGTATATCATCGTTATTGCCTGTTAAGCTTGAGGCATTTTAAAGAGACATGCAGAAAGCGAAGCTTGTATGACTTTGTGATGATGTTACCTACATTTGTGAGATTGGAATCAGACTTGGGTTTGTGACACAGAAATCAGTGTACAAATGTTGTCTGTTTCTAGTATAAGGAGGAAAAGTACAGAATCTAGAGATATTCTAACTTGGTTAAAACATTCTTCAAAGACCTGGACCTCCAGAACCAAACAGGGAAAAATGGAGATGGCATCAAATTTCTGAGACCAAGTAAAAAAGAGCAGCACAAATATGACAGAAAAATAAATCAGAAAAGCAAATACAGAAATTAGATCCAACTCTAAAGGAATGTAGGGCAGTATTCTATGATTCATTATTGTAAGACGAAGGCCATGGAAAATACTGGTATGGTACTGAGTACAGAGGGAAAATGACTGTCAGATGGAGATAAGAAGACTTAAGCCCTTTTCTCCTAAATTCTGATTATGATATTGAAGAACTAGCTAGGCAGTTACATGAGGTGGGTACCTCCTACACAGGCCTTAGGAAATTTTTCCTAGGGTACTCAGGTGACTGGCCAAAGGGATTTCTGAGGAAATCTCAAGGGATTGGAAAGCAATTTTGTATCACTTTGTAAAGACTTAATAATACATTAGACCTACCTACTTCCTTCTTACATTAGGAAAGAAATAAATTCTTGTTATTGTTATTGGAAATAAAAATATCATGGCACAGTATTATTTTTACCTGGAAACAGTGGCTATTTTCCCTAATAAGAGGGATGTTTAGCCAGGCTTTGTTGATGTACACATATATACAAGAGACTTTTAGTAGCTCAATTACTGAACTTAAATAACTTAGTTTATTTCATCTATCAGACACAGCTTTCCTAGTTTTGTTTTGTTTTATTTTATTTTATTTTATTTTATTTTATTATTTTATTTTATTTTATTTTATTTTATTTTATTTTTTATTTTACCTAAAGAAAAAGGGAGTCTTTTGAAAGTGGTACACTATCAAAAATAATTTTACTTTTAAGTTTTGGTAATTATAAGACTTGAAAACTCCCAACCTATGCAGTGGCTTAAGCATTATTCTGTCCAGAAGCTGAACACATTGAAATCTCCAGTGGCAGCAAGAGATTTGCACACATGTTGAAAAGAACTTTTGAGAGGTTTGCAGCTTTGTCAATAGTAGGTAAATCAATTTGGAAAAAGTAGAAATAATTTGATTTTTCACCACTTTAAACTGAAATCAAACTGGATCTATCAGTACCAATTTCTGGAGAATTTCAGATCCTTCATTCACCAGGTACCTCAAATCACCTGGGAAGAACTGGCTTCACTTGGTTCATGTCTGAGCACCACCTGCCATTACTGCAGTAGGATAAGTGAATTGTGAAATTCTGAATGCAAACAAATGTTGAACTACGAAAATGACTGGGTAAAACTGTAGAGGACAAAATTGTCATTTAGGTAACAAAAGTACTATTTAAGCAAGTTGTAGGCACTAACTTCAGAAGAACCATCTCCAAGCACTCCAATTCACTGCAGCTCCTGTAGCTGTGCTATAGTAATGTCTAGTTGTGAGCCAAGCTGTGCATTAGGACTTCAAAGTATAGCCTTCCAGTGAACACCCACCTTTGTCTTAGCTTTTTTACGTTTCAAGTAGGAGAGAGGGGTTCTAGACCTGTCTTTGGAGCTGAGCACCAGGACATCTCAGGACCGAGTTTACAACCTCCCTATGCTTTTCCCTCTCCAAGAAACCTCACAGACCCATCCACTGGTTAACTTTCTGAGCTCACTGCCGTGATGCAGCACATTATGTGGATGTTAACTGTGCTTTTCCAAGCTGTAACCATGGCTGTCTCTGCTAGTATTTGGATGCATGTCTTGAGGTAACTGAACATCTCTGTGTCTATTCCTTTATCTTTTGCAAACAACAGTACAGAAGGAGCTTACCCACTTTACAGGACTCTAGTAAGACTGAAGTAATTGTTGCTTGCATGTAACTTTGAAGAAGAAAATGGTTATTATTATTTGAGCACCACTCTTGAGCTACAAAAAGCCTCCTGCAGCTAGGGTGCTCAAAAGAAGAGATAAATGCCATGATGAAAGAGGGGCCTTGAACACACAGATGTGAAATAGCTCTTGAAACCTGTGTGATCTTCCCACCTGCACATCTTTCTCCACCTGCTCAGCAGCTCCTGCTGTCACCAAACAGAAAACATTTGGCTTTTCTGCCAGTGCAGCAAAGTGAAACGGTGTGCACTAAATATCCTCAAACCCTCCTCTACATCTGTCCTTGCTGTCTCTGATATATAGACTGCATGAACTCCTCTGAGAACGTTTTTAACTCCTGAATAGGTGTTGTAAGAAGTGCAATGGAATTCATCACCTCACGGGAATCTGTGAGTGTTCTCAGTATGTGCAAAGGGGGCAGCACCACCACCATTTTGCTTATCACTGTGAAAGCAAAATGAATCTGTATTCTTTTTCAACAGGATTCAGACAAAGTAGAAAACAGATCTCCTGCAAGCACTCTATGAAGTGATCGCTGATCGCTCATGCACAGGTGCTTCACTCAGTTATTGATTATGTGTTCATTTTAAATCATCACTAAAGACATATTAAGAAGGTAGTGACCAAAGAAACAGATACATAGTCATAAACATGCATGGTTTCCCCGTGGAGTATTCCTGCTTTCAGTGTGACTCCCATGGACAGTAAATTGGAATTAGAAGTAGAGATAGAGGTAGAGGTAGAGGTAGAATAGTTCAGTTGGAAGGGACCTTCAAAGATCATCAAGTGCACCTGTCTTACCACTTCAGGGCTAACCAAAAATGAATGCATTTTATTAAGGACATTGTCCAAATGCTTTTTGAACACTAACAGACATAGAGCATCAACAACCTCACCAGAAAGCCTCTTCCAGTGTTTGACCACCTTCACAGTAAAGAATTTTTTCCTAATATCCAATCTGAACCTCTCCTGGCAGAGTTTTGTGCCATTGCAATGCATCCCATCACTGGTTTCTAGGAAGAAGAGACCGGCACCTCCCTCTGCATTTCCCCTCCTCAGGAGTTGTAGAGAGCAGCAAGGTCACCTCTCAGCCTTCTCTTCTCCAGACTAGACAACCCAAATATCCTCAGCCTCTCCTCACAGCCTTCTAGCACTTTTACTAGATTTGTTGCCCTCCTCTGGATGCTTTCAAGTAACTTAATATTGTAGAGACCAGAATGACACACAATGTTCAAGGTGAGCCGCACCTGTACTAAATTTAGTGGGAGAATCACCTCTTTTGATTGGCTGGCTCTGCTGTGTTTAATGCATCCCAAAATGCAGTTTGCCCTCTTGGCTGCAGGGCACACTGCTGGCTCATGTTGAGCCTGCTTTTGACCAGCACCCCCAGATCCCTTTCTGTAGGACTGCTCTCCAGCCACTCGTCTCCCAGTCTGTACCTGTGTCTGGCATCACTCTGTCCCAGGTGCAGAACCCGGCATTTTTCTTTGTTGAACTTCATGCCATTAATGATCAGCCAATGCTCCAGTCTGTCTAGATCCCTCTGCAAGGCCTATTGTTCCTCAAGGGAGTCAACAGCACCTCCCAGTTTGGTGTCATCGACAAAATTGCTAAGACTGCATTTCACTCCTGCATCCAGATCATTGATAAAAATGTTGAACATTGACAAATACAATGACATTTTACCTAACTCTGAGGTACACTGAGGAGGCCAAAGCCTCTCTTTGGCCACATGCTTCAAAACAGGGACTATTTTCTCTCATAAATGAAGTGCAGTGTTTTGTACTAACAGTGTGAGAATGTGTCTCCAGGAGAAGGGAAACAGATCCATGGAAAAGCATTAATGCTGCCTGAGCTCCTGTACCATTAAATCATGACCTCAGCTCTCTGCCTCTTAGGAGGTTATAACTTCATTAGTTCTCCATTGCCACAGAGTCTTTTAAGGTAGACAAGACTTTAATTGCTAATGCAAAACATTTGTGTTTTTTCATCTCATATGAAACAAAAATAGAACAAATACACTTTTTTTTTCCTCCTTTACAAAAACATCATTAATAAACGTTTAGCTGATTGCAATGAAATAATGCAATGTATCTTCACCTGTTCTTTTAAGAGATAATTTAAGGTTCTTTCTCATATTTGTAAGTGTAAGATTAACTCAATAATCTGGTTTGTTTTCTCACTCTACCTCCTACACCTATCTCTTCTTGTACATGGGAGAAGTCAATAGCACTTAACTTCTCTAATTGAAATCAGCCTGCTGACTGAGTCTGCCCATGGATACAGGAGCTGGACTGTAATAATCTGTTCTGCAGAGAATTAATCTCCTGGGAGTGAGGCAGACCTAATTACCAACGTCAGTGAAAAGTCTGGATTTGCTATCACTGCTTGTGAGCCCAGCTGGAGGAAAAGGCCCAGCATACCATTTAACTAATCTCTTCCTGAAATGTTTTAAACATGCCTAATATTGCATCTAGTGCAATTGGTTTTAGCAGCTCCAGTAACAGGGTAAAGGCTCTCTTCAATCACACTTAACATTAAAGGAATCTGGGCCTCCCATTTGGCTCAGGGCAATGGTCTGAAAGTGTCTAGAACTTATGAGTCACCAGAGGCTTACGAATGGCATTTAGACCATGCATTTTGCAATTACAAATCAGCATTTCTGTGGGTGACAGCTATTTCGCTAGAAAGAAAAGGAGAGTCTGTGCCAATGGCAAACTGGGAGCATAAACTGTTTGCTCTGCATGAATGGTATATCAGTATATCTTTTCAACTTTGGTCAAGTGATGTATCCCATAGAATAAAAGATGGGGAGGATGCAACCAGCACGTGGTTAGTTGGTATATTTTCCATGGCAAACTCACATCTTCCTTTCATCTTTTCATAAGGAATTTGGATCGTTATTTGTCCAGAATAGGCTCTTGCGCACTGCAAAGACTAATTGCTAACATTATAAAAGAATATGAAATCTAGTTTCCTAATTGTAAAATGAGAAGTCAGATCCAAAAGCCAGTTTATGGCAGGCACTCCTGGAAATGAAACTCTCCTATATGAGCTACCCTTTTCTTGTAGAAATTCACCTTGACCTAGAGAGCCCAAATTTGGACTAGTGGAGATGAAACTAGTGTAAAACCAATGCCTTTTAAAGGTGCCATAACAATATCATATTAAATGCCTCATACATTTTATTGTTTGATTCTACATATAAATATGAAATCCATGCTGGATTCATTTACCCTATGTGGACTGTGAGAGCCATATTGTTGAACTCATACCATTTCAAACCTTTTTGGTGTGATCTCAGTTCAAAACGTTATGGAGACCTATCTTTGCAATCCATTAGATGTGGGTGGCAGTGGAGCACTGAGTTTGACATATTTCTTATTCATTACCAGCACTGACCTTAGCTAGACTCTAGGAAATTTCTTTTAGGACAGGAGCATGTTTCATCACAATCCTCTAGAGTAAAGTTACGATATAAAATTGGTAGATCTGTTGATCGGAAGTTAATTAAGCACTGGAGTCTGGCTGACGTCTGGTGGTGTGTGCAGTGAAGTCAGAAACAATGACAGCTGTGTGTTAAGCTATATGCATTGTGGGTGTATTCATGTAAGCATAGAAGAACCTTCTTTATTGCTAGGTGCTGCTGTATTAATGAACTGATGGCAACCAAAGTCAGCGTTTTGGAGTGACATGATAATTCAGACCATGTTTTCAGTTGCCCTTTCCTCAGTTGTGAAATTGCCCTGTATTTTCCCTTTGAGGTCCAAGATCTCACAACCCCTCTGTTAGAAACAGGAACTGTGTGTGTGAATGGAAGTCAGAGACTTGCATCCTGCTGTGGCCGTGCAGAGGCTTCTGATGAAACCAGGCAGCAACAAGAGGCCTAATAGGAGGCAGCTTGCCAAGCAAGGTAAAAGGAAGTAGAAGGAAGAGAGTCTGATGACCTCTTCAAGTAATTGGCTTAACTAATTATGGCTTCATTAGCCAGAGGCACTACTGACCCTAGAAGCTAGAAACTCCTTAAGATTGCTGTATACAGCTACTAATGCTATTGGAGTTCCTTATCCAGGTTTTGTTACAATGACCAGCTTGTGTGGGGATAGTAATATTAGTTCTCTTAATGGGAACTTGAAAAACATTCACAAAATAGGGCACTGATCCATAAATCAGACTAGTGTGTTCCTTATGTTGAGTTCAGAATCAGCAAGTTTCAGAGTCATATAACAGGCTTAGTTATTGGTAACAGGTTTTTCTCTCCCCAGCAAACATGTCTGAGAAACCAGTCTTTTATTTTTTCCCTTAGTGGGCAAATACTGGTTTTGCACCCATGTTTTATTTAGTATGTTTTACATGGCTGTATGCAAATCAGACCTCAGCTACCTCAAATGACAGCTCTCATTTTACAGTCTGCTCTCCCATGTGCATTTATATGACTGCAGGTATCAGATGAAAGTCATTGGTTTTATTATTTTACTTTATCAAGAGAAAGTTGACATCCCTTGTCACATGAGAAGGTCATAATTCGTTTCTGTGAGAGTAAAAAATTCATTCAGGATTGCTCTATTACTGTGTCAACACACAAGCACCTGAAATAAGGTTCAGACTCCTTATTTATCAATATGTTTATTAACTCCATATTTATCAAATGACTTCCAATTTTAGACTTGTGTGTGGAGCCTCTAGCTTTCAAGGCTTTGTCTGAGATCAGCTGAGGGATGACATCTTTGAACTGGTCAAACAGCTCTGGTGTCCCAAACCCAACCATGGGACCCGTAGGGTTGAGTGAGCTGCACTTTTCATTCAGATCCCTGAAAAATGGCATTGCACAAGAGGGTATCCCCAAGTGTAACAGTTGGTAGCTTACACACAGTAGATACAGCTCACTCAAGGGAAATATGAGGACTAAGAGACATAGGACCATTGCAGGGCATTTTTTATATTAAAGGTATACTTGACAACTACAGTGGTTGAGATTTTACTCTGGCTTCTGTTGGCAAGATCTTTCTAAGTTCACTGGAAATGTTTTTTTTTATTGAGGCCACATTGATACCCCAGTTTTCTCCTCTTTATGCTAGTCCACAAATTCACAAAGAATTTACAGAGATATGGAAACACAGGCAGACAATCCTGTACATATCCCAAGATTATTACAGTATCTCTGGCCTCTTTCTCCTACACACACAGTCTTTGGACACATCCCTAATGTTTCCATGAAGCAATTCAAATATCATTAGCAAAATGATCTTTTAAAGCAAAACCAGATATTAACTTGCTTTATGTAAGAATATATTGTCCTAATAAACTGGTCTTAAGCGTGCTGTTAGACATAATTGCAACACAAGTGATAAAAGTGAACCAGTAAAATTATCATTTATTTTCTCTGGCTTCAGGGGAAGTTGCTTGTGTGCTTTGGAAATAAAGCCCTCAGTGTGCTGAGACATGAAGGTAACCCAATCAGAGGAGACCCCAGGAGAGCACACTATGGTTTTATTTAGGCTTACCTCTGTTGAAGCCCTTCTAGAATTTAAGTAAAACGAAAACATGTTGCAGTTTTCTGGCAAAAAAAGAATTAATAAAAACACAAAATAAAATGATCATGTCTGAAACCAGGAGACAGCTGACAGAAATACTCATTAGAGGGTAAGCATATTTGTGAAGAAAGAAAAATTATGGTCTATGATTTTTACCTATGAAGCATCTAAAATATCTGTGTTGTTAATAACAATAATAAAACAAACAAATTTAGTATCCATAACTACCTAAAAAAATAATTAGAGCTATTCTGAAAAAAAAAAAAGAAATACAAAGAATCCCTTAGAATCCCTTATATTCTTTAGCGAACATACACATATTAAGTCTGATTTCATCAGAGTAATGTAAATATTTGTATAGAATAGAAAGTCCCTTTCAGTGAAACTGCTCAAGTGTTAAAGACTAGTGCTACATAAATTCATAAAATAATTGTGAAGATGCAGATACACTATATAATTGAGGAAGAAGTGTACATTTAGTATATTCCTATTGTAAGGTGTTTTTTTTTTTGTTTTGTTTTTTGTTTTTCTTTTTTTTTTTTTTTTAAGAAAAAATCCAAGACTTAGAGAGTGTATAAAGAATCCCAAGAAGACACAGCAGTGGATTTTTATGTAGAAACAAAAATAATTGCTTTAGATTGACTCAGAAAAAAATTTTGATCCAAACACTTTGGACAGTGCTTTCTTTTCCTAGCAAACTTATACCCTTCCTCTGGAAAAAATAAAATAAAATTAAATTCATGGAATCATAGAATTGTTTGGGTTGGAAGAGACCTTAAAGACCATCTAATTCTAACCCCCCTGGCAGGCTGCTATAAAGTCTTCTTAGAGCCTTCTCTTCTCCAGGCTGAACAATGGCAACTCTCTCAGCCTCTCTTCACAGGAGAGGTGCTCCGTCCCTCTTATTCGTCTTTGTGGCCCTCCTCTGGACTCTTTCTAATATGTCCATGTCTGTCTGCTGCTGGGAGCCCCAGAGCTGAATGCAGTACTTCAGGTGGGGTCTCACAAGAGCAGAGTAGAAGGGGAGAATCAACTCCCTCTTCCACGCTGCTTTTGATGCAGCCCAGGATATGGTTGGCTTTCTGGGCTGCAAGAGAACATTGCTGGCTCAAATTGAGCTTCTTATCAACCAACACCACCAGGTCCTTCTCATCAGGGCTGCTCTCAATAAATAAATAAATTCTGAATAAATTCAGAAACTATAAAACCAATATATTAAAACAAAGATAAAGTTCAGAAATGTAAAATTAAGAAGATTATTAAAATTTATGAATAGAAATGAGACATTATCCTCAAGAGCCTTCCTCTGTCTCCTATTTCCACTGTCCATTTTTTTTTTCTCTTTTTGTGGCAGAAACTACTCACTATTTCTTAATTGCTTCAGTAACCTCCGTAAACTGCATTTTTGTCAATTCATTGTTCAGTGAAAACATATCACCCAACTCTAATTATAAAAACATTTATTAGTGTCAACTCTAATGTCACACACATGATTGTGTCATTACCTCATCTTAAATTGCAAGGTCTTCATAACAGAGACCATTTCTCACCATGTGGAGCTGAGCTCCCAAGAGCATGTAGTGGAGACCTTGTATGAGGCTGCACAAATGGGAGGAAGATCATCACATCTTACTTCTCTATGGGATTTCTTCCTTAGCCTTGAAACTGTTTTATTATTTACTTCTTTCTCATGAAGGCAATAGGAGAACTGGGGCAAAGGCTTTAAAGCTGATATTGGCCTCATAGGAACACATTAATCTTTGCTTAGTTACCTTTAGATTTCCTTACTGACTTTCTCTGAGATGTGGCTGTGCATCTACTCTTCACTCCAAAGCAGATAAACAATGGTTTCTTGCTGCTTAAGCACCATCAGAACCCCATTGGTAGAATACTTTTAGATAATATTTGAAAAAAGGCTTAACTGGATCTGAAAAAAAAGGGAGAGAAAGCCCTATCCTATCCTATCCTATCCTATCCTATCCTATCCTATCCTATCCTATCCTATCCTATCCTATCCTATCCTATCTTATCCTATCCTACTCAGAGGGCGGGTGGGGCTGTTTCATATGTTTTAAACAATCCAGCTACAGCTGTGAAACTGGTGATAGAAATGCTTATCAAAGGACCTTGAAAATGCTTGCAATTTGTACAAGTCTCCCCAAGGAGAGGAGGGGGAGGAAGGAATTCCACGGTAATCCATGTTATAGAAAATGCTCAAATGTATGTAATGCTGATTATTACCACCTGCTCAGCCTCTTCTATGTTACAGCCCTCCTGGGAGAGGCATACTTAAGGGTCTTGTCAAAAAATGTCAACTTTATTTTTTTCACCAGATGCAGTAACTTTCCTTGAAGACTGCCTGCTTTGGATCCCACGTGAAAATACCATTAAGCCTTCAGAGAAGGGGCTTGGGGATGGCAATCAATTTGGGACTCATTTACGGCTGTTGCAGAGCTTTGAAGGGTTCATTGCTCCCTCCACCATTACTGAATAGGCAAGACGGGGGGAAATACTATCTGTGTCATTCCTTCTTTATTAAATAAAATAAAAATAGGAAGCACTTGATTTGATTACCTATGATTTCTTTTAATTAGAACCCTGAAGCCATCCTCTTCCCACAGGCTAATGCTGTTAGATGATCTTGAACAATGTGTGCATTACAACACCAGCAGTTCAACCACTTTTCAACTACGGTTATGTGTCACAAACGAGTTGACAGCTGGCATTATGAGGTGCCTCCCATGAGCCAGGAACAAGGATGTTATATGTTTGTACATAAAGAAGTCAGGCAAGGATTTTCTGGCCTCATTCAACTGGAACAAAGAGAGTGTGTTACCAGGATTTCCGACAGAAAAAAAAATAAATAAATAATAAATTCCTTTCACCTTTGCATTTTAAATGATGCTGTCAATGATATTCACAGTGAAAACTGTCCTGCTGAAATCTATTGTTTTCCTTGTATTTTGCTAGGTAGTTGCTTTTGCCTTCTGTAGCAATCTGAGGCAAGGAAAGACAGAGAAGTAGGTTATGTCTATTTAAAGAGTTTTAAGTGAAAGCTGAATGCCAGAGAATAGATCAGACGAGAGTATCTTTGGCAGTTTGCATGTCTGTCCCTACCACACTGCATGCTATTGCTGATTCGTGCTTTGGACAGGCCCCTTGCAAGGTTTTAGTCCTTTGCCTGGTTAATGTTTAATGCTACATGCATTTGAAATAAGGGTCAGAGTGCGGTCACTGCTGGTAACTAACTGATTCTTTTTCAGACTTGTGTTGGGTTCACAGTGGCAAGCTTTGAAAAGCCCTTTCAATTGAGCCTGTAGGATGCAGCTATAAGCAGAAGGTTTAGATCAACATACCTGGGGGTCCCAGACTCAGACCCTGCCATTGATGCTGACTCTCCATGTGGCCTGAGGCAAATATCACATGGGCAAAAAGCCTATGCACATAAAAATCTGGCATTTTTTGCCTCTTTCCTTTTATATTGTGTCTTGCCAACTATATCATGAACTCCTAAGGTCTCAGATGGAGGACTTGAAATTAATTATACTCTCTTAAACACCATCATAGTCAAACAGCAAAAGGAAGAATAAGAACTCAAGCTTTTAAAGACATTAAACAAATGAATCCATCCATAAGCAGGCAGGGAACTTCCTGGCTTTCACTTCATTCCTGATGACCAATGGGATTTCTGTAAACCATTAAAAAAAGACTTGTTGGGGAAGTTATAATATATCTTTTCAGCAGATAGGGAGGAGAGAAGGCAATTTCTGGATGAATGAGGTATCTTATAGGTCTTGATTTAGCCATAAGGTTGACCTAACTGATAGAGAGTTATTATGCTGGTCTTTATGGTAGAAGACAGAAATAGAGTGTCTGATGGGCTACTGGTTACTTACCCAAAACCAACAGAAATATATTCTGTATTATTTTCTGCTGAGTACAGAGTGCCTGCAAAATCACATGAATTTGCTTGGGTAATATTGAAAATTAAAGCTTTCAATCAACTGGGTTATAGGCAAAGCTTGACAGAGTCCATCTACATGTCCACAGGAGAACTTCATGTAAGAGCACTTCCAGAGCTATCCTGACTCCTTATCAAAGGCTTGAGAGAAATTGCAATGCATAAATCTGTTAATTACTGCATCATAACCCCATACTGTTAGTTCAACAGTAATTACCATTTGGCAAGTAAGTATTTTCTTTTTCTCAAGCATCCTGTAACAATGACTTTTCTACAGGTGTTTTTTTGTTGTTGTTGTTTTTAATATATATATCTTTTTCCATTTCAGCTAATTGCCTGTGGTTTTGTCAGTTCTTCTTAGACAAGCAAGAATGTAAGAAGAAAATTAACCCTGCTTTCATATCTGTTTCCTCATATAACCTACAAGCTTTATACCACTAGATAACTGCCAGAAAGCTGATTTTCCTGGATATGGTGTACAGTCTGCTGCAAGTGGACACTGGGTTGACTGTCAGCGGCTGGCTGTGCCTCCTGAAAAAAGGAAAGACTCAGTGTGTTTTTCAGTGGTTTGAAAGACGTGGAAGAGCGTTAATTCATTCCCTCCCATTGGACATTTCTGTGATCATCCCAAATGGTTTATGGCTAAATTTCGGTGGGAATTACTGGAATTTTCTGTGGGTCTGGTGTCAGAATGAGTGCATTTGCTCCCCTTGGCAATACAAGGAAAGGTTCAGGGCTTTTCAACTGTGAATCCACCAGAACAGGATTCTGTAGTTATGAGACAAATAACAGAAAGCCAGACATCACTTGGAAAAAATCAATGAGACACGTTCAGACTATTGTAGTATAAAACAGTCCTAAATGAGCAAGTCCAAGGCCATTTCACTCAGTGCTGAAACTGGAGACCATTACATATAGGAAAGTTAAATTGGAAAAAAAAAATCCTGTGGATATGGCATGATAGGAAATAAGCATTTGTATTGTATGGACTCTTTGTTGGTGATCCAGGATACTTTCATTGTTAGGCCATAGATACCTAAATGAAGACTCTCAATACCTATATAATTTAATTTTATTCACTGTAGAGGGACTGAGGAATAGTCTTGTGGTTAAAGCACAGACCTGGGAGAAGGGAAGATCTGGACTTAAGCCAGACCACAATTGAAAACTTCAGAAAATAATTCCAAATACTTACATCAGGCACCCAGAAACAGAGGTATCCCAAATTAACTCTCTCTTTTCTAACTGTTGACTTAAATTCTCACTACCTCTGTTTTTCCCTGTGCAATGTAAATAGATTTAGTAATAAAGAGAAGAATTTACTTACTGTATATAAAATATTGCTTTTCTATAAAAATGAGATGATAATAGGCTCAGCATTCTACCTCGTAATAATACTAAATGATTTGCTACCTATTTGTTATCCGTTACCTGTGCAAGGTCTCCTGAAATGCAGAAAGAACACCCTAACCAAATACATGTTTTCACAATACAGAATTTTACAAAAAGTATTTTAAAAGAGTATTTTCTCCAAATTTCAGAGTTTTAAATGTTTCTGCTGACACAAAAACCTTCAGCATTTCGTGTTAGTTTTAACCTTATTAAGGTAACTTGGCCTTGCTGTTGTAAGGCTTTGGCTTCTGCCACACAGTAAATGTTGAATGCTAAACAGAATTGATGGGGGGTATTCTTACTAATTGCCACTTGTGAAAAGATAATTATATTCTCTCTCTTGGATAATATGCTGTGGCATTTGGGACTAGCTAAGCGTGACCTACCTGACCTTTCTTGTTGTCAGTTTTGGAGTGAGTGGTGTGGAAAAACAAAGGCTGCTTGAGAATAGGAAAAGTGATTGCAGGTCTTCAGCCTACCATAATTCTTTTGGAGGAAAAGTGTTTAACTCAAACAATAAAAAATGTCTGTATATGTTACTGGGATTGACTGGGAAATGTTAGGATTGAAAGCAGTACTGTTTCATTTTGTGGTACAGTTCTAGTGTCTTTTTGAAGTCCCAATATATGAAATTTAAATGCAGATGCTATACATTTATTTATTTATTTATTTATTTATTATTCATTTATTTCAGCAAAATACCACTAAGAGAAGAATTTGCTGGCAAACTTCACTGCACCCTGGCAAACATGGACTCTGAGCAGGTGAAAACATTTTTGTTTTATGGAACAGTTACCTGTTGAAAAATGACAGTTCATGAAAACTAAAACATTCTATCAATTCTGAGGGCTGTTTTCCTCATATCTAGGATGACTCTGCAAGAACAGATGGACTGATTCAGAGTTTCAAGCCCTCTTAGGGAATACTAGTCTCTCCAGTTTGAGTCCCTGCTTGTTTTCTGGACCATACAGAATCACAGAATCACAGAATCGTCTAGGTTGGAAGAGACCTCCAAGTTCACCTAGTCCAACCTCTGACCTAACGCTAACAAGTCCTCCACTAAACCGTATCACTAAGTTCAACATCTAAAGGTCTCTTAAAGACCTCCAGGGATGGTGACTCAACCACTTCCCTGGGCAGCCCATTCCAATGCCTAACAACCCTTTCAGTAAAGAAGTTCTTCCTAATATCCAACCTAAACCACCCCTGGCGCAACTTTAGCCCATTCCCCCTCGTCCTGTCAGCAGGCACGTGGGAGAATAGACCAACCCCTACCTCGCTACAGCCTCCTTTAAGGTACCTATAGAGAGCGAACCATCTGTGAACCTGGTCTCTCACATCCTATGCAATTACCTATTACCAAGTCTTCCTGGGGCTTCCTTCTCATTTTTTTACTTTTTTTTTTTTTTCTGTTAGAAATTATGAAAAGTTTCATTTTCCTTCTTTATAGTCATGATATCATGTTTGATGCTTTGATATGTTTTAAGAAACTGAAGTGCTGTTTTCAGCTCTACACTTTTTTAACTTTCATGCTCAGCTTCCAAGGTATCCTGTTACTTCTGCATCCTTGATTATGACAGTTGAAGGACTAAGGGATGACAGTGTTCCATCTGGAAACTAGGGAGTATTCAGTGCTCCATTGATGAACTGGGGAGAGTGCCCCTTCCTTTCCTCTTCTCCATAGTATCCTGTTCTTGTCGTTGCTGTTTTTGCTGTTTCTTTTGCGTGTGTGTGTGTATTTGGTTGTTTTTGTGTTTTTTGTTTGTTTGTTTGCTTTTAATTTTTTTGACTCTTACTTGTATAGGACAACCCGCTGAAGTGAAAGTCTGATCTCCTCTAACACCCAGCATGCTATTATTACAGTGCAAATAGTTAACAAGATGCAGAAATCATTATTAGAAAACTGAAGGGGAGCAGACACAAGAGCAAAACTAACTTAATTAAATGATGAGGTATTTGTTACCATATCTTAATGCCTTTTTTTTTTTTTTTTTTTCATGTACTGTAGAAGGAAGGAAGATAGAGTCATTCCACTAGATTTTTGTTACAGATTTTGGCACTTATTGCTTTGCAAGTTAACCGTCCATTTACTTTTGATTACTTTCTGCACTATTCTACTTGTTGCTCTGCTGTGTTGTGGTTAGGTTTCAAGCAAAACTTCACCCCTAAGACTTTAGCATGTTAATCCCATTTAAATCTTTCTTTCATCAAAGCTTGGCAGATCTACCACCACTTCTTTTCTTTACCTGTCTTTGCAGTCCTCACTGACAATTATCTTACGCTTATTCTATATCTTTGCTAAAATATAGTAAAAATCCACAAAGTTCTGCATTGAAGAGAACTTCAAATTGTCTATGTTGTTTGCAGAAAAGAGAGAGTATTTTCTGGCAGACGTTTTTTTTGACAGGATCCTGACATCTCCCCCTGTATAATTAAGCAGTTCTAGATTTCATCCCTTCATAAACCATTACATTCCTGAAAACCAAGCTATCCAAGGCCATGAGTCAGCAAGTTCTACATTTGCTTTGCTCTTACAGCTTTTTCTAGAGCAATGACTATTTCCAGCTGTGCATTGCTCGCCTCTGAGTTAAATGTGGGTGGCAGCATGTACCATTGCTGACTGGTTTATGAGCTCAAGCCAACGCTGAAGGAAACCACTTCAAACAATGCTACCACAACAACTAAGTGATATCAGATGGACACTGACTCAAATCTGGTCCGTTTCAAAACAGTTCCCAAAAATGCAATACTTTTCCAGATCTAAGTGTGGTGTCCTTTTGTACAGCTAAATTGGATAATTATGGGGGACAAGTATCTTCATAGCTACATTCAACCAAAGGCTTTTCTTGCCTTTATTTTGACAGAACAAGAAAATGTGAGGAACACAAGACCCAGATCCCATGCATGATGAATAGTATCTGTTCATTCTGGTAGGCACATGAGAGAAGGGAATAGTGCCTGCCAGGATCCAGCTCTGAAGCTGTGTGGACTATGGAGAATATCACCCACTTCCCTTTGAGTAGTATCAATCACTGTCAATTCTCAGTGAACTCAAAACAGTAATAATGAGTCAGGCCCTGCCATATAAGCTAGATAAAAAGTTACAGCTAATGGTAAAGGTTGATTAAAATCTTAAAATATTACCCAACCACTTTGCTTCCTCTTCATTTTGATTTAAGAAAACTCATATCCTAGGATGCATGTCTAAAATGACATACATTGTCAGTAGGTAAAAATATGCATACTTTGAAGCCTCCTCAAGTCTTCCAAATTCTCAGGCCATTTCAAAGGGTGTCTGGAAAAGGATTAGGTGAAAGAGTTGGACCACCTGCCTTGGCACCAGAACAGCAGTCTACTTGGCCTTACCCAAGTGTGTGAAGAAGGCAGAAGGCAGTTTGAGTCTCTGAATTCCAATTTAGTGAAGGCATCTCCCTGCTTGCCTCAGCCCATCGTCGCTCTACAAGGAAGAGACAGATTTTTAATGCAGACTTTCTCTTGACTGTTTCCTATCAACTGGCTCCCACCTTCATCGACTGTCTGGTGCTAGGCACTTAACTCTTTTCAGATGGTGTGAGCAGAATCTGATACCTCTTTCATTATTTGAATGAGTATAATTGAATAAGCTAACAGCTCCAGCCTTCATAAAATCTAAATCCCCCTTTCATATCCCATCTCCCAGCTTTGGATGGCCCCTGTATTTTGTATATTAGGCAAAGATGTAGGGAAGTTGGGAGCAGAAGGAAGGAAGTGACACTGGATGACATTCACATACATTATTATTAGTAGAATGTGCTGGAAATAAAATCACTAATAACTGAGTCAGTAGAAATGAGATACATAGGGAGCATTAGGAGGAAGACAGAAAAATGAGATTTTACGTGGGAAAGACTTGGGAAGGAGAAACATCAAAGAAAAGAAAAGATGGAAAGGTAAGCAAACAAAATGAAGAAAAAAAATCAAGAAATTGGAAGAATCATAAAATAATTCTAAAGCAAAGTCAGCCTGAAGTATAAATGTCACAACAAAGCCTGAGCTGAGCTGTTTTGAAGTCTGTCCCTTGCTCTGGATGCCTGTAAATTTAGCTCTGAGCTCTCAAAAACAGATATATGTTTGATCCCAAATATCTGAAGTGAAACACTCTAATACTATATACTACCTCATAGAGGCAGACACAAAAACATTTATTGGAATATTTATGACTGCTCACTTTGTCTAGGTTCACACACCTCTGCTGATATCCCTGTGAATTTTGGAACAATGACATAATCACATTTTAGTAGCATCTGCACAAAATCCCAATGTTGTCTGAAGCAAACTGATCTGAAAGTCATGTATGCCAATTTTAGCTCTTCCAGCATGAATCTAATACATTTTAAAGCATAATTTTTTACTATGCTTGAGTCATACTCAGAACAAGATGAGTGCTTATCTCTCTCTCTCTCTCTTTTTTTTTTTTTTTCCAAAATACCATGAGAACATAAGTAAAGAGGCAGCTGACCCACTTCTATGCTCTGATTCTCTGTTCCCTCTAAATGTGTTGCTGTAATTTATGGCCTTCCTTTTTTGTATCTCCTAGTAGTAATCTTAGCAGTGCCATCTTGGAAAGTGATATATGTGAATCAATTACTAACTGAGGTTATGAGGATAACAGCACCTGAGAAAATGCTTTGTCTGAAGCAGGGAGGTGAGTGGCTTGGAACCTGACCAGAGCAAATAAAAACAAAAAATGAAAGAGTAAGAGGGAACAAAAAACCTGAGCTGTAAAAGGAAAATAATGCAGTTTAATAGCCTGGAGTAAGACAAATCTTTAGCCTTTCCCTGTAAATTTGCACAACTAACCACCTGGACAGTGATCAGTTTTGTTGCATGCAACCTTGTTGGGCTGTAATTCAAATGTCCCTTCTCTTTCAGGAGCACACTTCAGCAAAGCCTAACGTCAGTCAGTGATTGGTCTCAAGTATTTCACTACTTTCACCCTTTGCAAAAAGCGAAAGAGAGATTCCAGCCAAGTATGTTCATCCTTTTGGTCTCCATTTTAAAATGGAAGAAAAAGGAACACCTGGACAAACATCTATGGTCTCTTTCTGTTTTGATGATGCAGGCCAAAATTTGTCTTCCAACAATGTTGTGTTTGCATCCAGTCACAAAGCACAGAATGCTTTAGTACTTAGAACTGAAAGATTTTGGAAAATTCCATAAAAATGAGGCCCAGAAGTATAAGCCTTAGAAGCAATTATGGAGTTCCTTTCCATTTAGCTTTGAATTAATGTTTGTTTGAAATGAAAATGAGCTTTTTTATTTTTTTTTTTGGCCTTCCCCCATCCTTTTTTTGTTTGTTTGTTTTGAAGATTTTTTTATTATTTTTATTTTTTTTTTCCCATTTGGGAGCTTGAATTCTTGGTTTCTGTCTATTTAGTGATTTTATTTTGATTTATTGCCTTAACCACATAATAAACTTTTCCAAATTCAATTTAGATATATATATATATTATCTAGAAAAATTTGTGTTAACAGAAATAGCTTTACTCTAAGTCAGTAACAAAAAGATCTATGCAACATAGGTATAAGATTTTGTCAGGAATTTTCTATATACATGCATTAATTGGTCTCTATTTTCATAAGTCAGTGAAATGGAATTTATCACGATTTTATTCTTATTTCCTTTAAACATCTAACTGGACTGACTACAAAACTCTATTTAGAACTACTGCAAAATAGGTAGTAGCAAAGTCCTGTTGAAAGCAAGTTTCTGTTCTCAGCTTGTAAGGGTGGAGATATTTTTACTTAGTTCCCAGGGGTGAAATTCTGCCCCATTGAAGTTTTGCCATTAATTTCAGTTGGGCCAGAATTTTTCTCCAGGTCTGCAAAACCAGCTTCCAGATGTACAGTAACATACCTGAGTTTTGGCCAGCTTTTCTCCTCTCTTTGGCAGCAGCGTGCATAGAACAAATACATACAGAAAAGAAATCTTAGAGAAAGTCTTAGAGATGTGAAAAAAAAAGAAGAAAAAAAAAGAGCACAAAGGATTTATAGAAATGGAGAGAGATTCTATCTATACATAAAAAGAAAGTTTTGTAAAGTTGCTTGAAGGACAGAGCACCAAACAAACACAGTCTTCTCCCAGATTCACCGGTAGAGTATTTGATGACTTTGGACAAATCATTGTAGATTTCTTTTTGTATAAATGTGAGGATAATAGTTGAGATCATCTAGAAAATACTGATTAATACTGCTATACAATTTGGCTTTTTTTTTTTTTTTCCTAGTAAAAAATGGACATACATACTTCATTTTTGGCATTTTACAATATACAGTTTAAAGAGTTGTCTTTACCACATATACCATATAAAAAGTTGTCTTTACCAGCTAAAAAGATATTTATGGGGTATCTTCATGATGCTATAGTAGGGAGCCAATTCTATACACTGGTCTATCCAAAGCAGCCTGGAGAGAATCATTCCAAAAATTTCAGGTCTCCTGTAAGAAAACAAAGATATCATCTGTGGAAAGAAACCTGTAGGGGACATGCCCACATCCCAGGATTTTGTGAAGAATACATTAAGTGAAGAGAGCTGAAATGCCTGCAGATTTTATCTGATTTTGTGTAGAAATTTTTCAACAGCTTGAAATGAAGACTACAATTTAAGAGAAGTATCAAAGATGCTTAAAAGCAATTCTCCTGCCTTTTTGTCTGCAATACAAATAACTATTTACAGTTGTAGTATCTGGAATGTGACTGTTTAGAAAGGCCACTACAATTTGCCATTGTGTAATTGTTTTTCTTTGGGATCTGACTTTGTTCATGTGATAGAATTTTATTTTTAAAAAACGTGTCTTATTACAGCAACCTATTTTCTGTGAAGGAAAGAACCGTATGAATTGTGTTCCTAGGAGAAATGAACAGAGTTTAAAGCCAAGAAGTACCATTAGTCTATTTACCTAGAACTCCTACATATTACAGGCCGTTAAATGTCACCTACTTACTCTTATATGAAAATTATAATTTCTGTTTCTACTTCATCTTAAATATGTATTCCAGAAGACAATCTACCAGTGGATTGTTATATTGATTAACAGTTTTCCCTGTTAAATATTTGTCCCTTATTTCTTGTGTTACGTAATGCCTTTCTCTGCAAGACTTTTTATTACCCACTTTCTTCTCCTTGTGAAAGGGCTTATATTGTAGTCTCTCATTCTTCTTTGTGATCACATAAACAGGTTTAGATCTTTTAAGTCTCTCCTTGGACATAATTTTCATAATCTTCATAACATTTGAAGCTTCCATCTGAATACCCTGGCTTTTCTACAATTGAAAGATGTAGATAGCAGAGAGCTGTGCATCATTCTTCTGCAGAGAATAGCAGAAGATTGTGCTGCACACAAGGCACTTTGTTGGCTCAGTACTTTTCACTTGCACACCAAAGATAATAATGTATTCTGTCACAGAAAGTATGTGATGCTTGCACGCAATGCCCCTTAGATTCTCTTCAGACTCCTTAAATCCAGGCATTTCTCCCATTCTCTAAGTAGGACAGTCCTGAGATCCTCTTGCTTTGGGATTCTCCCCATCACTTATGAAAATATTTAATAATACAAGGCCTGTGCCTCATCCCTATGCAGAGCTGTCCCTCCCAACCCCATGTAAGAGGGATAACCTTCTCACAGCTACTGTTGTGCTGATGTTATACAGCAAATGCAGAATGTTGAACAAAGGTAACTCAAATATCACACCAAAGGCTGTGGTTTCATGAATGCATATTAACTGTGTCCATCACACTCAGATTTAAGGGGAATAATGGCAATGGATACAAGGGGAAGGACCTACATGACATTTACTCCTGGAAAATTAAAATCAAAGGTATTTATTATCTCAGTCCCATTAGTATATGAGATTTTCTATAGGTTACATTTTCCAGAATACCTAGATATCTCCAAGAGTTGTTAGGGTATACTCTGGCACAGTTACAGAGGTTCAGAGGATTTTTTAAAAATTTTATTTATTTTTTTAAATTTTCGTAACATTTCTTGACTTAATCTCTGCCAAATTCTCCAGGAATTCTATCACTTTCCTGGTAGTTATTATTGCTGCTTTAACCAGAAATTTACGGGGTATTCTTAGAAAGTGAAGGGCTGAGATAAGAGCTGGCGCGTGGTACAGTCCTTTAGTGGTCACTTACCTCCCCTGCCTACATTTCCCTAGAATTGTGTTCATCCGGGGGTCACCACGAGAGCTTTGTACCTATACTCCATGAAATACATTTCCTTCAGAGAATACCTCAAAGCTCTGAGAAATAACCATGAGAAACATTTCTTTAAGCATCCTTCTAACTATTATCTTGACACAACTGCTGTGTTCTGGGTACTTAACCCAGGAGATTAAATCTTTATGCATCAGTGCAAAGAGATCATATCCCTGTAATTTTTCATATATGTAATTTCTCAGCTGCCTTAGTTTAAACCTGTCATATTTACAGCACAACTGTAATTTAGATGAACACTTTAAAATGCCATTCTCAAAGGACAATTCTCTCAAAGTACTACAACAAATGCCTTTCCTTGCAAGTATGTTGCATGGTGGAACAGATCATTGCAGTCAGTTATATTTCTGAGCCAGTGACTTCTTAATATTCTCTAAGAGAAAAATCATTAGTGAGCCCATACCAATAAATTACAATATAGTGTAATTGAAGTGGGAACAAAAAGTAAAACCCCATACTTAACTGCATTTGCTGCAGAAGTGGATTAGACAGGAGTAATTTACCTTGGATATCTAGAAAAAGCTGGGCTGCAGGAAGTGTACGTAAAAAATTGTTTTAGCAGCTCCCTATCAGTTTTTGGTGATTCTGTACCTACTCTTCAAACTGCCTCTGCTTGTCCAGTGATAAGCTAATTATTTCCATGTCTCCTACCAATTACTTCAGTATTTGCTATATTGCCTACCGGTGAAATCTCTTCTGCACCCTGAGGATTTTTAGAGAGGCCACATTTTGGGGGTCTTCAAGTTGCAGCCAGGCCTATGCCACACTAACTGAGAGTAGCTGGGATGACTAATGTGGCTAAAGGAAGCTGACTAGCGCTAAATTCTGTGTGATTTAAGCATTTACATACGTGCAGTGACGAACTGGGGCATTTGTGTTTCTGTCAGCACTGAATTCTGTATTGAGCTGATTCTGCTCATCAGTCCCTAAGGACTGTGGTGGTCAGGAAACCACATAACTGAGCACCTTTAGGCACACTGAGAAACACAACCTCAAAAGTCAACTGTCGTTAGACACTGAAGCAATGTGGGTAGCTACCAGGCGGCAAAATGCACTTCTGGAAGAATGCTGTTGGTTTATATAATATTTCTGGTTACCCTCTTGTAAGATCTTTATAAAAAGTCTTGGAATTTCCAAGAACACAAGAGAATAAAGCACAGACAGTTTTGGAGCGGCAGAGAGGGTACACCACATCATACAAACTTCCACCACCATTGGCATTCTTGCTGTTGGCCTTGGATGGCAGCCCAAAGACTGAACAGGCTAACGAATCTGAACTCCTCCCTCTAACCCCCTCACCAGGCCTGGAACCCATGTGGAGGGTAGCACTGGGAAGCTCTCTCTGACATTGTTGCTCAGGCAGTTTTATTTTCAGGGCAATTGCTCGGTCTGTAGGGTTGTTAAATCAGTGTCTGGATCCTCATAGTAATCTAATAGAAGAGGGTCATTTTTTCTTGTACAGGCTTCTCTGTATGACAGTTCCCTGAACCTCAGTTAGGTTCCCATTCATCTACTACTGAAACTTACCTCTCTGTATGGACAGCTTGAGAGACTAAAGCTCTGTGGACTCTCAGCTTAGACACCCAAATCACCAAAGTATGCAGAAAATACAATCTCAGCAACAGGTAATTGTCCCATGTACCCACAAGGTCAAAACTTAAACCAGAAATGGATCTCAAACTTTTTGGATGGGAAGATGGCTTAATTCCCACATTTCTGTGATTACATTCAGGCCTCTAAAACTATTAAACTCTTCCATATTTTCAGCTGACAATTTTGTTTCAGGATGTGTTGCCATATTTCGTTATCATGGAGTCTGTGAAAAAACAGTATATATAAGCTTTACAAGGCAAGATTCAGCTTATCATTTTCTAAGAGCAAAAATAAAAAGGAAACTAAACTCCAGCCACTGAATAGAAAAATATTGAATCACTTTGTTAAAGGTATGACATGAACACTGGGTTGGCAATGGACTGCCTGTATTATACAATGCAAAGATCGGTATTAAAAATATATATCGTCTCTTCCTAACTTCAAGCCACAAGCTTCAGCTCTTGTACTAGAACTTTAAGGGAAGATTACAAAATAAGAGAGGTATCCACAAGAGAGCAGAGTGAGAAAAGAAATGTCATCTAGTTCTACAGTTGGGTAGAATTCTTGGAAATCTAACAGTGTTGTTTACAGCAAAAAAAATAAAAAGTTACCAGTCTCATACTTTCTTCATGTATGCAATGAGAGTTGATCAAACCTGCTCTCTTGGGCAATACGACTAGCTGAAGAAGAATGGCCTTTCATACAAGATAACCTCAAAGGGTAAGGGAAAGACCTTCTTCAGTTTGAAGGGCTAAAAAAGGGCTTTCTTTCAAAGTGGGTCTTTCCAGTATTCTCCTTATATTATTCATCCAAGGAGGCTTGCACTACACTGTATTTGAAGTTGGGACAGCATTGTGTGACTAGTAATTAGGTTGTACTGGGTGGCTGACCTAAGTTTGCTTTGCTGAAGAAGAAAACAAGCCAGCAGGATCTACATAACTGGAACATAAAGCAGCAGTGCACTCATCAGAGCCTTTATCTTGTGGTGAAATAAAGACATCACATTTTCATCTCTTATATATTATTTCCTATCAGTGCAGATCAACTTTTCAAGATATGCATTGTGTGCTTTGTCACCATGTGAAAGATTGCATGTACAACTTGCTGGGTTAGCAGGAATGTCTTTCCTTGAAGTGGACAATTGGCTCACAGCTTTTTAGAAAACCATATTTGAAATCCTCCTGGGATGCTTTTAAAAGAGATACTTGGAGATGCAATTCACCAGCATCTCTGAGAATATTGCTGAGCTCAAAAGCAAACATTCATATACAAAACGATCTCTGAAAAAAATACTGTTGAGACAGTAAAAAATAGTATCTTTTTAGTATTGAATGGATGTACACTACCAAGTTTAGCATTATTTTTCAGTGATAGTCCTGGAAATGTGCAATCTTATTTGTCTGCCTTCTGATTATCTTAAGTACTAGCGTTCAAGAGCTTCCTTTACTGCCTGCAGGACTGTTCGGAAAGATTTACCCGAGATTCAGGAGACTGAGATTTTGTATCACTCTTCTGCAAAATCACTGAATGATGATTGTAGCAAGTCAGTTAGAATGACATTTTTTTTCAGCTAGCTACCAAAGTAATGCATTCAGATTAAGCCAGTCTCGCAGGCTCTGTCTAGATTTGGTGAGTGAGAATTCTATCTCCATAGAGCAATTTCTTTCATCTACCTCAGATATTAAGATGGGATGAACCACAGTTTTGGAGATGACCATTGGTTTTCCTTGGAGTATTCCTCGATTTGATACTTGGATATTGCCTAGCCACAGGAACATATGGGTCTATGGGTGTTATTCCTAAACTTGCTAGAGCTTTCTGACTGTATGACTGGATCATTTTCATTACCTATTTAGCTTCTTCAGGCTGCCTCAAGCATGACAGATTTTCGTCTTCACTGTCTAAGAACCTCCCAAAAGACTTTTACCACGTAAGTATTGCAAAAATTGTGACGTGCTCAGACACCCAGTGCTGGCTGTGGTTATACAGCCACAACCACATATCTATGGCAAATTAAACAAATAAACAGACAAACAAAATGAACAAACAAACAAACAACAACAACAAAACAGAAAAAAAAAGAGAGATATTTAGTCTGGTTAATCAAAGCTAGTTCATTCAAGCTAAAGTGGCAAGGAAGATGACATGACATAGACACTGTCTAAGGTTAAGTTTCTGTCCACTAGCACTGAACAAGAGTTACCAACTTGAATTAAATCCCTAATTCTTTTATCTTTATGAATATTCTTCTCTCACTTCACTGATCTTTGTTTAGACAGACAGTCTAATTTTATGCTGTTTCTTCAATACTTCAGGTAGAAAGGATGGTGATTATAGAAATGTTTCTGACTATGAAAATTGCATATACAGGTATGTGAAAAAAGAATAGAAGAATGAGTGGCTACATATGAAAAAGTGAAAGGTAAAACCTGATGTGTGTGGGCATGAGACCATTGTAAAAGCAGTAGTCTTGATTGTCTAAATTTGAGTCAACAGGTTTCAAATTGTGAGATTTATTATAATTTTTGTGAACTTCCTTTAAACTGATGAGAGACATAATTATATGGCATTCAGCTCTTCCAAGCATTGGCAAATGTACCCAAGATCAGAGCATGTTCTTTGTTGTGACTCTGAGCTACAACTTCCGCTCTCTTCACAGCTGTAAGATTCCTTGGATTTTGCTTAGGCAGCACAGGTGTAGCTGGAAGATGAATTTGGCCCAGAATGTTTTCCCACATTAACAATTCATTTGAGATTTTAAATAAACTGTACAAAGGCAAACAGATTAATCAAGCCAGATATTGTAGAGCTGCCTGGAGCACAAAGGATAACAACCCCACTGAGCTCAGAGCTGCATTGCCTGAACTATAAGCAGGAATTCATTGTGTATGACTCAGACAAATTAGGAACTGAGTGTAAGGGAAAACAAAACAAAACAAAACAAAACAAAACACTATAATCATTCCAGCACATAAAATGAAGATTAAAAACAATTGGCTATCTGACACATTGCTGACCATGTGAATTTCTGTGTCTGATAGCTCACACTATTTTATGCCCTCTAGAATCTGCCTTTTTTTTTTTTTTTTCTTTTCTATTGCATATTGTCAGAGTGTTGCTAAACCCACAGAGTTTAGGCACAAATTAGGTTCCATTGTGAATCAAAAGTACTATGCACCTACTAAATCAACAGGATTTCCCACCTGCCCATTTTCAAAATGTATTTAGCTTTTTAGATGTTGCCAAAAGTGTCATTCTATGTAAATTGTTATTTTATAGAACATTGAAAATTAAAGTACTAGTAATATGTTTTCCATTCTTTATTTGAGAACTTTACAGTATATGTATTATTATTTTTCAAAAATTATGTTTTAAAATGCCATTAAACCTTACCATTATAACAGTTAAGATGAAAAATGTTCTATTGAGTAGGGGATTAATTTGGTTCAGATCCCTATTCTGTTACAAAACCTTTTTGACCTTGTGTAAGACACTTAGAAATCAGTAGGCTATAGATGCCTATGTTTCACTGAAAATCTGGAGCTTTTTGCTCATCTGTGCTCTTGTTTCCTTTTTGCAAGATCAGGGTTAAAAACATACTGTACTTCCCAAATATCTTAAGAAGGCTAATAGTGAACTGTAAGAAAAAAATGTCTTTTTTTAAATGTGGGTCATTCCATTCTTTCAGATGGAAGCTACACCAAGAGCATTTGTTCTACTTATTTATTTTTTAAGATGTTACTTATTTCCTTTTCAAAGGATACTTACTTCTGGATAGTTTACAGATATTTTTGTCCACTGAAGTTGTCTGGATCTAAAAGACTATTCCTGCTAGTGAGTGCTGTCCTTGTTTGGAAAAGGTCAATTTTTTCCTTCACCGAGAGCTTTAAGACTGCAGTTGCAAGTCTGCAAGTTCAAGCGGAACCCCCCCCACAGCTTTTGAGACATTTCAGCAGAGACAGATTATCTAGATTTCAATCACAATGTCATGGAGCTGCCACACATCTTACTCTTTCAGCTGTCACAGTATCCAGAAGCTGCAGATCTCACAGTGCAGATGTGTTCCACTTCCACTGAAGGCACACTTCCACATAAGCAACTGCAGCTGCTGGGTCCAAGAAGATCAGTATTTTAAAATAATTCAGGTTGAAGCCCCATGCGGCGTTATCTTCCTGAAGATTTCTAAGACCTATTAAGGTCAGCTATTTCTCCTGACCTTAGCAACAGTAATCTGTTACTCTTGCTACAATGCAGGATTGAAATCAGCCTTTGGTTTCACCAAACCCTATGTCCAAGCATCACAGGCACAAAGCCAGGAGTTACTTAGAAGGATCTGCAGAGCATTGGCTCCATGAACCCATTCAAAACACCAATTATGAAACACTTCTAACACAAATATAAGGTACTTCCCTACACACTAAGACAAATCAAACCCCATGGAAATATGATGAACTCTTCTACTTGGCATGGTCTTGGACCCTTGAAGTCTAAACTTTTTTAGTTCATGGTAACCATGTTATTCTGGGGCTTCCAATTGTATGAGAAGATCCAGTGGCTTTTAACAGATGTTGTAGGGTGGTTGAAGCCAAAATTCACAGCAGTCATTTGTAAATTATGGCAGAATATTTGGTTAATTACCACAGTAGGCAATGAGCAGCAACAGATCTTGATGACCCATCATAAAAATAAAACTGCTAAAATGAACATGAAAATTTGTGTGCAAATGCTAATAAACATCTCTGAAACTTGCAGTTATTATTGTGGTCTGATTCAAGAGATAAAACATAATGATTTAACTACACGCAGTTGTTCACTTGAAATTTCTTCAGGCTATAATGAAAAAACATGCCACAGAATAACATTAGAAAAAAACTCCTACTACTTTTACTTTTCATTATCTTGAAGCTCCCTGGTGCAGTCTTGTTGTGAAGCAGTCGGCCACAACATGCAAAGGAGCCACAGTCATCTGAGAAGAGGACATGATGAGTGCAGATGGAGGTCAACCACTGTATTTTAGGAAGAGGTCTGAGCCACAGTGTTCAGATACTCATTCAGTCTTCCCCAAATTACAGAGGTTTCCAGATCCAAAGTTTAGCTTCAGGCTCAATGCATGGGATTTAACATTTTTAAGAGAATAGATTTTGGTATTCACACTGTGTTGATCTTGTGGGAGTACTTGGAGGAGAGCATGTACAGAGTGTTTGAAGTGCAACTAGTCCTTTTCTTCTCCCACTTCCATTTAGGAAACTTCACTTAATGATAACAAATTTAAAGTACATTACTGAGTGTGAAACTAGAGTAAGTGGAGGAGGAAAGGACAGGCAGTTATATAATATCTCTGCTTTTTCAGTCACTTTCAAGAGAAAACAACAATATTAATCTGTGTTTCTTTAACAAAACTGTACTTCAGGGTCTTGTTTTGGGAAAGAATTGCTGAGAAGGTCTACTTACAGTCACTAACCATTTATGACCCCTATTCTTAGTTCTGCAAAGTGTGAGTGTTGATGGATATTATGGATTCACATGCTTTTTATCTTTAATATTATTGGAAAACATTCCTAAGACACCATCAGAAAGGTGGCGGATGACTGAAAAATATGGACTTTCCCCATCAATTTTTAAGGCTGAAGATCTCCAAACTACCTAGCTGATGTTCATTAGAAACTCTTCACTGTCTTTGACTGTTCCTTTTATCTTTCTATTTAACTTATCTCAGTCTACTCTTTGATGAGGTTACTGAAATTAACTTTGTCTTGACTAACCCTAATGCAAACCATGTGGATTTGAGAAAGTGCAACTGGGACTAAAACAGGACTTTGAAAAGGACCAATTACTGATCTGACAGTGATGCTTGTTGATCTGAAGTTCTCAAATATGGCTACCGTTCTGAAAATCTCCTGGAGCGCATTGCTAGTGCTGTTGGCTGGACAGAGCCTTTACCACAAGGGATGTCTGGAGGTGAAAGGCAGTTAATGTGTTGTTTTCTGACTTCATTTTTATCCTCTTTCATCAGTATACCCATCATTTGACACTAACACTCGTCCTGGAGGCTTACCTGGTGCTCTTAACTGGATGCCCTTGTTTCACCACCACCTGCTAACACTGGAGGAGCATAGACTTCTCACTCTCAGTTGCTCTCAGCCTCTCACAAGCCACCAGCATGCCTAGATCTGCTGTCAGCAAAAAAAACAATATTTACTGCCTGCCTTGCCACAGCACAGCTTCTCCTCCACTTGAAACCCATCAAGTCCATTTACACTTGAGGAACTCTAATGTATTTTTCTCTGTTCATGCCAAGCCTCTGATCATACCACAGTGTCATTCAAGTCCATTATTCATTGTTAAGATCCAACAATATGAAGATAGTGCAAAAAAAGAAGGTCAGGATTATTACCATACAGTTAGGACAATGTCACCTCTAGTAACTGATGCCAAATAGGAAACATATAGATTCAAACAAATTTATTTCACTGCTTATAAATATTATGGTCCACGGGGGCTGAGAAATTGGGCTGTCAGATTAAACATGGTGGTTTACTTCCATAAATGCTAAACGAATACCCTCTTGTCCTCTAGAAACTGGGCTGAAATTCTTAGCACCAAAGAGCAGCTGCCAAATATATTCTGGACTAAGAAAAATAACAGAAAAAAAATACTATTTTGGTTACCTGGAAGCTATTTGTGAATTAAGGGATTTAATAATACTTTGGTACTTAGTTGTATTGCTAATAATAAACTGTTGCTTTTTTTTTTTTGGTGGTGTTTTGTTTTTTTCCCATGTGGCGGTGGGGAAAACAGACGAAAAAAATGGGAGTGGGTTAATAGAGATTTATTTCTCTTCTAGCCAAGTATCCTGGGGTCAGCCCTCAGTGTGTATAAGGAGCCCAGGTTGTCTTTTCTCCTTCACCTGTGGGAAGTAAACTTGGACCTCTATAACAAAACACAAGTCAGCAGCCCTATATATTAGTAATGGTTACAGTATTTCCTCTTGACACTGTCCTGATTTGTAAGAATATTTACAACTCACTACACTATGGCTTGAACCCAATGTGACACCCTAAGTGAGAAATCACCTCTGTCACTCAGTCTTAGAGTTTTGAACCAACTTCTCTGGTGGGAGGGGAATTTCTCATGAAAAATGAGAAAACAAGTCTAGGCTTCTTATGAGACAGTTACCATTTTTAGAGTAACTGTCTTTCTAATTCAGGTCAGGGATTTGAACTACAGGTTATGACTACTTGCAATAGCATTAGCACATTTTAACAAGGTTCAGCCCCTCTTCTGAGATACAGCAATTTCCACAAGTACTAGGAATTTCCATTACAAACTAAAATCTTTTTTTCTGCACCACAGAAGTAACAAAACACACAAATAATTACTGAGGCTGTAGCTTTCAGCAGAAACAAACAGCTGAGTAGTAGTATAACTTTTGAAGAGATGCTAACATGGGCATGCTTTCTCCAGTTTCCCAGGTGAATTTTCTTCCCTGATGGCTGTCATATATTATGAAACAAAGATGCTGTTTTCTTTTTTTCTGAGCTGTTTCATTATAGACCTGAGACAGGGAGACAGAGATCAAGAAAAAAAAGTGCAACCTCTCTCATCTGACAATTAGGTTATATACGAGAAGTGCAATGCTTAAATTTCAGGCTTTTCCCCAGTGAATAATTAATAACACAAAGTATCTGTGAAGGGAAAAGAGAGAGTTTGCATGTAAAATTTCAGTCTTGACTTCCCACCATCCCACTGCATAACATATTTTTTCTTTCCTGAAAATGATGTTTTTTGTTTTTTGTTTTTTTAAATGGGAAAGGATTCTTCTTTTTTAGCCAGTGCTAGAATACACATTGCTCTGCTGGACTCCTTATTCTGCTGCTTCACATCATTTCCAGAGAATGCAAACTGAATTGAATAAACTCAGTTGATATTATTGCTGAAATGCACTGTTCGAAACACCAGAAGCTACAAATATTGGCAGGAAAATGTCAGGCATTACACTGTGGGGTTGTTAGGCACTTACTTGTAAACCAGGATATTCAATAAAATATTAAAAAATATCTCTAAATATTTTAAAGAACAGACACACTCTGAAAAGTGACTGTAAAACAGCTTTACAGGCACTGTATTTATATTCTCTCATATATTTACAACTACAACTACAACTTCCTCGCGAGGGGGAGTGGAGAGGCAGGTGACCTATTCTCTGTTATCACCAGTGACAGGACCCGTGGGAACGGTGTTAAGCTGAGGCAGGGGAAGTTTAGGTTAGACATCAGGAAGGGGTTCTTCACCGAAAGGGTGGTTGCACGCTGGAACAGGCTCCCCAGTGAAGTAGTCGCTGCACCAAGCCTGTCTGAATTTAAGAAGAGATTGGACTGTGCACTTAGTCACATGGTCCCAACTTTTGGGAAGACCTGTGCGGTGCCAGGAGTTGGACTTGATGACCCTTATGGGTCCCTTCCAACTCGGGATATTCTATGATTCTATGATTCTATGATTTACTTATCCAGTCTCAAAGTGCAGTATATTATATAGACCTATTTTAGAACCTGAGAACTTCTCCAACTTCTACAGAGCCCACTCACAGGTCTGAAAAGAGAGCTGTGAGAGAAGATTTTTCTCCTTGACTGAGTATTCTGCAGGAGAAAGGAAAAGGGTGATACAAACTCCTGGGTCTCAGCTCTGGCAGCCTGAAGGTTTGAGGGCAGCATGTGCTCGAGTGCAAGGGAATCAGTGTAACTAGCATGGCACGGTGCCCAAGCTAATTATCCTGAAGGTTGTCCTGCTTTCTGGGCTAGAAGTCATGTCCCAAAAGAGCACTGAACCATACCCTGTGGAGGTATTAATCTGTGAAGAGCTTGGGCAGAGATTTCTGCACCTTCTACATGATGAAGAGGGACCTGCAGGTAGATTGGCAAGAGACATTAGCTGAGATGAGCAGTGCTGTTACAGTGAGGTCATGGTCCCTGTGGCACCCATGGAGGATCGTATAGTACACAAAGAAATGGGTGTACCTCATCTTTGCAATTATTTTTTATTTATTTTTTTAATATATTTTTTCCCCCAATGTTTAACCCATTCATTATCATTTCAGCTTGGAATACATATAGAAAACACATCCTTAGTATAAAGACCAACTCTCAGACAAGTACCTTCTTAAATTAAGCATGTGGACTCTGAGGTTGCACTGAAGCAAAGAAGGACATGGACTTACAATTTAAGATTTACAGAATCAAGAGCCCAATTTTTGCACGTGTTTGCACTTGCACTTGCATATGTAGAAACATGCTCTTGAACATATACTTCCTTTAATTAATCTTTGTCTTGCACATATATGGGCTAACATTTTCCAGCTGGGGCAACAATTTTTAGCCTCTTGTAAACAAGTGAAGCAGTAGGTAGACATTTAATGAGCAGTAGGTAGACATAAGGACAATTCTATTTTGAAGTGAAAGGTCTGATCATGCCTAAGCTTAGAATGTGCATAAGCTGAGGATAGGCCATGAGTTTCTACAAAGCTATGCACACATTTATTCTTTGTAGGACCATACCCTAAATAGATTTGAAATCCTATTTCTACATACCCATCTTAAAAAGCTTTGTTCATACTTCCTTCCATTTTTAAACATAATTAAAAAGAAAAGACACTCTTCAGAGAAATGCATACCAGTCTGCAAAATTCCCCCTTTCCCAGGGCAGTAGCCCAGAAAAAAGACAATGTTTCTTCTCCCCAAAATAGGTTCTGGTTGCACTAAACCAAATGCAGCAAGAGGATTAACTGTCTGTGGTCACAGATGAATCAGGGCTGTCTTCTGGTAATTTGGCTCAACATATAGGAAGACAAATATATTAAATTGAATTTTAGTGCAGACTTTTTAAAAATAAAAACTCTGGAAAATGCATATCTGTAGGTGGCATTAGTTATATGGGATGAAGGAGTCAAGTAGCAAACATACTGAAAATTGTATGTGCCACTCGTTTTGTGGGAGGTTGCTACTTTGCACTCACTCATCTTTCAAGTGATAAATTAACATCTATATGCCTAACAGGAGACAAGCACATCTTAAAGTTGGGCTATAAAGTGATCAATAAAATGAAGATGGAAATAACAAGCTGAGATTTGGGGCTATATAGCTCATGCTTTTGGAAATATTGTACAAACAAAATTCAGAATCAGGAGTTTGCTTGCTGAAGGTAAAAGGAAACAGTGAAAGCAACATTTTGGGGCAGTTTGTAAACTGCATAAAGGCAAAAAATGTCTGTGGGTTTAACTTCATGGTTTGTCAACCAAAGCAAAGCTCTAGTGTTGAACAAAGGGGTCCCTCTTCTATGTGGAAGAAGAAAACCTGTTGGCCAGCTGATAGTTAGAGTCATGAATTACAAGGAACTTAAAGCTCATAGTTTACAGATTCCTTCCCACAGGGAGCTGGGATGTCCAGTTCTCTCTCCATCTGTGCACCACAGAAAGTATGAAAATAGTTCACTGATGGTCCTGCCACTATGCTGAGCCTTCTCAGACTTTTTCCATCACCACTTGAAATAAGAGTATGCTTTTCCCTTGTTAAAGAAGGTTAATCTGCCATGATGTCAATGACTGAGTGGACTTCACCTATTTGGTCTCAGTCACGGTATTTTTAGTCTAATTGGAGACAATGTTGCTGATTTAGACCATCTGCTGAAAGATGACATCCTCCTGCAGGCACTCACAGACCATAAACAATAATTGTTCAACATGCATAGCAATGTTTTACACTTCTACCCATCATCTCTGTTAGACAATCTCAAAGTTCTCTACATAGCGGTGAGCTTAGCTTCCCAGAACCTTTGGTGAATGGACAGTACATTTTTGCAGATGGCAAGATGAAAGTCCAAAAAAGCCAAGGAACTTGAATTCAGGATCAATCAGCAAATCTCTGGCAGGATGGGAAATAGAAACCAGATCACATTACATGTGGTTCTGCACTTTATTCATTTTCCCTGGTGCTCTGACCTAACTGTACTCCATGAACCTCATCGTAACTGTATGAGATATGCAGCTGTTAATAATAATACACTACCTGTTTGAACTAAAAACATACCGGCAGATGGAAATACAGTTGTTTAATAGCTATTCCAAGAAGCAATCGTTTCAGGTAGCAAGAAATTCCTGCTGTTAACCTTTTCCCATTGCGACATTTGACCAGTTTATATGCAGGTTACAAAGGTCACCCATTATCACCATTTTATAAGACTTGGTAGCCTCTGATCTTTCTCCACATTCTGTATTCAATAGCCTTTACCTGATCCAGAAAGTGGTAATATTAACTAGCTACTGCTACTATATATATATATATATTTTTTTTTTTTTTTCTTTATGACCCAGGATCTGTAGCCAGAGAGAAAATCTAATGTAGCATACTTTTCACTTAGATTTTTGCTCTTCTTAGAGTCTTCTGCCATCTTTATGGCAAAATCTTATTTCCCTACATCTTTGACCTAGCTTCAATTTCACATGTATTTTAGTGTTGGATATTACAGTACTAAATAGATTCTGGATGTTCTGTGTTATTTCAGATGTGCCTCTTTTGTCAATGTACCCCTGCACTGTCGATCTAACCTACCTTTTGTACTACTTGTGTCAGTGTCAACATGTTCCCAGCTTCTACTTGATAGCAAGCTTTGTATAGATCTCTGTTATCTAACACAATTATAGAATATTAGGGTGTGTCTGGCTTATCAAGTCCTTTTGAGGTTCAGGCAATCAGCACAGCTAACTTCCTTGCCTGATTTGTATCCCTTCAAGGACAAAAGTCATTCATGAAACCATTTTCCTAAGCAATATAACAAGGAACCCTTAGGGGAGAAAGGGCATGTTTTGATCTAAATTCATATCATACAGGAAGTTATACAGAGAAAAAGGAATGTGGTGATGATTTAATTATTCTCTTCAGAGACAAAAGCATGTTATTAGCAAGAGGCTGTGACTCAGGGGTTTATACTCAGTTTAAGTTCTTATTAGCAATTTTGAAACAAGGGAGACTGATTGATTCTTGTTCACTTATTAAACTCATTAATTTTCAAAGACTCATTGCACTGGTGTTAATTTGAGAGTTGCAATAAGTTAGAGAAATAAATTAATATGGTGCAGATAAATTTTTTTCTTAAAGGCTGATCATTGATTCTCTGTGAGTTTTCCTTTGACCTGCATTTCTGAGGCTTGTTTTCTGTAGTTTTAACATGCCTAACTAATGAAGAGGAAGGGACATGGGCACTCACCTCCTGACCTAAAGCATTTTGTAAAATTGTCTCCAGAAGCAGCTACTTTAAAAAATTATATTTTTATGTCTAGTAGTTTTATAGTATTTTTTCTACCTTTTTGAACATTTTTGTCATGAGAAAACAAACATGAGAGATTTAACTGCCAACTTTTCCAGCATTAAAAGCGTGACCTAAGGACATTGTGGGATTATCTTTCTTTGAGTCAGCCCATATCCAACAAGATTTCTTCCTTAGATATCGCATCAGCAATAAAAGATGTGAATACATGGCCTGTCATGCAGGAAGATATTTAGCTCTTTCTCAGTTCTAAGTTGAACTGAAATGTGGACTGCATGAGATAAAATAAAAACATTATCTCAACTTCTGCCCTAAATCAAAACCAAACAGAATCAGCAATGTGTATGACAAAATGAGTCAGGTTAAACCTATTAACAGTTGCCAGTAATTTATTACAGCCTTGCTTTAAACTGCTTATTACAGTCTATTAGGATTTAAGGAATAGTCAGTGATTCTGAATACCCCAGTTGGGATCTGTTTGCCAGAAAGCAAGTGCTCACTGCTTTTTCTGAAAATGAAGCACATTTTAAATATCTCCATTTGGTTACAAAACAGCATATACCCCCCATTCTCTTACTAAGCTCTATTTCAGAAAATATTGGCTGTGGTGTGACAGTTAAGTTGCCCATGCTGAAAAGAGTCTGTTCCCATTTACACTCCTAATGGAATAGCATGTTGTTGGTTGAAGCAGCGCTTCTCTTCTCCAGTCCTTGATGCTGAAAGGTTAGGTAGGAGTGCAGGAGGTCAACTCTGTTACTTTTTATGGAGGCAGAAAATGGCATAAAATGAAAATAATTTCCTGTGAAAGCTGAGGACATTCCTTCATTAGATTTGTTTCCTGTGCTAGGTCATGTTTTTTTTTTGTTGTTGTTGGTTTTTTTCTTCTTTCTTTCCTTTTTTTTCTTTCTTTCTTTTTTTTCTTTCTTTCTTTACTTTTCTTTTTGTTTAAAAAAAAAAAAAAAAAGCATGCATTTGCTGGTTTCCTGTGCCCCAAGGGTCTTAGTGCTCTGCTTTTATGAGACCAGGCCCACCAATGCTGTTTTGTATGTTAAGAATGAATGAATGAAGTAAATCAAAAACATCAGAGGCATGCTTGATAAGGGACAACAGGTGATATGCATTTGATAGAAGCTCAGCTACTCAAGTTATAAAAAAGTGACTTATTACAAAGCCACCTCCTAAATCGCCACTTCACCTCTGTACCTCACAACTACAGGCGACACATCCTCTTCCAAATAGTCCCGTCTGGACTTCAAACAGTCTTGGTTAGTCACCTGCCTCCTTTTTCACTATTGAACATAAAATGTTGTGCAATAATAAGATCCAGAGATATAAATTTTTTCACCCTCATAAAAGCTGTTGCTGCCCGGCAGGAGGGGGAACATCTGGTCATCTCTTTCTCTTACTGTGGTGGAATGTAGAGTGAAATGGGGTCTTTCGTTCCCACCACCAATGGAGATGAAACCTGGGCAGATTTTCAAGGGAGTCTTGAAAGTGTGCTCTGGACTCAGCACAAACTAGAGCAGAGTTAAAGGAGGAGATTATGTGGCATGTCAGATAGTGTGAACTGGCTTATTTCTCTGCAATATCACAGCTAAAGATTACTTTTTCATAGTTTTTCAGGGTTTTAGGATGAAACACAGCAAAGGCAAGCAATAAAAAAATAAAAATAAAAATCTGTAAATAGAGTGATGGATTTTGAGCTGATAACTATGACCAAGAGACAAAATCTTGTGGTTATAACAAATAGTCTGATAAAAATGTCAGTTCAGCACTCAGTAGTTCCCAGAAAGGCAAACCAAATATCAGAATGTATTAGGAAAGGTGTAGGGAACAAACCAGAAAACATCACACTACTGTATAAAGCTATGTACACCTGCATTTTGATTACTGCCCTCAGTTTAGGATGATTTTCTTTCCATTACCCAACCCTTTCAAGAAGGATGTTGTAAAACTAGAAAAGTTTTCAAGAAGAACAAGTGTAATCAGAGGCATGAAATATCTTCCATATTAGGAACAAATAAATTAACCAGGGCTTTTCAGTATGGGTAAAGAAGATGAGTGGAAGGTGATTTGTGAAAGCATAAATGGCATGGAGAAAATGAATAGGAAATTATTGTTCACTGTCTCTTCCAGTACAAGAACTAGTATGTCAAACTAACAGGCAGTAGGTTTGTAGACCAAAAGCTGATTTTTCTTCACCCGGACACGATGGCCTTGTCCCCTGAATGTGGTGGATGCTGGAAGCTTTAATGGCTTCAAAAGTGATTAGAAAAAATCATGGAAGGAAAAAGAAAAAGGAATTTTTTGATCAATTCAAATACATCACTATCAGTATTAGCCACTGAGTTGGTCTTACCTGATTCAGCTGTTTCTATATTCTTATACTGTGTTCTCAGAGTGGGATTATATAGCTCACTTCTAGGTGTGGACTATTTTGACTCTGAGTGATTTCTATGCTCAAAAACCTTTGCTCAGTTCAAGAACAAATTTGGTCTGAATATGGATTTATTAAAAACTGGAAGAGAAAATACACCCACAGGAATTTTTGTGGAATGAAATACCCTATCAACACAAATGACTGTAAGTAATCTCAAAATCCTGAGTAATTATACCAAGAGACTGCATATAAGCCTTCACTGATTTTTGTGCATGAGCATATACAATGTTGTTTCCTAAGAATTTTCAATTGGTTTTGTCAGGCAGATCATAGAAAACCAAGGACTTTGGAAAATGTCAGCTTTTTTTTTTTTTTGTTGCTCAGTAAGCTGAAGATACACTGTCTGATGTAGTGTCTCTGAGGCATTTAATTCCTTTTAACTTCAGACACTTTTACCCACCATATGAACTCTTGAACAAAAGCTTCTGTAGAACTCAGATCATTATTTTGTGTCCTACTGTACATTAAGTAAATTCACTTCTTATTAATGCAATTCAAGACCTGCAATCTTGTCATTATTTTTGTTTAGTAACTCTTTTTCTTTCCTCTGAGCACTTCAGCATTATACAGAAAATATTTTACAGCAGTGCCTAATGAATAATTTTCCATCAATAACTCTGAGGTAGATAGGCGTAAGAACATATAGTGGTCAGAAGCATTTCTTTCATGCTTCAAGTCTTTCTGTTGTTTGTAGCTGGCAAATACTAACTGCCCCCCACCCAAAAAAAAAAAAAAAAAAAAAGAGATTAGTTTACTATCCAAGGAAGAGGCCACAAAAGACAATTCATTTTGTTGTTAATTAATGTTATCCTGTTGTCCCTACCCATGAAATGTAGAACACTTCTTTTCAGTGATCAGGTCTTTATGTCTTTTTTAACAGCAATTTCTAATACCTTAATTTTTCTGGAATTGTTGTCCTAAAGAGAGGTGATGCTGAAATCCAAATTATATGACAAACTGAACAGGGGATCTCAAAAGCACCAAGAAATAAGATAAAGTGAAGTTATATTAAACTAAAATATTGCTATAAAAGTGTTAACTACAGCCTTCCAGAGAGTCTTAATAGAGGGGGATATGAACTGAGTAAGCAAACTCATGGCTAAACTGAACAAGATTAAAATTATGTGATCTTACTACACATTCCAACATGCATCAAGAAAAGAGTCAGTTTGATTTGAAGCTGACAGAAGTATATAATCCAGGAGATGAATTGCTTGAAAGGGCCTATTTGCGTATAAAAAGGATGAAATAACAATGGAAAGAAGAACTAGGGAGGTTAAGGAACTGGTCTGGGATCTGAAGCCAAGTATATCATGGCACATGGCTTTCAGGTGGTGAAAGAAAGCATACGAAAGATATAGACACAGATCTCCCTTTAGAGATTTAATCCTATGCAGGAAAGGGCTATCAAAATGCAATGAAGAGGTCAGATATGGTGGAGCAGTTGTTATCCTTCCCAGTCCCATCAGTGGACATTTAAGCTTTTTCTTAGCTTTCCATCTTGACCATAAAAAACTGCAAAGTCACCAACTTTACAGATTTTTGCTGGAGAACATTTTAGTCTTTTCGTTTCCAAAAAGTGGTGATTTAAATTTCTAGCTAAAATATTACATGTAGCTGACACAAATAATCTACATCTCAAGCAATCTGCACTTCTCTAAAGACAGAATTTCTTGAATGTAACCACTTGTGTACATCTGTGGATAATTCATCAGATAGTCTACCACAAAAATTCATTAAAGAACTAGTGGGAATATGAAACAATGTTAGTACATTTAAAATAATTACATGATGAAAAAATAGTGCTATAATTTAATACAACTTTGGAAAATGACAGAGCAACTCAAAATTTCAACCATACTTATCAAAATTGAGTCAATTCTATTGCTTCAAAGCATATGTGGGATTTTGTCATTGGGAAGAACATTGCTTTTGACACATTTCATAGTCATAGTTGGTATCTGGAGATACAAAGTTTAATCAGTTCAATTTTCTGAAATGTTAGCGTGAACTTCCCCAGTTAATTTAGCCTGCATATGCTTGGGGAGCTCCCTTCCTCCCTTCCTCCCTTCCTTCCAATATTTCTTACCATCTTTCTTTCTTGCAGTCTTTCTTTCTTACACTCTTTCAGTCACTGACCAACCAAGTTTTCTACAAATCCTCTACAATTCTTTTTCTGGTAAAAATTATTAAAACCTGTAATTACTGGTTGTCTCATGGCTATGGTAATTTTATCTGGCTTATAGAAACGGCCAGTCTGGTTCTAACTCAGTGAGATTTTACCAGCTTTTCCACTACTCAAGATGAGGCAATTTGTGAATAACTCCCCCCAACAGTTTTCAATACAGCTTGTCACTATTTCATAATCCACCCCTTCATTTTAGTTAATTGACAAAAACACCTGTTGACAAAGTTTCAAGAGACATCCTTTCATGCTTTTAAAGGGTTTATTTTTCTATTAGAAAAACAACTTGAAACAAGCATTAAGTTAGTCTTCTGATGTGTGGTGCTAGAAATAATCACGCCTCTTGTGTCTGCTTCATCAGCTGTTTTTCATACAGGGTTGTCAAACACAGGGGAATTCATCAATGAGGTACAATGCACTTTCTGCAAGATTTGAGTTCATTGTTAGGCCAGTGATAGATGAAGAAAAGCTCATCACTTTATCTAAGGAGACATCAGACATCTCTGCCTGAGGTTTTCCAAATATTCATGGATGATTTCAGTTTCATAAGCATATGCACTAATTTGCACTGCCTTTGAAGTTGCTGATTTGTACTTTTGTAGGCCTTCATCTGAACAGTTGTTATTAACGCTGATCATTGTTAAATTTTTCAGATGCGCCTCAATAGTGCTTTACATTTCCCCAGGATGATGTATGCAAGGGAGATATTTCTCTTTGTGGTAACCATAAGCACAGACTTTGCCTGTTCTAAATTCATGTTTCTCAGTTGCAAGGCATAGGCTACAATGTCTAGCTTGAATTCAGATGCAAAAGTTTAGCATGTTTAGCATGTACCACTGCATCCTATTGCATCCAATAGCTGGATGCTTTTCATGAACAACTTGTATCTCTATAGTTGCCACCTGCTCTGACTAAATTGATGTTGTGTAGGCAGTAGGATGGGGACAGAGAATCATTTCTCAGAAATAAGAGGCAGGAATACAGTGTGAGAGAGGGCTCAGGCCAGGGATGGGTGATCCTTCCCTTGAGCAAATCCTTCCTTCCCAGGGAAGCTGCTTTGCCAGAGTCCTTCATTTCATTGTGGAGGTTCCCTACCATAGAGAAGGAGAACAAGTGTAATGGGGATGGGGGATCTCAAGGATGGAGAATAAAGTTATATAGAATCAGAAGTAAGCAGTAATTGATGGACATGTGCTTGTTTAACTTCCTTTTGCACTATCCTCCCAACCCACTGAAGTTCAATGACTGCTTTTGTTTTTAAATGTTTACGCATGCTGTAACTTTGAAAGTGCAGTATGTGTGAAAAACGTTGTCTTTATGTTTACTTTAGCAGCAGTGTTGCTATCTATACACTGCACTGTGAGCCCTTTGTTCCTTTACTATGGAAACAGAGACAAAATGCTCTGTATTCACCTTCACGCTCTCCAACATTTCACAGACCATCTTGCAGAAAGTTCCTGTGCTGATAACATGCCAGGACCAGCTTTCTTGACCGGCAGTAGGTGAGTGATCCACAGCCAATGAATTAATGTGGGGAAACTGCAACATGCTCACATGCATTCTTGCACAATTAATAGATTAAGCATGTCAAACCAATTATTCCTCACCTACAACTCCTCTGGTGCTCCTCAGAACATTGAGAAAAGTTCTGATAGCCATGGTGGGATTTAGATTTCTGCTCTTAAGTAATTTACTCACTTCTCATGTGAGGCCTGGAAGAAGTAGGAAATATTTTGTTGGAAGGTAAACAATAATCCCACTGTCTACAGTAAATGGCTCCAGTTAGCAGAGCCAAGGTTCATTCCTGATCCTGTAATGAGAAGTTCTCAAACTCTGGCAGTGGAAATTCCAAAATGTTATTTTTACCTCAGGCTTGTAAGGCAATGAGGCTTGTTTGTTCATACTTTGTGTGCATGCATATGTCTATCTACCTGTCTGAGTTTAGTAACATTTGAGATCTTTGACTAACTTCAAGAAAATCTCTTGAAGAAGTAGAAATCCCAAGCAAACTACAAAAGAGTTTCAGAAAAGGAAGCAGTTGCATAAAAAAGGGACATTCTTTTGGCGTCTCCGTCAAGTGAAAGACAAACATATTTTACTAGCTATCAGAAAGAGCTGTTGAAAGCCAGGCTTTATTAGCTCTTTTCCCCCTTGAACTACAGCTTTTAAGAAAAGTTTTCTTTTACCACTTGACTTTTGCCCATGAGCCTTTTTGCAGCCATTACATGCAAAAGTGGTAATGCAGCACAGGCACTTAGCCAGAGCACCCCATGGGGAAAGAGCTCAGTCTGAGTAGATTATTACAGATCTCCAGTTTGTGGCAAATGGGAACTTATACCATTTAAGTCTATGTTGCTTACAAGGTTGACAGCTTCTAATTCAGTGTCCTAATACCTTGTCCAAAAAGATAAAACTGGTAAATGCCAGTGGAAAGCCATGACAGTGTTGTTAAATTCAAATATCCACCACCTAGGCCACAGGAAAATATAAGATTTTTTTAAAAATCACAGGACTTTGTTGCAATTTACTTCTATTCATGACTTGCTATAATACACTGAAAATGAAATTACACAGGCTTGTAAAACATGACGTGCATAGGCAGGAATATCAGTTGAAAGATTAGGCAGGTGGGATTTACCAGTTATCTTTTTTTTTTTTTTTTTTTTTTTTTTTGTGAAAATATCTGATTTTTCAACTAAAAACCCTTGAGGTCCCCATTGTGGCAATTTTGTTTCAGCAAATCTGGGAGGAATTTTGTTCCTGTTAGAAAAATACCACTCCATGGAGTAGTCTCCCTCATTAATCCTCCATTTAGCTTACTTTCAAAAGTTTTGAATCAGTGGTACGCTGACATTGATATCACGGCCAAATAAACCATGTTAATGCAATTGGATCAACTCCAACTGTTACTGTTAAACAGAAACTAGATCAGTAAAAATTCCTGAAATAGAAAGATAAACAAAAGTATCTCATTAACTAGAACTAGGTAAATCATTACAATGCATTGATAAGGAGAGATTACTGTTCTAATTGTAAAAATACTGAAGAGATAGAAACAATAATATAGGAACAGTTGTAAAAGGGCAGATCTGAGTGCTCAATAGCACATACTACAGAGCAACCATTTACACATACGATAGTAATAGACTTTCTTTATATTAAATTGTCTAATACTTTTTGAAACATAAATAATAGAAAAAGTTTCACCACGGGATATTTTAGTTTCATTTTCTTCCATTACTATAATATTTTGCAGGATTTTCAGAAGTATTGGAAGAGTTATCTTAATGATATTTAGGAAAATTCTCCAGAGATCTTTGAAACATCCTAAATATTCTCACTGTGAGTCTAAAGTAGTGTAAAGGACTCAGAGCTGTTGGACAGGGTTGTGTGTCTGATCTTGATATTTCAGAGACTAAATTTTTCAATGAATAAAGTTCTTAGACTTTCTGCTACACATGAAGTCCCTTGAGAAGGGAGCGTGTGGCATTGAATTGGGCTGATGACACTTTATGGCAAGCTTCTACATGACCTAGCTCCATCTTGTGCTTACCCATAAGATAGTGGACCTGCATGTTGGAAAAGCAGGTGTTTCCAGTTTTACATCAGCTGAGTCAGATAGATTACAGTCTTTTAAATAGGTTTGTCCACAAATCTCAGATAAATTGTATAAACTGTCAGATAACACTGGGACAAAATTTCCTGGTGGAAATGAGTTGTATACCTGAGAAAATGCAATCATTTGACAACTTTTAGCCATTGACTTCAGCGAGAAGGATAGAGCCAAGCGTAAGCACTTCAGACATCCTCCTCATGAACAACATTTCCCTCATTTTTTTAAATTGTTTTCCCACTTGCCCCCAAGTATAAAGACAAAGAGCAGATCCTCCCCATTAATAAAATGACTGCAGCATTTTGCAAAGGCCTTATTTGCAAGTGACACAAATGGTACAAGTACACAATATCTTTATTTCATCTCCTCAATGAACATCAAGAATGTTCTAAAATGTGAAGAATGGAGAAGAAAAAGACCAGGAAACTTCTACAGCTGTTTATCTATGCTAAAAAGTAATTTATCTGGAAATAGTAAATTTTGATTATATTTCTTTTAAAATCAGAAAATAAATTAAAATTAGATTTTTTATTATTATTATTATTTAGTAGTATTATTAAAGGACATGTTAAAGGTCTTTCTTTGAAATAATATCTTCCCCCCCTTGGATAGAAAATCCACTTGCTGACCAGCTATACAAAATAGTCAGGAAATATTTTTTTTGTCAAGCAAATTCTTACTTGTATTTTGAGCAATGATATACTAATCTTTGGTGTTTTATGGAGAAAATGCATAAAATATTTACCATGCAGTTAGTGTACATCACTTCATTCATCTCCAGAGCACTGAGCTCCTCAAACTTTAATTAATTTAGCTTCAGAACCCATTGTAGGTAAGAGAGCAATTTACAAAGTGGGAGATAGTGGGTATGGGAGTAACTTGAGATGTTGGAAAAGGGTGTCTTTTTGTCCACCTGACCTGCTGGGAACTTTGGACAAATCCCTTTGCCTTTCTGTTCCACAATCCAGGCCCCAAAGCTGGAAAATCAAAAATAATACCATTTTATTGATAAAATCGATTGTGATCGAGGTACAAAATGTTACCTAGGAGCTAGATAATAAAAATTGTTTATTAGTGAATCCCTTTAGGAAATGAGAGAAGTACATGAGAATGCCTCCAATCACAAAAAGGGGTAGAGGCTGGGATCAGTGTGAGATTTGTACTTCTTAATCCCTTGCTTCTGCACACAGCTTCTCTCATTTTAAAATATTTTAGTAAATGTAAATACCTTCTGAGATCAAAAAAATAGTTATAGTTGTTTTTATTATTATTATTATTATTATTTAAATTTTCTTAACAGGTCTCACAACCTTCCTGTATGATCTTCAAATCCAAAGACTGTGATTTCCTCCTGTAGTGAGATTTAATAAGAATATATCATCAGAAAATAAAACAATGAAATCTAGAGCATCTATATTCTGCTATGGTCTTGAGGGTAAATCTGGGAAATTAATACAAGTGTTCCAGCACTATAAACGTCAGGGAACACACTGTCCAGCGATAAGTAGAATCTATGTGTACAGATGAGCAAGCATGGGATGTACACAGAAGAATAGAAAGAGCTGTGAGTGTTCTTGTCCTCTAGCCTCTTGATGGGACTTTGCCTAAGGCGATACTACTAGTCAGGAGGTTTTCATGTCACCTAGCAGAGATGGCTTCTCTCTTGCTATAATCAATGGATAAAAACAGAGATTCTTCTAGAAGGTGATTCTGAGCAGAAGCCTGATTTTGATATCATGAGTTAGCTTACAGAGATGCTGTTTTGCCTTTGACCTGAGATACAGACAGGGAAGACAAGCTGAAGGAATTAGGCTACTCTGTTTGGTGACAACTCTTCAAGCTTCCTTTCTTTTCCCAGTTTTCTTGCCTCTGTAACTCAAAATTCACAGCACTGAGAATATCCTTTCAAACCCATCTTCAGAATGGATAAAACAGCTCCCTAAGATGGAAACATAGCAGAAATTGCAATTTTAGCATTCCCTGAATGGGTGCTTTCTGGGAATGGCTATGCCAATGAATGCTCAACATAGCATAACCTCTGCAAGAAAGCAATAGGTATCTTCACTCCTACAGCAACTGGAATATTTAAAATCATTTATCACTTTTTCCTATCATTATAAGCTGAACTAGTTTCCCATCTAGAGGCTACATTATTTTGTCAAAGTGAGTGTGAAAAGACTTGCATTTTATTTCAGCTCATATTCAACCTCCTGGGAAGAGTCCAAGACAAGCACATAATATAGCTGGCAGTCATCTTCATGCAGTGCTCTTGAAGTGATATCCTTCAAATGCATGATCAAACCAGACAGTAAAAGGAAACAGAAAAGAGACAGGCTTTATTTCCACTGAAACCAGGAATGATTCTAGATGCTGGGAACATCTCATTGATTATCCTTGCTTTGACTCTAGCCTATGGCATTAATATGAATATCTCAACTATCCCTTCCTGTGAACAAGAGATAAAATTTGCAAGTTCAGAAGAGGACGGTGTGTACAGCCTGACTTTGAAAAAATAACTGAAAATATTGTCACAGTGAAGATACACTAGAAGAGAGAATGTGGTTATTCTAATTATGTGCATGTTTGCCCTTAAATTATTTCTGCCTCTTTTATTTTTTTTCCCAAGTTGAGCATTGGCTTCATGACTTATCTTCTCAGCTTTCCAGAATCTGTGGTGTGTTTCATTTTGTTTAAAAAACTAGGGCAAACCCAGGGAAATGACTTCAGCTCTGCGGTGAGAATTGCTAGCTGCTAACTCTGAACCACAGAGTACTGCTGGGAAACTGCATACTTGCATCTGATAACCATTTTATGGGAATGTGTGCTGACCCACAGCTGTGGTTCTCCACAAAACGCTGGGAGCATGAGTCTTCTTCTACCAGGCATACTTTGTGTTCTATTCTTAGCTTCTTTTTTCTAGCAGACTTGTTCTTTCCTCAACTAAAGGGTTCTCTGTATCTTTGAGATTAAGTGAAAGTAAAAAAAAAATAGTGATAATATTTTTTGTTCCTAATTGTATCTGTAAATGGTTTGTAAAGGAAGGTAGTTCCATTAACTGTGGGTCTGGTATATGTTGGTACCTGTCAGAAAAGGACTGAACTAATTGTGTTTATTGGTTTCTTCTACAACATCTGTAACTTCTGAAGAATCACTATTATTTTCAGTTATGGCATTTATCAAATCAGATTGTACAAAGATCAAAGAAAAAGAAAGCCTACCTGTCTGTGCTGGAAATATTCCAATAATATTAGGAAGCCTTCTCCCCAGGATATAATTTTGTGCATTAAAATATATAAATACCTATTTAATTAAGAATATTCTTGGGTAGTTAATGAAGTTGTAAATAACTAAGCAGTGATGATAGTAAGATTTTATGCATGAACTCTTTGGAGCAAAAATTGTATGTTGTGTTTTCCTAGTGCCTTCTCCTCCTGTGTGATAATTGGAAAGATTACAGTGTTAACAGATGAAAATGATCTGACATTTTAGTACTTTGAGATAGATTGAGTCACAAGTTCACTAAATCATGCCTGAATGCACTGATATGTCAGATATAGCCCGGTAAAATCCCATCAAGGTTATATTTCGTTCCTGGGAGAAACCTTCATTATGAACAGGCCTTCCTAACACTTAGCAGGACTGAAAGACCAAAGCAAAGTGTAACAATTTGAACTTTTCTTCCACTTGTTTTAAAGAAAAATGAAGGTTGCAGAAGTCTACCAAACATAGATAGAGGCTTCTTGTTTCCCAGCTGTGGAAACAGTTGTGTCTCTTGTTTTTAGCTAAGTTTAGATGAGATTTGTTGATTTAATCATGGCATGTTCCTCTTAGCAAAGATAATCAACTTTCAAGAAGACAGCACACTGGGTATGCCAGTACAATCCCACCACACACACGCAGTCACACGCATGCATGAGCACACACACTTGCATTTATACAAGTGAGTATATATTAGCTGGCAAAGTAAAACAATGTGGAGGAGAAGGTCATTAAATTCTACTTAAAGGATCCTTTCTTTCTTCCCCTTTTTATTGCCTTTAGCAGTTACTTGGCTGCCTTTAGAAGCAATTAATCTCTGGGCTGATAACATTTCACACAGCAGACTGGAGAGCTCTATTCAAACAGAGTGAAGACAACTATAAAGTTTCCTTCCTGAGTCCCCCATATGGCCTAGGAAGGCTCCATCCTGTTCTCTGCTTGAGAATTCACTGGAGTCTCATCAGACATTTTCACAGTCCCCATATCTCATGGGACTGGAAACTGGCCTGCAAAGTCTCTGTTTTTCTCTGTTGCCTTATCTATCATCCTTTAAATACCTCCAGGCTATTCTCATATATTCATCCCTTAAACAAAATTAATATTGCAGAAACCGTGGTGGTGATTACTGGCAATACATGATGAATGCATGTGTTTTTTCTCAGGGATGTTCATAGAATCATAGAATCACAGAATGGTTTGTGTTGGAAGGGACCTTAAAGACCATCTAATTCCAACCCCCCTGCCATGGGCAGGGACACCTCCCACCAGACCAGGTTGCTCAAAGCCCTGACTTTGAACAACTTCAGAGATGGGGCATCCACAGCTTCTCTGAGCAACCTGTCCCACCACCCTCAGAGTAAAGAATTTCTTCCTTTTATCCAATCTAAATCTACCTTTGATTAGTTTACAACCGTTCCCCCTTGACCTACCACTGCACTCCCTGACAGAGTCCCTCCCCAGCTTTCCTGTAGCACCCTTTAAGTACTGGAAGGCTGCAATGAGGTCTCCCTGGAGCCTTACCTTCTTCAGGCTGAACAATCCCAACTCCCTCAGCCTGTCTTCAGAGGAAAGGTGCTCCAGCCCTCTGATCATCTTCTAATATGTACATGTCAGTCTTATATTGGGGTTGTGCAAGAAAATGAAAGCCCCCAATGTATGTCATGAGGCAGCTTCCTCAGATATAGGCTTTTCTTCCTTGCTTTGCTCTTCTAGAAACATATGTCCCAACAAACATATCAATTAGGAAACTGAGGCACAGTTACACTACAGAAACCAGCATTTCCATTCCTTCAGGAAACTGTTTTGTACTGGAGAAATAATTGCTGTGGCAACTAAAAGTGCTTCAATACTGTGGCAATAAGGGACATGTGACAGAAAACCAGCATGCAGTCAATATGGCTTTCTTACAAACAGTATTTATATACGGTCTAATTGGGAGTATAAACCTGCTCTTCCTTCCATGTATGATGTTAAAGTATAAGCTACTTGTGTGCAAGTTGGGAAACTGATGAGCTGTGTCTGCCTCTACAACTCACTGCCAGCTAACAGAACAGTTTGTGGGACCTTGGGCTGCTTTGCTCCAGTGGATGGTGTAGGTACAGGAGGACCCTGCCTGGCTGCCACCTGCCTGCAGAGCAGCAGCAGTAAATGAAGCCACTTCCTGTGGTTTCTGCTCCTAAGTCCTTCTCTCAGGGCACTTAAGGCAAGAAAACTTTGCCAATTTGAAGTCATTCATGTAAACATTTCAAATCACTTGTCTGCTTTGGAGTCAGCAATTTCACTTGCATGACAGTCTAGTTCAGTGAACAAATGAAATGGTTTATTTATAAGTTTGCTTCTCACCAGGGAGCCAATTTCTGGTTAAAATTAGCTAATTGTCCCTTTGATGGATTTCTACTTGAAGTAAATAGAGGTCATTAAGTTTCTCTGTTAGGCTGCATTCAGAAAATAACTATCTGACAAAAGGTTGACCTTACTGAAAAATCCCAGGTAAAGTCAACTGTTTGGAACAGCTACTTAGCTTTACACATTGGTGTAGTGCCTAGGGAGGAAAGGGATGCCATTACACTGGCAGTCTCCTCATACAGCCTTTTATGACTGGATCTACAGCTTAGAATAACATGAGGTATACCTGTAAACAAACCACTTTTGGGGGTACAGAATGAACCAGTACTCTGTTAATGAAACATTTTTCATCAGACCTCCCAAATGACCACTGACTTCTCTTGGAAAGAAGCAGCAGTGCTAATAAAACATTAGGCATTCTCCCAAAGTCAAACAGTTGGCTCAATCTGTAATTCCCAAGCTCTGCCAAACCCATTAACATGATTCACCTGTCTAACAGGATATTGTACACCTGCATTTCAGACTTCAGAGGTACAAGGAACCTTCTGAAATGCAACTTAACTAAACACCATACATCAGAATAGTCTAATCTGCTGTTATCTATGATTTTACACTATGGCACATTCTCAGCACTAGGATATATTATGGAAGGGAGCACTCACTGTTGTACAGTTTAAGCAGCAGCACATCATACTGTGGGGAAGTGCCGTAGGGATGGGATTTGGCCCAGTGTTATTCAACATGTTTATTAAAGTATGTACCACATTTGTTAAGTCTGAAAGTACTGCTAAATGGGAGGTGCTGCAAGCACCAGGGAGGACAGGGTAATAACAAAGAAGGACCTTGAGTTGTCAGATATGTGGACTGGGAACAGATAACTGAAATCCATCCTGGACATGAGGAAAGTCAAACAGGAAAACAAACCCTCCAGCCCCTGTACTTAGCAGAAGGGAAATGCTACAGAGCTAGAGAATGAGCTGTGGTGACAGCTGGTTACATAAAAACATGCAAATCTGATACAGATCAGTAAAATATGGAATCCCAGCACAGACAGTGACTCTCTGTGACCATAGCTCTGTGGTGTTGGTGTCACAGACTAAGAAATGCTTCCTGCACCTCAAATATGACGCTGATTAAACATTTATGAGAATGATATGAAGCCAAACTAGTGGTCCATATACTCTAGACTATTATCGTCAGAAGGTGCTAGATAAATGAGGGTAAAGTGTATGAAATCCTAGACCAAATGTCATCATCTTATCCTTGATGGGATAATGGCATGGCATGTTCCAAAATTCCAGGGTCAGACTTGAACTAGGCTTCTATCTCTTTACCTTGCATCTCTGAGGGATTGGGAAGATACGAATCAGTCCTGGGAAGACTGTCGAGTTGGAGAACTGTTGTAGGTTTCTGTAATCCTGCTACAACTGGAGTCAGTCTCTCTGTGTGGCTCTGCACCGGGACACAGAGTTTGGAGTTCTACCATACCCTAAATGACCTGCCCACAGGGAAAATTCACTTTATAGCCTTACTAGTTAGAGGTTGTGCTGTATCCTGAAGTGAGGTGGTTTAGATCTAGTCCAAAATTCTTTAGACAAATGTTAGCCCTGTGGTAATTACTAGTAAACTCCCACTGAGTTCAGTGGGAGCAGGATATCTTCCAATGTTTATATATTATCTGACAAAGATTGTGGAGAAATTAAAAATCTGAGTAGGCAGCCTAGTCTGTTTCTTCCTCTTTTAAATTTGCTACCTACCTTTTGCTACTCCAATAACAACTTAATCTCCCCAAAGGTAATCTCTGGAAGGTATCAGCTATCCATGAAGAATTAGACACTATTTAATCAGGAAACAAGCCATGGGAATCTTTCACAGAATTTCCTCAATATTTTTGAAAGCTCAGTGCAAAAGTAGGTTTGTGAAGAATAAAAGGAAGACATAGGAAATTAAAGTTTAGTATTTGATAGCCTTTGTTTTAAAATACACAAACAAAATTGGCAAAGTTACCTCCTCCATTAAACAGAACAAAAATGCTGAGTAGCCGTTTGTGGTTCTTTCTTCCCATCCTTTGATTTTACTACTGCTTCGAAATACAAAAGCCAAATGTACTTTTCCCTACACTGTGGAGAAAGGCACAATGAAATACATTAGATAAGCAATTTCCTATGAACTCTGTTTTTTTGTCCAAAGAGTATTTTAGGACTCTGTATTTTATCCAAAGACATAACTTTCTACTACAGAACCCACTGTACCTATAGGAGACTATGGAGCTGTAAACTCTATTCAGATACCTTGGTAAGCTCCATTGCTGAAGAAGTTTGCCTCTCTGGAAGGACAGCAGTCCTGGGGCAGCCTTCTGACACTGGCACTGATTGTAAAATTAACTTTACATGCATTTTACAGGCAAACTGAACTAACATATCCAAAAGCCCCCCTCTCCTCCCTTTTTAAAACAAACAAACAAACAAACAAAAACAAACAAACAAAAAGCTTAACTATTCCAGAAAATTGTGAGGTAAAAAGATGTTAAAATTGACCAGAGCTTTTAATGATAATAATCTACTGCTCCGAAGTTTTCTTTACAGTCTTTCTGTGCTTTCTGACGTGCTCATGTATCACATATTGAGACTGTATGAAAACAACACTGCTTATGGAGTGAATCCTGTATATGGATTTTATACAGCACATTTGAGCAATAACTATTATTTGATTTGCATTAGACAGTGACTACTTGTGGCAACATTCCGTCTTCTAAATTGGCCAGGAGTGATTTCTTCCCTTACAGGAAGATGAACTGACTTCAAATCTAATTGACTGGAGCTTAGATTGAACTACTCTTATCAGCTACTAGAACCAATACAAATTGAAAGGCATCAGCTGAGTCTCATCTTAATTTAGTTTTTCACTGGATATTAGAATTGATTAAAAATTTTGATAAGTAATTTTTTAAAATTTTTGTTTCAATTCCAGACATTTTGTCTTTAGCAATATAATGTTGAAAATCACTAAATGCACAAAAAAATGTTCAAACAAAATTAGAAAAATGTTTAATATAGACCTTTGGTATGAAGCAGCAGAGTTGAAATTTAGGAATTATTTCTAGGATTTAGTATTGTTTATGATATTTAAAATTTTTGCTAAGTGAGACATTCCAACTAAAATATCTTGATTTTCTCACCCATAATATTCATATAGTTATGGCTCCTTTCGTTACAGATGTTGTAGAAATTTACTTTTCTGATTATTTTAATATGCTGCAGGCTATTAATTAATTGCCCACAGATTGAAGTCTTAGATTCTATTTTCTGATTTTTTACTTTTTTTTTTTTTTTAAATGTAGACCTGTTTAATTGTCTCTAACAGTAATGGGACTGTACAGAGGATGAGACTGCACTGAAGTGTATTCTGATGAAGAGTTAGACCTCAATTAAATTCGAGGGAAGGCGGACTCACAGCTTGGTAATTTTTGTGCTCTCTGTAGCTTCAGAGTGCAAATTGATGAGTTCTAGAGTCCTGTGGAAAAGGGCACTCATTGAAATTTCTTCACCTTTCCTTTGAATATTTAAAAACTCATTGGATATTTTAAAATTCATCAAATGTTCATTCAGGTGGCTCTCCCCTTGGCATACTAGCTTTTTGAAATCTTTTTCCTTGTCACCACCTTTCCTGGGCATTGAATAAGTGACCACAGTCACCTTCTGCAAGTTTGTGGACTCAACCCCATGGCAGAACATCCAAAAGTGGTCTTTGGTGGGTCTAGCTAGCCTTTTGGGTTCATCTCTTTTTCAACAGGTAGATCAAATGGCTATACTTGACTATTATTATGGTATATAACATGGCACACATTATACTTGTTGACACTTTTTATTACAAAGGATCAGATTCTGATGTTTTTGCTTTAAACAATTTTCCCATGAAAATAATGTTGTACAATTGGCTTTGATCACAGTATATGAATTTACAGCTGCTCAGGTTTACTGGCAGTTAGAGCAGTTTGTGAATGTTGACATCAACCATAGTGAACTGAGCAAGAAGTAAATGAGTTATTGTGAGAAATGAGCAGAATCTGGCTTTACAGAAACAAGAGATGAACACTTGCAGCAGAAGAGAAGCAGAAGACTAATTGCATAAGAGTGCTGGCAGGTAGCAAACACAATAAGTATCCATGAAATGTGGTCCACTTAGTAGCTCAAAAGAGTTTATTTTCCTAAGTATTTTACTGCTATTATTTCTTTAATTCCATAAACTACAACAACAACAAAAATTAGCCAGCTGTTTTATCGAAGCAGCAACAACAGCAAAACACCAACTAGGAATAAGGTATTTCTAATTTTCTCCATATGGGAGTGTGAGAGTCCAGCAGCTGCTGCAACTGGCAGTAAAGTCACCGTTTCAAAGAACTTATTGAGCAGTAACTGTTAAAAAATCCAGGTTGCCACTAAATCACAGTTCTGCACTTGGTTCCCACAGTGTTGCAAGGCCCTAAGCTATTCACAGCTGCCATGCATCTCCCCAGAGGTGGCTGCATTTCAGTGGTATGCAAAAGAATACCAAAATTACATCAACAGGCAGATTAATATACTCTCTAATTCTATATGACAAGCAATAAATAAACACAAACTATCATTTTATTCAATAGGTGACACAATTCCTTTTTAGACAATAGAAGCTTGTGTCCCAGCATATTACTAGGAAATACTGAAAGGCTTTGAATACTTGGCTACCTCTGTTGCTTCACTGCACTGTGTGTGGTCACTTCGAACTATTTTGATGTATTCTTGTAATGCTACAGACTCAGCATAGTAACTTTATGTTGATTTCCACAGGAACAAATAGTTACATGATGCACAATGCAATGTTGAATGATGTTCAATATCATTGAAAACCCCAAAATATCGAACTTGAATGCAGGACAGAATTCTAAGAGGTTTATTATTACTGGGAAGGGATATTATACACAGAAGAAATATGGCAGATTCAAAGACAAATAACCAATAAGGTGAGAAGTGACTTTTATGAACAATGCTCAGCAGAGGATGCTTCTTACTTACATTTTCAAAGCACAAAAAATAGTCAATAAGTAGAAAGCTAGATGAATACATATGAAAACAAAAATAAAAATAAAAATAGCAACAACAAAAAAACAACCCCAATAAAAGATAGGTTATGTTGCTATAACAAAATATTTTTTTCCCCTCATTATTTATCAAATTATTTTTCTGTGCCTGAAAGAGGAAAGAGTAACTAGTACCTGACTTTCTGACAGACATGGTACAGTTCTTTTCCCATGAAGTAGTGATACTGCAATGTTTGTGTTAAATCAGGGACTCACTGACACAAAAGGGAAAGAGTTCCTAAAGGCAGAAGTAAGATGCCAAATGCAGCTGAAGAGAAAATGAAAACCAAGTGATTGTACAATTCACTAACATTAAAACATTTCCCTTATCTCTGCCTTTTAAATATCTCCATAATTACAGATCGTCAGTGTACTTAATGCTTTCCATGACTGTCCTAAAACTGCGTAAGACCTTACTTACACAGTGAGATTTCACAGAGCTACACACAGCCTATGAAAAGAATGTCACAGCAACCCCAATATCATCTCTCCTATTTTTCTATACAGGTTTTATTATCTTTGTAGATGATTAGAGTTCCAGTCTCCTGGATAGATTTCTATGTAGAGACAGTGCTCATCCTCACAATTTACTTCTTCCAGAAACATAAAACAAAACTTACATTAGCAACAAGCCCACAATTATTTGAAATACAAAAAAAAAAAAACAAAAACAAAACAAAAACAAAACAAACAAGCAAAACCAATATGCTCACTAGCTTCTCTTTATCAGAGGAGAGATTCAGACTCTAAACTACTTCTACCTCTTAGTAGGAGTCATTTATTTGAGCTGCTGCCATCAAGAACATGTTCTTTTAATAGTGTCTGTGAGCTGGGTGTTGAAATTTGCTTATATAATCTCAGTTTGTTATTTTTCAGTCTATTTTTTTTCATCTGTATGTTTGAAGTGAATATCTGTAAGGGCCTATCTCCCCTTGAGCTGCACTTAGCAACTTGAACTTAATGTAGCAACTTTTCTCACTTTATTTTGTCACTTTCAGTAGCCAACGAACAATAGTAGTTTAATGTTGATCACACACAGCCAAGCCTGTGACACATTTACAGAAATGTTCTTTTTCCAGGCTTTTTTTTTTCCTTTGCAATGCAGATGAAGAAGAGCTGTCTGCAAAGTTAATCTGAGTTGACAAGCTTCCTTCATATTTTATGTGGTCCTTAAACTCAAGCTGGGACAAAACAGCCACTTTCTGCTTACAGTGCTAATGCAAGAATGTCTTCTCCTTGGTCACTAAGTGAGCGTAACATGACTGTCTCTGGCAAAGGATGGAACGACAGCAAAAAGAAAAGGCTCATTTTGTCCACAAGCTTTCTCAGATGCCAGACATTCAAGGAAAAGGTGCAGAAGGTTTTGAAGTCCTGGACACAGATGTCTCTGAGTAACTAAAATCTACCATGTCTACTCACATTTTGGTGATCATATTTATACTGTGGTCATTTCAGACCAGGCTTCCAAGTATGAAAAAGGCATGTTCTGTTTTTCTTAAGTTATTTGGGTAGGTTCTGAAAGTGACTTTTGAGGCTGTAGCTATGGCTGGCTACTTTCACGGTTATAGTAGAACGCTTGATAAGATTGGAAAAATAATAAAGGGGAGATATAAACAATAGAAGGGATAATTGGTGACTTTGCAATTGCAGAAATGTAATTAACCAAATATGCTCAGTCCTTTAAAACCAATGCTCAGTCACTTGTAATGTTCTGGTCAACCTTGGCTTTTAAGTAAAGTATTGTACTGCCTGTGTAATCAGTAATTCAAAATGTTCACACAACCATAACACTTTTCTGTTTGTTTGTTTTGTTTGTTTGTTTGTTTTTCCCACTGTACTTGACTGTCCATGTCTGTTTTAACCACATAGCGGAAAACATACAAGAAAATATGCCTTTGTACCATTATTTCTTATCACCAGACCATGTTAAGACAGTTTGAATCAATTCACGATTCCAGATGCTGTGGTTATAAGTAATTTGAAAGGAGAGCAGGTAGAAGGAAGAAAATCACACACAAGATAAATATGTGAGATTTCTATCTGGAAAGTCTTAAATAACAATTTCCTATGAGAAAAAGTATTCTAATTTGGAAGTTTTGACAAAGTGTAGCTGTGAGCAATTCAATTTCTTCTTATTCATTTTCCATAGTCCCTCATTTGTCCAGGCATGTGACTTGTGTACATATTCATACCCTATATGCACACTTCCACAAACACACATACAATTTTAAGTCTTTATGGAAATAATAGAGATTCAAAAAAATCTGGCAGGGAGCTGGGAGTATACCACGAGCTGGAGGGGACACAGCCAGGACAGCTGGTCCAGCCTGACCAAAGGGACATCCCACACCACGGGGCATTGTGGGATTATTAATTAATTAATTAATACTATTACTTAATAATAATTGTGGGTTGTGAGCAACTGCATTGTGTGTCATTTATTTTATATGTGATTTTATCATAATTATTAACATTATTTTCCCTTCCTTTTCTGTCCTATTAGACTATCTTTATCTTTCAACTCAAGAGTTTAACTTTTTTTTTTTTTTTCTTTTCCCTGATTTTTTCCCCCATCCTACTGGGGGTGGGGTGGGACTAGTGAGTGAAAGTCTGTGTGGTGCTTAGCTGCCTGCCGGGTTAAACCACAATGACCCGTGAGGGCTGTAATCTCTTGCAGACATATGAATGAGCAGCGGAGAGCAGACTGTGAGGTCTTCTGCTGGCTTGGAGTCTGGAGAGTGGTCTGCTGGCTGGGGAGTGTTCAGCTCTTTTCAGCCAAAGCCAAAACTTCCATGTACTGAAGCCATCCACACTTTCACCTTAGCAGTAGGTGGAGCCCCTAAATCTGAATCCGAAAAGGGTCAGTTTAAAAATATTTCCAGTATCCCCACCTTCACCCCAGTTCTCTGAACAGTCTAAACAATGCTTCTTATCCTCAGCTACTAACAATCACACAAATTTAATACAGGATATGTATTTTCCAAGTCTTAATATGCAAATTAAGACTTGCAGATTTCCCAGGACATTTAATTTCCTCAGACATACATATGCTGAGCCATTCAGGTTACTCTTTGAAGATAACAAATATTTCCTTTTGCCTTCTCTCAAGATAAGTGATGTTCATGTCTTGCTCTTCCTTGCTGCATGGAGAAGTGACAGAAGTAAGACCAAGCCCATACTCAGGCAATGGCTGAGCACAAGGGCCGGTAGAACCTACTTCTCCTTCTCAGCTTGGGGTAGAAAACGAGGAACCTGGTAAGCTTAACATTTAGATTGGTACTGACTTTCTAAAGACATTGCTGCAGCATGAACTGCTGCAATTTCCAGGATTCATTGCAAGAAAACTGTGGCCTCCTACAATTTTCATGACAGGCTCAGAGCAAAGTATGGTGACTGTCTGAACATCTCACTGGCAGGAGGGAAAGCATTTCTCCAGATTCAAAAGCTTGAGTGCATTGTTTGTCATCTAAGGTTTCTAGTTGTTGAGCTGCTGGGAAGATCCAATTCTGTGCAGCAGAGGGCAGTAGCTGACACACATACACACACAACTGGCACATGCAACTCACATGCAAACGTTCATACGTACCCCTTCAAAATATTTTTAAAATATTCTCCCTATCTAGGATATGTATGGAAAATAGAAAGTATTTTCCATTCTCCCTATTAAAAAATGGACCATCAAGTTTTGTATCTCTGCAGATAAATTAATCACTCTCCATCTGAACAACTGAGCTTAAAAAAAAAAAGTTCTTTGTATTGGACAGAGTATCAGGGCCTCTTTGCCTCTGATTAAGCAACTTACATCCCCAGTTACAAATCTCAGACGTGCTCAATACTGCATTTATGGGGTTACGGCAGCAAGGATACACCTTTAAAAAAGAAGCTGAGTGTTTTCTATTTCTGTCTTGATGGACTTTTAAGCAACCATCAGTAATGAGACCAAGAGAGCAGAAAGCTGACCATGACGCTGGATTAGCTAGTCAGTTCATTTGTCTTCATCTTTGGTGGCTTTTTCTCAGCCTGCCTTTCTGAAGCCACCCCAATAACCACAACAACACACTACACTGAAGAAGGAGCCATTACTTTAGGTATGAGTCAGATTTCTCTTTGTACAGGAAACTATAAATACACACAGCTTCTTTCTATGAAAAACATTTTACAACAGAGACAGAGGTGAAGGAAAAAGCATGAAGAAAGGGCAATTTCATTGGTTTTGATGTTTAGGAAATTTTTGTGTGAGTTTTCTTCACTAGCGTGTGATTGAAGAATATTCTACTGTAAGTCAACCAAGGGTGATCATGTTCTTTGATTAAAATGGTTTGTTTGTTTGAAACACACCTAAGCAAAATGGTCCTGAGCCTTTAAGAAAAAGTCAGGCTTAGCTGTTGAATTTCTTCAGGCTCTTTGCTGTTGCATTTGGACACTGCTCTGGCAGATAACTGAGGTTGCAAGCAGCTGGAAGTGAACAAATGTGTCCAACGTTCTTCTTAGTCCACAAATGATTTGGATGCAGTGTTTCAGCCCATATCTTCCTGACGTAAAACTTTTTATTTGGGGCATTTACAATTGCTATGGTGGGTTCTGGCGTCATTACAAGACTAGTTCTCTATCTCACCCAAACTGATGAAAGAAATCTCTGACAACTAATGGAGAAGTCTGCTCATAGAGACATGCTTTCTAAACCTCTAGTGGTTAGTAACTGGCTTGTAGGTTTTCTTCAGATTGTTTCAGCAGCAACATTGTTATCCAGCTCACAGTTTTCTCTCTATCTTATGGAAATGTTAGTCTCCATGATACTCCTTGCAAGTAAGATTTTTCAGCATAATTTCATTTAACAAAATAAATTTGTTTTTAAATTATGTGATTTTAAGAAGTATTTGCAACATAATTCCTTACAGAAGATAGGGGAACTAAAAAATGTCCTTTAATTTCTATGATACAAGAAATTCTCATTAAGATTTTTTTTTTTTTAATATGATCTTCCGAATGCTGGAATGTATGTATAAAATACTCTTAATGTTCTTTCTTTCCAGTCTGCATAGTTGCAGAGAAAAGCTTTAAAATATCAGTCAAGTGCATTCCTCAGTCTTACAAAAGAGAAGACAAAAAATAGATCAATATTACTATCATAAGACATAATTTATTTATATATATATTTATTTTTTTTAAAGCATGTCTCACAATTTTAGGGATCCTGATTTGAAATTTATGAAAGCTCAGAGTTAACAAGATTATTTCTGCAGTAGAGCCCTTCAGAGTTTAAGACTCTGGCAAGTAAAGCTGGATGGGAAAGAACTGGGTTACTGCTGGCCCTGAATCAAATCATTTTCATGGACACCCAGGCAGGATAACAATAAATGGTGCTTTCAGTGCAATCAGGAAGTGACAAGCAGCAACAAAAACTGAATCCAAGTTTTCTGTGGGAAATTCTCACTGCCTTCTCATGTGCAATTCCCTCCACTTTGCAATGAAAATGATAAATGGTTAAACATTTGTGTTAGTGATCAAAAGCATGGCTCAGACTGGGCCTACCTGGAACTAAGGACAGGGGATGTCCTGCCTGAACCTGTGACCTTTCTTAACCATGCCTGTGATGGGTTAATTTCCCCCTGTCTTCATGACCTGACACTAAAAAAAGAGGAGAGCTCATGCCATGCTGATCTCTGTTGCAAGGGGAAGAAGGGACATGAAAGCTGGGTTAAGCACACAAACCCCTCTGACCTATGTTTTTGGCCACATTTTTGGCTGTAATTCAGGCTGAGAGCTCTTCCCCTCTGTTTGGGAAGAGCTCTGCTCAGGCTATCTGCTGAACAGAGCAAAGTGTAACGCATTTAGTCCTGCTCAAGCCTGGCTCTATCACATGAGAAAGAGCTTGCCTTTGGGCAACACCACTGAGCAATCCTGGACCACCAGGACACACTGAGAGCTTGTGCCAAGAAAACATGGAAGCACAGGTTCAGGTTTCCACTTTGAATGATGGGGAACGTGGGATTAAGGGACAAGCCTAGTTTTGCTCTGCATCAATAGTGTGTTCAGACATTGCTAATCCTCAGATCAGCAGACCTCATATCTTCAAGTACCACAAAAATGTTTAAGGGGTTGGAATGGAAAGGCCAAGAGATCTGAGACTTCAGACTAGAGGATCTTATCAATGTATATAAATACCTGAATGGAGAGTGCAAAGGATGGAGTCAGACTCCTTTCAGTGGTACCCAGTGCCAGGACAAGAGGCAATGGGCACAAATTGGAATGCAAGAGGCTCTGTCTGAACATCAGGAAGTACGTCTTTACTGTGTAGGTGATGGAGCATGGGAACAGGTTGCCCAGAGCAACTGTGGAGTCTCCCTCCTTGAAGATCTTCAGAACTCATCTGGACATGGTCCTAGGCAACCTGCTATAGGTGGCCCCACTTGAGCAGAGAAGTTGGACAGGATGTCTTCCAGAGGTTCCTTCCAACCTCAGCCATTCTGTGATTCTGTGATTGTGATCTCTTCTCCTCACACCTTTATGTGAGGAGATTTTTGTAGGGGACTAGAGCTTTTGCAGATTGCCAGGTCTATGCAAACCTGACAGAGTTAGCTGGCCAAAAAAAAAAGGCAATGGAGTTATCCAAAACCTTCTGTGCTTTCTGGCTGTATCCATCTTTATCTTTGAAAGTTTTTCCTCCTGAAACATCCAAACACCTTTTTGAGAAAGTCATCTTGTAGCTCATACATCAACACTTTACTTTTTAAACTATGCATCAATGAGTTCTGTTTTTTTTTTTCTTTTTTTTTTTTTCCTCTTTGTGTGTGTGTATGTGTTTTTGTTTGTTTTTGTCTATCTCAAATTCAAAGAACTCATTCAGGTTTTGTTTGTGCTTGACTTTAACATGTTGATAATACATCGATTGACAAAGGTACATTGTGTTTACAGAACTTAGAGTGATCTTGATTGAACCTGGTATAACAGAGATCAGAGTTTAGCTTGATATGTAAAAGCAGTAAGTCAAGGCCATAAAGACTTTTTAGTTACAAACAAAATTGTATCCTTGGAATAACCTGTCATATGAGTAAAATTTCCTTTATTTCTTGAGTTCTTATATATGTGCTGTTTGCCATTTATGAGACAAAACAGAGTTGTTATACTCTGTGGTGTGGAGGATTCAGCTTGAGACCTCTTAGAACTGTGATCTGTAGACTGAACATCAACCTTCTGAAAAGCAATGCTCTTTGTGCTTGAGCATGAACATTCAGAAATGGAGATGGGAAAAATGCTTAATTGTTTTCTAGTCAGACTCTTCAAGTTGATATTTAACATTTGTGCTTGTCATGAGTTCAACTGAATCTCTGGATTCCCTCTTAGAGAAACGGAAATCCTAACTATTGTTTGAAAGTCATTATTTATTTGACAAGCTCAGTTGCCACTCGTGCCATGGTTCCCCATTGTGAATAGCACAAACAGCAGTTCTCATCTTGCTTGGAGCAGGTTCATGATTGTTGAACTCAGTGAAGGAAAAAGTGCAGAATTTATACTGATTTTATGGTTTTATGCCCGTTGCAGGGAACACATGATGCCTCTTCCAGCAAAACATTAAATTTTGTGCAGAGAGAACATTTTGAATAGACCTGAACCAGCAGAATGAGTTTATAGCACCTTTATTATGCAGCTACAGCATTTTTGCCTTTGCAGTAGTGAAAACCGAATATGCCATGGAAAGCCGAGAAAGCAAATCCTCAGGCAGTAGCATCCTTTTATGCATGTTTGATAATGGTTTTGTCTCACATTCAACCTCTGAGATACTTAGCACTTGAGAAATATTTCAAATAACAGGGAACTTTTCAAATCATAATTCTACAAAATCGTAAGTATAAATCATAACTGGTATTACACAGAGCAGTCACTACTGTAGACTCCACTGCCAGTAAGCTCTGTACTTGAAAAGGACAACCTATGTGGAAGACAAAAGGCAAGAAATAATATGAGAAAATATTGACAGTATGTTCCCTAACAAAAGAAACGAGTCTTATTTTGGAATGGTAGCAGAATCAGGAACAGAAATAACATCTCTTGGAAGTACTTTCCAACTCTTGAGCATCCTATTTAAACCTTTAAACTTCAAGTACCCTTAAGGATAACAGGTCATGAAAGCAGGTAATTCCCTTCAAATTTTCCTCCATCATCAAAGTTCTTAAAAGTAGGTGAGGAATTATTTCCCAGATTTAATTTAATCTGTCTTGCACCTCATCCTCCTGTTTTCATTTGTTACTCTTAAAAGTTACACTTAATACTAATAAACAACCAAATAAATCTGTAACTTTTTGCTGCAATAGTTGGCAAGTTTAGAGACTTTCATTCATATGGATTGCCACTCCAACTTGGATCGGGGGACATTTGGATTGAATATTAGGAAGAACTTCTTCACGGAGAGTGTGGTCAAGCGTTGGAACAGGCTATTCAGGGAAGTGTTAGAGTTGCCATCCCTGAAGGTAAACAAGACACATAGAGACATGATACTTAGGGACATGGCTTAGTGGTGTACTTGGTAGTGTTGGGTTGATGATTGGACTTGATGATCTTGAAAGTATTTTCCAACCTAAGTGATGCTATGATTCTATGATTCCCTCTCCTTCAGAGAAGTTGAACAGTATGCTTTGGTCCATTGTAGAAACATGAGACATTTTCCTGTCTCATCTTGTCCTGTCCTGTCCCACACACTGGCCCCATACACCATCTGCACACTGGTGGTTGGCCCAAGCCAAAATTACAAGGAAAAGTGATCACCTTTAATGGTATCAATGATTGTTAGCCAATGCTAACAATCTGGTGTCCTCAGCCTGTTTAATGCAGAGGCAGAAGACTGCCTGGCTATCAGATTTCCCCAGAGATTTATATGTTCTATTTACTCGGATCTGATTTTTGTGTGAGTTAAATAGGAACTACAGCTGCATATCTGAGAAATGTTTATAGCTCACATAAAGACAATTAATAGCACACATCTGAATAAGAACAAAAAAAAAAAAAAAAAGCATAGGTTATAATGCAAACTAATAGGAAATACTCCACATATCACATTAAAGAGCAAAATGCCTCAAATCATGCCTGGCATAACAAATCACATCAAGGGTAGAACTAAAGTATTGATACCATCAAAATGAGAAAAATAAGTAGTAAGTTAAATCATAGCCCAAAGGTTTTAATTTTGTGGTTTGACAGTCTCTTCTCTCTCTCTTTCAACTTGTTATTTCGGGTTCCAATGTCCAAGCATTAAATTAATATTGCCCTCATCATTCAATAGCTACATGGGATGAATTAGAAGTCGGAAGGAATGCCTATCCTCTGCATAGTCTGTGAAACCAGTTTAGAGTTCACTAACAAAACAAAACAAAAATCTAGATTAGTCTAATAAAGAAAATTCAGCTGAGACTATCTTTGAATAGTCACATAAAAAGTTCAGAAACAAAACAAAACAAAATAAAAAAACAGAGAACTTTCATAGGATGTTACAATTTTCCTTGTTACAAAAACACCAGAACTGTCATTACAAAATCATAGCTGTGATCTACTTTATACACTCTCCTACCCGTCAACAGCCACTTCAAATGACGTACAATAACACTGCAGTGAGCAAGTAGAGATCAGTGGCTTTGCACGAGCAGCAAGGAATGAAATGAGGCCAGCCAATGACCTGTGCTTATCATCACTTTCTTCCATCACCTGATCTGGTGGTACCTGTTGTCCTCCAGGCATCATCCAATGCATCATCATTGGAACACGATCTTTGTAAACGACCTTCTTCAATTCTATAAGTTACTTGAAACTTTTGTGTTCATCTCACCTTCAGTTTGGTCATGGAAACAGTGAGTGAAAAAGGAAGAATGCAAATATCTGTGTTGGTCAGTTTATACAGTGTGAAGTATTCATACCTGTACTCTCTGGATAATCTAACCTAAATAAAAATGTCTGTAGAAATGCATTTTTGATATCCCACTGTAACAAACAGAGTTTTATTAATAATGCAAGCATATTAGCTACAGAATTTTAGATTTGATTTTATATTTTAGTCATCTTCAGCATGAACCAGTAGTCTGGATGATGATATGCTTTGGTTTCATTATTCTTCAAGCAACAAAGTCATTAGCAGCTTTCAGGTCTTGACCAGGTTGATGTCACTGAAAAAAAAATATTCCCATTTCATATGAAAGTTGTGTCAAATCATATTGCAATATGATTAGGTACTGCAACATCTATCTTTGGTGCTGAGATTTTGCAGCAAAATCTGGGATAGCAAGTACATCTGTACAACACATTCAAAACACCCAACATATTCAAGGAGGAGCTGCAGACCTCTGCCAGAGTAAAACATTAAGCATGGCCTGATGCTTTATAGACTTACATTTATTAGAGAGGAGGTTAAATACCATAGGCTCATTTCCATCTCTTATTAGATTCTATTTCCTTTTTCCTCACCAGACTGCTAATAACTCAACGACTTGCAGGCTTTAGGTACCTCTTCAAGCAGCCCCTGGAGAAGATTATTAGTACTGCAGTTTGGGATTTTGGCACCTGCATTTTTTGTGAGTTTACCCTATCGTCTCCAACTAAAAGAGTTTGATTAGAGAGAGACACACCTGTTTTGAGCACTCTCTATGCTTCTACAGAAATATTACCAATTTTCAAAAATGCAGTGTTATGAGCTTCCTTTGTGCACACACATTCTGAATTAGGTCCTGCTCAGAAAAAAAATATAACATACTGAGAGTGGTAGAGGAAGGATTTTAATCACTGCCTATTTTACTGATGGGAAACTGAGTCACAGAGAGATTAAATTCAACTAAACTGTAAGATCATTCAAACCAAGGAAGTAATTGAGACAAGACCTAAATCAAGTGTCTTAACCACAAGATCATTCTTCGTTTGTCCTCAAGATTTTTTGAAAGTCTTGATGACTATAGTCAGCTCATTTTTTTTCCCCATCATCTTCCATGGGAGATTTGAAACATAACTGGAATTCCTAAAGCTCTTGTTGATCAGTCTCAATTTAGTGTAATCATAAGCACAAAATTTTAAAGATTTTATTCTTATTTCTCTATCACATTAAGTTAACCACATAAAATCTTAAGTGAGTACTTCATCGTGAAAGATGAAACTAGTACTCCTACTTTATAATGCAAACCATGTGAATCTCCTTCTCTGTTTACAAGATTGCTGAAAACTGTATTTTTCAAGAAAAAGAAGGTTTTTCAAGGATAACCAAGTCCAGATTCTTATTCCATTTCATTTGGTACAAGCATATTGTAAACATTTCGCAGTAGTTCATATACATTTTGCACAGGTATATATGAGTCAGAGTATAAATAAAAAAAATAAATAAAGATTCTGTCTTTATCTATTGCTGAAATAACATTTGACTTGCGGCAAACACTCATTAAGTGATGGCTGTTCTAATTCAATATCAGCAGTGATGAAACTCAGCTGAATAATGTTGATCTGTTAAAAAGTTTAGATACTACTTAATAATGAGCATTATATCAGTAGTTTAAGGTAACAGAAATTCAACCAACCGTAAGTCAAAACAATAACTTTCTATCAAAATGCCTGGATAGGCAAGCTAAAGGACTGTTTACCAAAGCAGATAAAATTAAAATACACTGAAATTTGTTTTATTTTATTTATAAAATTATAATTATTATATTTTTATAAATATTATATTTATAAAGTATATTTGTATATTTTATATTTTCCTTATTTCTTGCTCTTGTAGTTACTTTAAGAGACATATCAGAGCTTTTGTTGCAAGGAAGTGTTCCTCTCTCTTCCAGCTGATCATATGCAAGACCAGTTCATTTCAGTTCTCTCTCATCTGGTCTACAAAACAGGCATTATAATGACAGCTCACAGGGGCAGTTATGGTGTTTATTTAGCATCTACAAAAATATGTAATACAGAGGTGAAACCTATTGACTGTGGGAAAGGGACATGTTCACAATTATTTACATCACCAGCACTTCTTCAGTATATCCAAGCAGTAACATGGGGTAACACTCAAAGGAAAGAAGAGAGGTGTAATGAAAGGAATCAGTTGTGTCCCCACAGAGCAGAACTGTGACCTGAAAATGTTCTAACATTCAATAATGCTGTAGGTAGCACAGAGTTGTCAGGGCATTTATCAAAAGCACATTTTCTCTGAGCATATTGAGAAAATTTATTCTGATATACCATGTCCAGTGATTTTTGATCTTAACTTGGAAAGATCAAGATCATCCAGCTATCAGGAAATTTAGTTCATTGATAAGTGACTAAAACGCTCTGGGGGAAGGACAGTGTTCTTGTTATGTACTTGTAATAAGCTTAAATAGTTTGTGTTCCTGAAAACACAAAAAGATTTTGTTTTAATTTAAGTTTAAGAAACAATTTAATTTAAATTTAAGAAACAATTCTTTTCATTTGCATAGATATGTAATTATAGTAAAAAAAGATACACAAATATGCAATAGACATATACAGGTATATCAATATAATAGCCTTTAAATGATAAAATATAAATTATGGATTGAAAATTTGACATGATTTCTATACCATTCTAACATCTGTATTTTTTTAAAATGACAAGTATACATCAGTCATTTAGTCTTACATAAAATATTAATTTTCTAGTGTTAATTAAACTAGCTTTCTTTTCCTGGATGAAAAGTACATAACCTGGGTAACTAATTTTTTTTTGTTGTTTGTTTTTTCTTAGTAAATGTGCAGTCAACAATACTCATCACCTTAAATTGTTTCAGTAGGTAAAATTCTGTAGTATGCCAGCTGAGACAACATTCTTTGGTCTCAGAGCTCATGTAACATCTGGAAAATAAATTCATTCTACATTAATAGTAAGTTGTAACCTAGTTCTTCAAGTCCTAAGAATGTTTCTTATGGATAAGTTCTCAATACTTATGCTTTTTTTTCAGATGTTTCCATCTTAAAATAATCCATGACATCATCTTCCTTTTTTTTTTTTTTAGAATAATTAAATCTTCATATCCTCTGCAACTGTTATAATTAATTGCATATTTCAGAGCCAGCACTACTATATAGTGCTAAGAATGGGAATGTATGGATGGACAGACTGGGTCAGGCAAGAAATCTTCCTATCCTTCCTGTTCCTTCCCATCCTCTAATGATGATCACTAGCAGATAAGAAGGGGTATGAAAATAAGTTTCTAGTGGAAAAGAAAGCAAACCTACAGTGATTCATCAGCAGTTATTCTCTCGACAGTCTGAACTTGATACTGCTTCCAGAAAGTGTATCAGATTTGAAACATATTACTTAGATGGGAAATTAAGGGTTAATGGTATGTATTAATATAATATAATAATATATGTATTTCTGAAAGAAGGAGATAGGGAATTTTAGAAATACTAATGGCAGGTAATTGCCTTTGAGTAAAGCATCTTGAACCTCTGAAAATCCTCCCCCAGCCCACAAGTCATGATGTCAGTAAACAAGTCTTGACTTTCAGCAGTGATGAGCTTTCATATTTGATGACTAACACCTTTGGAAACCACATTAACTTCTTCTGTCAAAGATAGCTGGCATTTACATCACATTAAAAATTCATATATATTAAAGAATGCTTATTGGTATGTCTAAGGATGCAAACTAAAAGGAAGATCTGCATGCTCTGGGTTGGACATTAATGGAAGTTTAGTAAGCATAGGACTGAAATTAAGAGCCTGAAAAGTGCTGCTTAGATGATGGGTCTAAACTCTGAGGAAGCCTCCTATTTCAGCTGTATGTTTCTCCAGATGGCTGAAGTTCTGCTGCTGCATATACCCAGCAGGATGTTGCTAAGACAATGATGAGTTTCAGCCAACTACACCATGGTCAGTCAAATGCCTTGGTGGTATGCCACTTCCTATTTGGATTTCAATGGTGCTTAAGTAGCAGTTAGGTACCTGGGCTGCTTCTGTACATATGCTAAAGTATAAATTAATGTGGTTTAGGAAGCAATGAATTAGAGATGAAAGTGCCAAATTTCCTAAGTTACTAGTCGCTGAAATTACATATAAAGCACAAGGGAGTCTGGATGTCAACACAGGATAAGGATACTATAAATGTTCCCTCCTGAGAACTGTTATTATGTATAATTTCTTAAAGGAAAAGTAGAAATATTGAGTCATTTGCATTTTTTTCCAGATAAGCATGAAATGCATCCAACAAATAATAGCATTGCCAGGTGCTACATCCTATGTTATGTCAGTCAAGTCACAGTCAGCTACTTGTGGGTGGAGGAAGTTGGTCCAAACACTCCACATGAGAGTTTGGAGTGATACATAAAAGCTTGAGATACACAGTTTCTCTGTATTAAAAATAAGTCTACCATGCAGCATGATTCACCTCTTAGGTGTATCGCCAGATCACTTCCCCTAGTTCAGCACCATTATCACAGCCAGCATCTGTCAAGCTCATTTCCGAGTGGTCTGAATGCCAAATGTATGACTTTTTGCAAATGCAGTTAAAAGAAAAGCATTCTCTCTCTCTCCCTCTCTCTCTCTCTCCTCTCTCATTCTGCAAGGCTCCAAGATATAAATTTGCGTTTGGCACCCAGAAATATCCTGCATCCAAGAAAACTGGTTAAGAGTACTTAATCTGCAAGCTCTCCTTCTCATTCCCATTTTTTTCTAATAACTGTAAGAAATAGACAGGATTCCTGACAAAGGATTTCAGATATGTCAGCAAAACTTTATGCTGGAAAAAAAAATTTCTTGGTCTTGCAGTTCTCCTATTCAGACCTTGTGATCCCTAGATAGCCCAGCTGATTCCACCAAATGCCAAGTATAGTTGTCAGTGTTCAAAACTATTTCCAGAGGACACAACACCAGACATTAAAACTCAGACTGCATATTTATCATGTTACACACTGTTGGATGAAAGCCCACATCTGTTCCTCATGCTGACTAGACAAAAATGGGGCAGAGTGAAGAAAATAAAAATCACCAATGCTGATCTCCCACACGTAAAACAAAAACCCAGAAAACTTCTGACCTTTAACTTGAGCATTTCTAGTTCTTCCATTAGAGCAAAAGTTCACAAGCAGCTCACCAAATGGTGGTTGTTTCTAAGAAATGAGCAACTTCTCAGAAGGGAAGAGGTTGATACAATTTGGAGGACAGAGATCAAAAGACATATTCAAGGAAAGTGTTTTGTAATCACAGTAGCTCCTCATGCTTAGCTCAAATTCTACTACACACAGAGAAAATACGGGGGGATGCACAATTCTCATCCAGATCTTTTGCCTAGGAGGGACACTTTTATCCACTGATGATCACAGATAAGAGCACTGTCAGGGATGCTTGTCTCTTTTCCCTGACAATAAGAGGCTGTACATCCATCTCAAAATGCTTCATCAAGAGGAAGAAAATGCATCATTTCTCACCTGCAGTAGGGGAAAATAGAACCTGGGAAATTATGCTTTTGCTCAGTATTACATAAAAGGCCACAGACAGATCTTCGTTTGCAACCCCGTTTACCTATTCTAAGGAAACAGTGCTGCTTTCAGCCTGAAGAGTGCTTTATGATTACTTGTTCTCATATGATACCTAGGATAGGTTCTCCATGCAGACTTCACTTTGATCTTGATTTGTGACCCTTTTTACACATCTCCAGTATTGTTATGTTTTGTGTTTTAAGACAACCATCTGTTTGGGAAGGAGATCATGTCTTCCTTGGTGCTGTCTACTACACAGGTCATCTGTTGAAATGTCATAGTAAGAAAAATGGATATACCAAAGCTCAAGCTGCTGATATGCTTATTTGTGTGTGTACACAAGACCATATGGGCTTACGTTTTATGAACAAAACTGAAGGCTATAGTGGAAACAAACAAACAAATCAAATAATTTTTTTAAAAAAAAAGAGTACAAGTATATATTTTGACTTCTTTTTTTTTATCCCAAAATGCATTTTTTTCCTGAAAACATTTTTTCTACTCAAACATCTATCACTGAAAATTTTAGTTGAAAGTTACTTTTGAAAGCAATAAAAGTCACTACAAGATTAAAATATTGTCTTTTAAAAAGGACATTGTAAAACAAACAAACAAAATAGATTTTTTTTTATCTTGCAAATACAGAGATTTAGAGAAAAAAATAAAAATACTATAATTCTGAGGTCTTCAGAAGATTACAAGATAATTTTGTACTCAAAATGTATCTAAGTTCAGTGGGAAATATCTTCAAGGCACTGTCGCTTAACCCTGTAAGTTTTCACTACCTCGGTTTCCTCAGGTAACACACACATTTCCTTCTTTGCTCTGTAGAAGGAGTTCCTCCACTCTGTGAAAGCCATTATTCACCTGCCTTCACTGAACACTGAAGTACTCCTCCCCAGTGAAAGCAGTGAAAGTAGGAGGTATTAGGTCTGGTCATCCTGGGCACATGCAGTGAAAACGGGCAGTACTTGAACTGATAGCAAGTCATGTAATAATGGGTATTTTTCTGTCAGTTTAAACAGCTGATCTTTAATATATATATATTTTTTTTTCTAAGAAATTAGGAAAAAATACACCCATTTTCTAAGCAGGAAAACCAAGGCAAAGGTTTTCAGTGTTCAGGGTTTCTTATTTCAGTGGGAAACAGAAAATAAAATATCACAAAATGCTGGGCATAACCATCTTGTGCAAAATCTCACAGGAAACCTGTGGTGAAGCCACCCTTGAACTCAGGTCTTGCAAATCGCTATCTAGTAACCATTCTGTCTGAAGAAGTGAATGTAAACCATATTCATGGTTGGTATAGGCAGCCAAAAGATGAAAAATAAATAAACGAAATGCTTGCAAAACACCTCAAGCACTAAGAATTATCATTCTTCTGGTTACATTTCTGGGGATTTCTTTCCTTCTCAGCCAATGACGAAACTGAATAACAACCAAAGTGGCCTCTTCCTCACCTTACAGGTTCACACAGATGAAAAAAGTTCAGTTCAGGAAATTCAGAACTTTTGGCCTTTACTGTACTTCTGTATTGTTACTGCAAGACTACATGGACCAAGCAGTGCCAAGGCTTTCTAGAGGCAGATAACAAAATGGTGACTACTCATTGTGGGTTCTAGACCAGTCACAGTTCCCATGTCCCTTCAATTTAGATCCATTATAGGCAACACATGCAGTCAATGCTTGCCTATGAAATGCCCTTCATAGGTGAGCAAGAAAGAAGTGAGAATAATGCCAAAATTAAAAGCAATAATTTTATATGTGACATATTAAGATTTTTTAAAAGCACATTTTTAACTTGAAGAATCATGTTTAAATGGAAAGCATGGAGAAATCTGTATAAAGAATGTTATTGACATTCATTACTTGTTTTCAAAAAAGAAGGTGAAGCATAGCAAATGAGTATTTGCTTTTCTGAAAGTAAATCTGAGATCAGTGCATATTTGTGTACATATTTCTATGCAAAACACCACCCTTGTGTTAGGACTGACAGTAGTCCATGATTGGAGCAGGAGCTGTCAAAGTAGAACTCCAGAACAGTTGAGGAAAAGGAACAGGGACCAGTAGAGACAGCAAGTTATGAGTTGCTTACATTTACATTTTGATGTAGGAAAAGGGGAATACTCAGCTGACTGTAGGAATTTCTGATTTGGTAGAATGAGAAGAAGAAACTTTTTCTCATGACTTCTTTTCATTACAAAGACCAGTTTTATATAGGGTGCTACCAAAAGCCTACTGAATCCAATGGAGAAGATCTGGTTGATTTTCATAGAATCATAGAACAGGTTGGGTTGGAAGGGACCTAAAAGATCACCTAGTTCCAAACCCACTGCCACAGGCAGAGATGCCATGCACTAGGTCAGGTTGCCCAGGGCTTGGTCCAACCTGGTCTTCAACACCTCCAGGGATGGGGCATACACAACTTCTCTGGGCAACCAGTGCCTCACCACCCTCTGAGAGAAGAATTTCTTCCTAACATCTAATTTAAATCTTCCCTCTGTAGTTTAAAACCATTCCCCCTTGTCCTGTCATGATCTGATTGAGCAAAAGTTGCTCTCCATCATTTTTCATAAGTCTCCTCTATGCACCGAAAAGCTGCAATGAGGTCCCCCCAGAGTCTTCTCTTCTGTAGGATGAACAGCTCCAGCTCTCTCAGCCTGTCTCCATAGGAGAAGTTCTCCAGCCCTCTGATCATCTTCATGGCCCTCCTCTGGACCCATTCTAACAGATCCACATTCTTCCTGTGCTGGGGCCCCCAGACCTGGACACAGTACTCCAAATGGTGCCTCACAAGAGCAGAGCAGAGCCCTCAGCCTTCTAGAGTCTCTTCTGATGCAGCCCAGGATGCAGTTGGCCTTCTGGGCTGCAAGCATGCACTGCTGGCTCATGTCAAGCTTTTCATTTACCAGAACTCCTAAGTCTTTCTCTGCAGGGCTACTCTCCATCAGTTCTTTTCCCAGTCTGTACTCATTGCCCTGGCCCAGGTGCAGCACCTTGCACTTGGACTTGTTGAACCTCATTTTGTTGATCATGCGTATGCAACAGCTTTAAAACTGAATTTGCATAAAACTAACACTTTCCATTGAGACAGGTAAGAGATCTTCTGGGAAAATCTGAATGGAAAATACAAGTCAAGGACACAACACTGTTGACTAGAGATGATCAGAAAACAAATCATAACTGTTGCCCTTGTGCTGTCACTCTCTGGAAATTTTCAGTGAAAACTCAAAAAATGAAACAATGAGACCATGCAGAGATCCAGAGAATAGTCAGGCTCCCGCCTGCAGAAAGGGACGAGGTGCATGAGCATGAAGTAGTTTCAAAGAAAATGAAACACTAGTATTTTCTCAGGAGAACTCACATTTTTAGCAAAGAAGTAAGAACTGATATGTTCTGACTGAGAAAGCTATTGTTTCTTGTGGGAGCTGGAATCTTTCCCTTTATAAGTTAACCATTTTGGCTGATGGCCTTTCCTCTAATGAACCATACTCTACTTGTTAAGGAGTGGAAAGGATGCAATGGAGACAGTGTTTGTGACTCAGTATGCAAGAAGGTCCATCATGGGACACATAATATGCCTGAGGAGCGTATATAAAAAAACAAGGAGGTGATGAAACATGAAAAGCATCGGCCAGCAAGCCAACCCAAAATAAATGTTTCAGTCTTTTTTCTGACTGAAATATTTTTGTGTCAGTGGCCTTATTATTTATAATTTAGGAAGCCCAGCATTTCCAACAAAAATACAATTTAAGGGGATTTAAAAAAAAAAAAATCTTCATTTTAAACCTGCTTCAGCATTTTTTCCAGTGTAAGAATGTCAAGCCAGCCTACTGCTGACATTGTTTTTCCTTTCAATTTGGCAGAAGAAGATCAGTATTCTTCCCTACTTAGGGTTTCCAATTTTCACTTCTACCTTTTAAAGTGGTGTAAACTGCCAGCTGGATTGCAAGGCTCCATAACGGTGTCTCCAGGGACTGTGAACATTCTGCAGAAAATGCAGTTTAAGAAACATAAAATGTTCCTTTTCCCAGCTGAATAAGAGCAGTGATGTTCCCAGTCCATTGCTGAGAAGGGCTAAGAAACTTGATAGCAGAGGTAGAGAAGGAGGGATGACATCAGTGGCTTGGATCTAGTTATTCATGACTATTTGTGAAGGAAGATTAAAATCAGTGGGTGGATAATATCTCTGTGTTTGCATCTTGCTAAGAAAGCAGCCTTTTCCTCTCCCTTTGCGTCACTTGCAGTGTCACAATTGTGAGTATAACCACATGAAAAGAATGAAAGCTTCAGGCTTTGAAGGTCTACACTCTGCTTTCCCCACCATCACATAGGAAAGTATGTGGGCCGTTTGGCCAAGTGAAGCAGTCACACAAGCAACGTTCTGCTCTGATGTATCGTGTGTTGGAGAAGACAGTGGAACTGTGCTGCTTGTACGTCATGGCTGAATCAGACACACTGCCCTGCTGGAAGGACATCATGGTCCCCACCTCCCCTCTGCACATACTTCCTAACACTGTCTCTCAGGTACACACATGACCAAGACTGTCAAAGTAAAAGTGATAGTATTACTATCCCATCATTTCTGCCAGTTTATAGCCAGCTAAAACGTAGCCTAGTTGTTTCCTTTCAGATATCCAAAGTGGCCTTAAATATCATTTCATAGAAATGTTCTATACGTAGTCCAGCAAGGAGGGATATAGTTAACACACACTTTCAGGTAACTTTCAGAATTGGTGACTGAGAATTGGTCATTGGAAGAGTGATGTGCAGAAGCCAATAGAGCAGTGACTGGCTTTTCCAGAGATGGTAGCAGTAGAGATACTGAAGCGTTGACAAACAAATCCCTCATTAAGGGCAGCAATGAACAGCATCAAGTTTAATGTCAGATGTGACCACTGAGAAAAAGAGAGATCTTAGAGACCCACTAGTTTATATAGACCATGAGCTCTAAAGGAAGCTGAACAACATCTTGATTCAAAACAGATTAGTAACCTAGGTTCCCTTAACTAAACGTTTCATAGGTAAAGAAAAAACACCTCGCTGCATATAGCTAGTCCCAAATTACCAAAACTTCCTGTCAATCTTCTGATTGTTTTCTGTTAGCTATATATCAGCTTCTTGGATCTCAGAATGAGCCAGACCATAAAGTTTGCAGAAGAATGATTGCCTCCCATGTTATAATACACTGGTAAGCATCATGGGAACATAATTTTTACCATAAGATAAATCCAGGTGTAATATAATTCTCAGTTTAAGAAGAATGCACCCTTTTCAGGTCATTTCTCTGGGCTCATTAACAGGGAAATATTAAGCAGCTTTTCCCTTTGGAGCAGTCTTATTCCTCAGAATATTATACTGAAGATTTTCCTTTCTTTTCCTAATCCTCTTTTTATTTTTTTTCCACTTTCTACAAGAAGTCTTGGTCTTTCTAAGGAAATTCGGATACTCAAAACATTGTCTCCAGTCAGCTTAAAGATTTGCAGTAGCCATGGAATGTTCAATTTTATGTGAGTTTTACTAGTGACTTACATGAATACTAAATTCAAATGAACTTTCTATACATATCTATATAGCTAGATGCTTATCTGACCCGCATCTAACCTACCAACCTTTTGTGGCTGACACCATCACTTAATATCATATGTGCATGTGTATACACATCGTAGATAGATGCATATAAACTGCTTGAGCATCTTTTTTTTTCTCTTTTTTTTTTTTTTTCCCCTTGAGGTCTTTTTACTTTTCATGAAGTTTCCTTCCCTGCATCATCAATTTATGGGGCTGCCTGCTGTACATGGATGACAGGTTAAGGAGTATAATCTGTCTGGTTGTATGCCAGGAAACTAAAATCTAATTTTAGTAAACAAGTGTTGATGCAAAAGGTCACCAAACTCTGTCAGCCCTTACGTGGGAATTGGGAATGAAGCTTTGAAAGGTGGGGATGTTGCCAAGAACATGACTATAATGGCTTAACATACTGCCAGTGACATGTGGGAGTGGCAAAGGCAAGAGAAGAAATCCTTGGAGGAGAGGATAGACACCGCCTTTCCTGATCAGGAGGAAAAGATAACAAATACATACAGTATACATGGGTGCTAATGCAGGTAGTTAAAAATAAAATCATAACTATCAGTTTCATTGATCTCAGTTCATAAATACCCCTGGTCAGACTATAAAAAAAAGAAAAATATATTTCTTTCAAATTGTCATTTTTTCTCCTTTCTAATGTGAAATTAGTTATAAAGATGTAATCTTCTGTAAAAGTTCCATAACCTCAACACAAAACTTTTTAAAATGAATACTCCTTGGAAAAATGAAAAACAGCAACAACAAACAAAAAAAAAACAAAAACAAGCTTTTATTTTTATACCATTTTACTTCTCAAAGAGGGGCTTTAATGAATTTGATCTCACCCACTCCAGCGGGAAAGAAAGACCGATGACTGTTAAGTATGTTCTTTTCTTAAATAAGAAATCAGCCTGCTCATTAAGATCATACGTACAGAGCTCAAGTATTCTGGCTAAATTTGTACCAGTAAATTAAATGTGCCCAGTACTGGTCTAACTATGTCAATATGTAGACAGTCACGTTCCTATGCCTGGGAACATTTCCTGGCACCGGTTCATTTACCTGTAGAGAAAATGGCTCTGGGTCCGTACTTCAATGAAAGTACTAGCCACTGTTCATCCCACAATCCCCCACGTTCTCCAAGTTTGGTGCATACTTTGGTATTTCAGGTGTATGTCTGCTGGTAAAGGTCTGGACGTTTTTTAACTATTTCTGGTGGACTCCTAAAAAAGGTTTTAGGGACTACAGTTTGAAAAGAATTCTGTGACCCATCTTCATCCTCTGAGCTGCTGTGAAGGCTGAGATATAGTTTATAAGTATTCTATACTGATGCTTAGTCCATGAGAGATTTTATATAGCTAAGCAAAGTGGCTTAAATTTGTCCAAAGTTAAGGCTGAAAAATTCAAAGAGAATGAGGGGGAGGGAACACACTGGTGGAGGGGAAAATCCTGAACATGTTATTGATAAGAAGCATCAAATTAAATTTATTTTAAATAAGATACCTGACAGCAACTATGATCTATTGCCCTGTGTCCACTGGAGTCAGAGACACCACTTAAGACTTCAATTTTGGTATAATTTGTTTCCTCATTTCTTCCTTTATCACAGCCATTAAACTGCTTATCAGACTCTAGGAGGGACCAGTACTAGCACTGTTTTAATAGAAAGCTATTTGGTGGCTTCCCTTTTTCCTTTCTTTTTTGCACACGCACACATTTGCTATATATAAAGTCAGCTTGGTTAAACTGATAGAGACAAGGTCATAATTTCTCAGGGAAATGGCAGACTAATGGAAAAAATGTTATAAATATAATAAAATATGAGTCCCGTGACACTTACCAAGGACAATAGTTTCATAATAAACTACTATGCACTTTGAAGTCTTCAATTAGTCCCCCAAAAGACATCCTGGCATCATCAGTGAGGAGGGGAGTGGGAGTGAAAGACAGAGGGCAAACTAAGCAAACTTTGAAAGAGATGGGGAAAAATACGCCTGTGGTTTCCAAAATGGCTTGAGCTACTAATGCTCTCTGACGAGTTGAGGGATTAAAAGTTCAAAAGGGCAGGTCATGTGAGGGCACTGAGGTCTTGCAATGCTGTGACCTAGGAAATACTGACTGGTCAGAGGGTGAACACATCCACAGCATGTTACCAATTAGTGTTTAATGACCAAATGTGGAATGCATTAGCGCTTCTGAGAATTGAATATGTTTTCAAAGGGTCTAAGATGTTCTTTACAAATATTCCTGTGTGGTTTGATTCACACTGGTTTTGGTGAAATCTTCAAGCTTTGTCCAAACTACAAAGTAGATATGTTGCAAATTCCAGTGGATATAAGAATGGAACAAACAGGGTTTAAATTTCTAAAGAGACAAAAAGGTTGTGTTCAAAGACCCAGGTAGGGCCTCCAGAAGTTAAAAAGGAGATTCTTCTGTTATTATTCAGTCACTAATGTGCTTGGTACTTAATTCTAGACTAAAGACCATGGGGATTCAATGGAGTTCTCTCAGTTTATACCAGCTGAGAAGCTAATCTGTGCTCTGAAGGCATTACTATTAAAAGGCCTAATCTTGCCAACACTTCCTACCATACACATTGCTTTTATGTTGCATCACAGTAGCAAATTGTACACATCAATAGATTTTGGGGAATGCAGAGGGGAATACTGAGGGAAGAAAGAAAGGCAAATTCACTAGACCTCGGAGCCCTGTTTGTGCCTTCCCAAAGCTATTGACAGCAAAGAAATTGGGTCAGAGTCAGTGTGCTTAACTTACCCTAAATATTTCACTTGTCCCCCCACCTGACTCTCACTATCTTTCTTCCATTCCTTTATTCCCTTTCAGCTCTTTACTATTTCTCACACCATTTTTTCCATGCCTTTCTTTTTCAGCCTTGTGCCACCTTTTCAAAATTTTCGTTTGTTCCCCTCTTGATCTTCTTTCTTCTGAGAAACCAGTGTTCTTACTTACTTCCCACATTACCATGCATAAAACTGACTCATCTCTAGATACTATATCAAAACAAATTTTGTACCCACTGCATTTTTAAACCTTTCTTTCAACTAGCAGTCAGCCTGGATGCATATTTCTGGTGAGCTATATCATACTGATAGATCAGAAAGTCCAGTGTTGACTGGTGAAGGGCAAAAGACAAAGAATAAGGACTCTTACTTCTTAGTCCAACATGTTCCATCTTATTTATGCTATGTGAAAGTGGCATAAAGCAATTCCCAATGTCTTTATCTGCTAGAGGGAAGATTGTCCCAGTGTGTGTCCTACAGAAAATAAATAGGAGACTGCCTTAAGTAAGACATCTTTGAAAATCTCAGTAAGGGGGCAGGATAGGGAAGCGATGGGCCCATTTTAGTACTATACTATATTGATGCTTGGTTGGACTGTTTGTAGAAAGGCCAGCAAATTTGTAACTGCCTCCAGATGGTCCTGGGACAACAATGACTTAAAGCCACCATGGCATCTCTCTGTCTTCCTGATAGGTTCAGGAAAAACACCCTGAAATGTTTCACATCTGTGGAAACATACTGACAGACAGTGATGGTGAAGGAGGCACATTCTTCCTCCATTTAAAAATACAATAGGAGGTTACCTTAAATCAGCTATGTTTGATTTCCAGTTGCCAAAAGAAGCAACAGGTAAAAGAGTGAAAGGTGAAAACTTGTGTGGGAAGATGACAATATTACAGGATATGTGGGGAGGTACAGCTCTGTGTTTGTATAGCAAAGCACAAGCCATCCAAGGACTAGACATTGCATCCCTAGTCTAACCATTTCTGTCAAAAGGCTCATCTCAGAATCCATACACTTAATGATGTTTAAATATTGCTTGTGTCATAAAATGATTTGTTGGATAAAACTCATCCCTGTAGGGGCCTGGAGATTTTGTACATATCTATGGTGGGAAGCCTGAAAAAATAAAAATAAATAAAAATCTTTCTTATGGTTTATTGTTTATGAGATGAAGGAATGGCAAACAAATCCATTGGATTTATCGGAGATGTTAGCTGACAGAATATAGTCAGACATACAGATTAGTGCTTTCTGACTGTAGAAAACAAGATTACTGAATTATTAAAGAGCCCTTTTTTTTTTTTCTTTCCTGTTTTTGTTTTGTTTTGTTTGTTTATTTGTTTGTTTTCCCTGGTTATGTAATAGGTGCTAGCAGTTGAATAAGCACTAGAACAATTTCAGAGTTAACCAGCCTGAGCAAATATCACTTTTCTTCTGAATTTATCATTCTCTTGGTAGCTGGTACATAATTAATCCACAAGTTCTCCGCTTATCAATAGACTCCTCCAACTATCATTCCCTTCTAATCAGATCATTCGCCACTACATGGATATTTCCCAGAAAAACCTCTGAGGCCCATTTACAGTGAAAGAGTGTTACCATTTTGGAACTACAGTTTAAAAGTGTACCTTTAAATGCCTACTTCCAGTGGTCCCAATACCAGCCCCTAAGGAACACCACTCATTACTGATCTCCTCTTGGACAACTTGAGCAGCTGACTGCAGCTCTTTGAGTGCGACCATCCAGGCAATTCCTTACCCTCCGAGTGGTCCATCCCTCAAATCCGTGTCTCTCTAGTTTAGAGACAAGGATACTATCCTGTGAAAAGAATGCTATGGATATCATTTAGTGCATACTTCTTCACTCAGAAGAAATTCATTTTCTGTATTACAGAGGTGCACATTATGCAGACTCTTGAGGGCTTGAGGTAGACGTTAGAGTAAAAAGACTGCCTACAGTTAAGGGCACTATTAGTATATTCTTTTCCTCCATTGCAGTCTTCATCTTTTTGTTTTTGTGTATTGTTAAGGATGAAATGCCAAAACTGTCTGTTGGAGTATGGACCAAAACTAAGCTACCCTGGATGTCTTTTAAAAAGTTATTTTTCCATATTCCTTTGGAATGTTTCTAGTCTATGGAGAACTGGCATATGTTGCACATACATGCACACCCCCAGTCTCACAAAAACTTCTATTTATTCTGAAGAGTTCCAAGTATCTGGATTCACAGGCACATCTCTGTGCTCATTCCAAGAGGAGTTTATCTGGCTGAGCCACCCAGCACCTGTTCAGGGTGGGCTCTTCTGGTCAGAGGATGTGCATCAGAGTTACATTTCAATAGGAGGGTAGATTAAGGATCACTGACTCAGCTGACTTGATCATGTGCAGCTGACCCTTTCATTCAGGGGTGCTCAAAGTAGCAGCCGGTGAGTGACAGAGTCATGTTAATGACTGTGCACTCACGCAACAGGTCATTAGGAATATGCATGAAATGGCTTCTCAGATGTCCCTAGTGCATACTTGCCTGAGCTACTGGAGACCAGAGTTTGTGAGACACTGCTTTTGGTTTTCAGTGGTTGTGGGGACTTGCAAATAGAACATCAGACATTTCAAGCATTATAGGATGGCACTTGAAAATCAAGAAAATTTTTGTTAATTATAGTTGCAACTCCAGAGAGATGCTAGTTGTCTCTGGAGTTGAGGCAGGATGGACCAAAAGCTTAAGAAATACTGTGGAAAGTAAGAAGCAATGTTTTGACTCTTTGTTACATCCCATTTCCTGTGAGCCCCTGAGGAAGCATCATAGAGTTGATTTAAATTGATGGTCAGGTCTAATCTCAAGAGACATCCTTATTCACTTTGGCTCTGCCTGACTCTGCTATGAACTGAAAGTTACTTTGATGTTGGTCTCATTTCTTAACAACAATAAAAATATTAGGAACTTATTAGATCTTCCCAAAGTTTGGGAAGCTAACTTTTCAGCTTGGGGCAATATGATACAGTGAAGGACAGAAAAGGGAGGCCAAGAGCAGTATGTTAATTAAGCACTTAGACATGTAGCATCAAAGTAAAGACTTCTCAACCACAGAAGGGGTAGAATCATAGAATCTTTTAGGTTGAAAAGACCATTAAGCTCATCAAGTCCAACCACCAACCTAACACTACCAAGTTCACTGCTAAACCATGTCCCTGACCACCACAACAGGCAGTAGTGACCACATGCTCTTGTTTTCATCAGTCTCTGGTCACAGGAGGCATTCTCTCCAGTTTCCCAAGTAACACTCAGAAGTTATTAGTGGATGGCAGCGGTACACTTTTATAGTACCTGATGATTTCAACATAGTAAATGGCAGAGGTTGTAGAGTTTCTAGTCACCTGTACACAAGATTGTACTTGGCAGACTAACACTTAATAAGAGAAGGCTGCAGCCTCCTTAAATCTGGTCTTCTCCATCCTGTAGAAAATCTGCTTCTTTCACATAATAAAATGCTAGTTATAAAGGATTCTCTGATCTACTAAAGAAAGATGCTACAGGAGTTCAAGGCTGAAAACCAAAAATGAGATACTTTAAAAAGAAAACAAAATGTCAGGATAAATAGCCATTGGGTAAGGATCCAAAGGAAAAAATTCCTTGTATCTCCAGATCAGGATGAAAGTCCAGACTGACTTTGCCTTATTGTAAGGATTTATCTGAGATGGCCAAATTTGGAGTCTATCACGCTAAGTCTCTCCTGAGGGTGATTCACTTCTTCCCTTTGGAGGGTCACACATTAGAGAAAGCTCAGACTTTTCCACTGACTACAGATGAAACCTACAGGGACTGGGCTCCTAACTTAAGTAGCAGTTAGATCCAGGCTGGAGTGCTTTTCTAGATGTATTTTGCCATTTTGAATTGTTGGGATAATTATGAGAATAAACTGATGAAAAGTAACAGCCTGTGACTGGAAGGAGGATAGTCTGGGTTACCTAATAATGTGTTCTGACCATAACTGACATAGATTAAGAATCTTTACACTATTAATGCAGCAGTGTGTTGTTCAGGTTTGTCCGTATAGGAGGAGGACTGCAGACAGCTCCCTCATTACCCTTCTTCTTCATTTTACGAGTGAGACAGAAACACTCCTTTGTCTCTAGCAGTTGTGACAGACACAGCTGCAGTTGCGTCTTCTTCAACCTCCTCCATTCAGACTATGGCTGCCTCAAACCCTGACACTGCAAGTGGTGATTGCAGGGGAAAGTTCATGTCAGCCCAGGCAGGCAGCCAAACACTGAGCTCATGTTAACACTCTTCCACCCAGGCATAAGAAGAGCACACTACAAACACACAGATTGATATCAGCATTTGGTGGGAACAGATCCAAGAGGTGGATGTCAGCGGGTTTTGTGATGAAAAAAGAAAAAAAAAAGAAGAAGAAATTAAAAAGATCATACATAATGTTCTGGCTCCAGGTTGCTAAATTGGACAGGATTCATAGAAGTGCTGCTGAAGTGATTAAAAGATTAAAATAAATAAATAAAGTAAAATAAAAATAAAAAAATAAAAAAACTTTACAGAAATATTCAGGAACTGAGTTTATTTGGTTTAATCAAAAAAAAAAAAAGTTGAGCGATGACTTGATTACAGTCTTTTAGTACCTATTTGGGAATGAAGCTTCAGTAATTGCCTCTTTTGTCCAGCACAAAAAGATTTAACACAATTTGATGGCTAAATAATAAGACAAAAATTAGAAAAAAAAAAAAAAGCTAAGTATAGTAAACAGTTCTTTGAACAGGTAAATTGTAAAATAAGTTTAGACTTTTTTTTTTCTTCTGCAAGATTGCACTGTTTTTGTTGATATGAGCCATATGTTTCTCTGCTCCTTCCAAAGTGCCTTAATTTGACTAGAGGTAATAATTTAATCAAATATGGATATCTATATTGGAGACATTTAATCTTATCACATTTTTTTGCTTCCTATATACTCAGAAGAAAGAATGCACTTTCAAGTATATGATTCACCTGATGTTCAAGCTAATTTTCAACTGTGTGGATGTGTGTCCTCAACAATAAACCACATGTAGTGAAGGCAAGCTTAGTGATCGTAGGTACAGTAGGAACTGAGTTTGAGAATCACATGTAGTATTACAGAAACAGATGCTTTAACCCAGAGAAGAATTAGTTCAGGAAAGCTTGTAGTGTGTATTACAGAGCTGGACAGCTCTGACTACAACCTCTGATTACAAACAGCTGGACTATTACAAAGTTTTATTCATCTATTATAGGTCAGAATGCTGAAACCCTACAGACATATTCCAAAATTCGTTAAAGAAAGCTAAATTTCAGGGAGAAGTAAGAGATAGCAGGTCTTAACCTTTTCCATGGTGGCCAATCTTGCCCCACATGTCAGCTCTCAATTAGCAGTATAATACTGACTTTGTAGTTGCATGATTCAAGAAATCAACTGTATAAAATTATTTCAGAGAAATTCTTTCAGGCCCCATGTGAGAACTGGACTCTGTCCTACCAAGAGCAGTGCAAGCAAACATTTAGAAGAACATTCTAAAACATGCACAAAAAAGACAAGGATCTCCTGGAAAGAGTCCAGCGGAAGGCCACAAAGATGATACGGGGCCTGGAGCATCTTCCCTATGAAGAAAAGCTGAGACCTGGGTCTGTTCAGCCTGGAGAAAAGAAGACTGAGAGGGGATCTTATCAATGTTTATAAATACCTGAAGTGTGGGAGACAGAGGGATTTGGCCAACCTCTTTTCAGTCGTTTGTGGGGACAGGACAGGGGGTAATGGCCACAGAATTGAGCACAGGAAGTTCCGCACCAACATGCGATAGAACTTCTTCATGGTGAGCATGACGGAGCACTGGAACAGGCTGCCCAGGGAGGTTGTGGAGTCTCCTTCTCTGGAGATATTCAAGGCCCATCTGGACACCTACCTGGGCAGCCTGCTCTAAGGAACCTGCCGTGGCAGGGGGGTTGGACCCGATGATCTTTTGAGGTCCCTTCCAACCCCTACAATTCTGTGATTCTGTGATTCTGTGATTCTGCTCTGTTTTATGTGCAATGTTATAAATACATGTATTTGTGTTTGATGTATAGAGTAGGACCCATGAGACACTACCCTTGGAGCCTGATCATGTAACTACTTCTGACTGTCTACCGGTGTGGACTGTAACATCCTAACTTGGAGAGAAAAATTTTGGGACGCAATGTCTATAGCCTTGCTAGGAGGTAAATGACATTCACCTGCTCCTCTCCCCTTACCTGCAAACCCAGTCATGTTATCATGGATGGAAATCAAGCTGGTCAGCAATGACTTGTCCTTGGAAGATCCATCTTGACTGTTCACAGTCACCTGCTTCATGTGGCCAAAAACGTGTTTCAAAAGGATTTATTCCTTTATCTTTCCAAGGTCTAAAGAGAGGCTGACTGTCCTGTCATTCCCCAGGCTGACCTTTTGCCTCATTTTGCAATGGATGCAACGTTATCCTTTCTCCAGTCATAAGGGTTCTCTCTGAGTTCCATGACCTTTCAAAGATGGTAAGAAAAGGCTTTGCAAAGACATCAGACATTTCTTTTAGCACCATGGATACAACCTGTTTGAGCCCATGAGCTGGTACTGGTCAAGTTCTCAGAAGTAATCCCTGATCTCTCCTCCACTTGTTGGTATCTATTTTTTTTCCTTGAAGTTTCTCACTAAGCAGAGGCCTGGGAAATCTTGTTTGTGAAGATTGAGACAAATAGAACACCGAGGACCTGGGTCATCCATCTACTAAATCACCCATCCCATTCAGCAAAGGGTCCTTCTTAGGCAGCCATCAAAGGAGATATTCAGATGCTTTGTTGCACTCCAAGTTCCACCTGGTCATCTAAAGTCCAGAGAAACTGAAATATACTAAAGTGGTTGTCTCAAGTCAAATCCTTTATGCTGCAGATCCAGCTCTAGCTTCCCTGGAAGGGAGGCTGGGTTAAAAACGATGTCAGACCCTCTATCAAACACCCAACCCCCTCTAGGTAAAATCTCATAATGGAAGTCTTCAGTTATCAGTTGAAATCCTCTCTGGTGCTGAAGTAAGAAAATAAACTCAGTAAATATCTCACTGGGTACATTCAGGGTATGCTGGTGGGATATGCTACAAGCTGATATCTGCCTGCACTCTGAAGTAACCATAAGTTGCATACCTGTGTTGGCAAACCAATGATTCTAAGCTAATAAGCTATGCTGAACAACAGGGTGTATTTACTCTGGCATAACATTCAGATAGCAGGGTCACACAACATTTGGATTAGGATTGACTGATATCCTGCCATTTTGGAAAGAGCTCATAGCTGTCCTTATGTACAGTGCAGACACACCTGTGCACCCCCTACTAAGCATAAGGCCCTCCTGTTATCCAGAATTATCTGCCATAGCTACAGACATGACTTTTCCTGAATAAGACTGTTCTATTTGCACCATTTGGCACCTTTATTTACAGGGTTAAAAACTGGAAAGAATCAACCAACGGACTTAGAAAACAAAACAAAACAAAACAAAAAACAAACAAACAAACAAAAAAGTCTTTTTGTGCTTTCTTGCCACAGTCTCTTAGTGTCTAGCTGTATTCAGGACACTACATGTGTAGGAGAGCTCAGACCACATGAATAAGGAAAAAAGGAGAGCTTTGCAGATTCAGAATGTTTGATTCAATATCCTGTCCTGACTCCTGTATGGGAGCAAGGAAATACCATGCATTCCAATTTAGAATTGTTATCATACACAGAGACGTGGTAGTTTACTTCTGAAGTGCCAAAAAAAATATGAGACAGGAATTTTTTGAAGTCAGGACTCCTGCTGTGGGAAAAAATAATGAGAGGGGAAATAGTATATTCTGCTTACCCCTTAAAGCTGTTTACTCACAGCTTTCACATTAGTGTCTGTAAGGAACAAAGGAGAAACAGGAACCTTTGTCTTCATTTATTTCTGCTAAAGAAGTTCAGAACCTTTCAGAAGCCTTGTATCTTTTCAGAGTGCTCAATAGATTTTAGTTGGTTGGTCTGTATTATTTTAAATACTGGTCAGTATTTAAAAGAACTCTTTCTTAAGAAAGAGTCTCTATGGCTAAATCCCCAAATACAAAAAGAAATGTATACTATTTCATGTAAGTAAAGGAGAGAAACTTTTCTAGAAGCCATTTGTACCTTCTTTCTCTCTCCTTCCTGTATGCACATAAAAGAATGTATTTCACTTCTTGATCCCTAAGAAGACTTAACTAGACTCTAAATGGACTGTTTTCTTCAGACATAAAAAAGCAATAATATTGTGATGTGACATCACTAAATCACTTCCCAAAAAGTTCAGTTCTGGCTCAAAGGTGATGTTGGAGTCACTTCAGAACTTTGGCAATTCTAATTTTTTCTCCATACAGGAGAAGGTGCTAGTCCTCAAGGACAGTTACCTCTAGACCAAACCACAAATCTCTGCCATTTTGGCTGCTTGCCTAGTCAAAAGTGTGGTATGAATTTGTTCCAAATACACACATCACCCTCAGGCAGAAACCAAACATGGAGAATTGTCAGAAAGACTAATGCATGAGGAAGTTATTAACATGTGAGAACAGGAAGTTATAAATGAAGGCTATATTACAACCTTTATTTTGGAGGGTGTTACCAGGCTACTCATAGCCTGATAAATATTTGTGCAGCTATCTAGGAACCTGATCCTTCTTCCATGGGGTTCAAGACAGTGCTTACTATTGCCTTTATTGGTACAAGAATCAGGCTATCAAGTATTTTAAATAAATCTTGCAGTTTTTCCTTTCTCAAGGAAATGAATTTTAAAAAGCATGTACAGTTGCATTTACAGAGACTGTCTTTCTGAATTCTTCATGGCGAGAAACACTGTGGTTTTCTAAGGAAACAGAACTTGTTGTCATTTGGAAAGAGGTTTTGAAAAGTACACATTCAAACCTGAAATGAACTGATGCTAAAATTTCCATTTTTCTACTTTATATCCATCCATTTTTCCCCACAACAAGGCATGATCTGGGAGCACATGTTCAAGTCCTACCTATTAATAGACACACAAACCCTCAAGAAGATATGTCATACAGTCTAAAATACAATTCTCTAGCCAATGTATTTTAAAATTAAAGGGGGAAAAAAAGAGATAAATGGAGATAAAGATCATTTCCCACTTATAAAGACCTCATGTGGATCTGGCCAATGGCATGCAGCCCAGAAATTCCAAGAGACTGCTGCTGTAAAACAAAATGACTCTTTTTAAAGCATTTACTTGAAATACCAAATCTAAACGTTCTTAAGATGAAAGAGCCTCTTTAGTTAATTTTAGACAAGGCTCTCCTATTTTGGTTGTGGACTGGAAGCAAGGAAAAGTAAAATGTTTACTCTGAGAACAACAGTGCTGGGCACTGAGACGAAATACAGCTATCTCCCGTAATTCTCTTACCATATAAGATATGGTCCCTTCTAGAAGTTTTTATATCAGTCTGAACTACTGCAAAATGCCCATGTAACTCATTATCAAGTAATAGACCATTATGATTGGCTGTACTTTTATATCACTGTCGTATTACTGTCTTATTCAGACAACATTGAGAATAATCAAAGGCAAGTTATTATGAATGTACAATGAAGAAAGCAAAAGGAGACTGGGCCTGAGATGTGGGTGAGGTCTTCAGCTTTCAAGATAATGAAAGTGCGGTCAAAAGCATTAAGCCTGATAAACTGAAGTTGTGGCTCAGAGGATGTGTGAAATGAATAAGGGAGTGTGAACATGTGTGAAAGAGGCTTGGCTCTGGAAATTGCCTGCAGATGATTGTGAAATACCAATTTTGGAATGAATCAGAAAGGCAGAGGTTCATATTGCAGACCAGGTACAAGGTCTCAGACTGTCAGAATGGGAGATGAATAAGAAAAACTGAAAAGGAAATGATTCATTCTAATGATGACCAAATTCTGGCCATAACTGTTCACAGTTATGTATTTTGGCCTGTTTTCTTTCTGTGAGACATGTAAAATAATACATTTTCTAAAACAGGCCTATGGTAATGACTCAGTAGATGTTACTTGTAAAAGGCACTGATCACGAACAGTAAAAATGTAAGTTGTGTTGGAGCCGCAAGCTACAGAAGTATGTGCATTGGATCCCTCACAATAGAAAAATGTAGCAAGAATTTTAAAGAAAAAAAGCAAATTCAAAGTGCTGGTACTGCAGTAGCCAAACAACTCTGCCAAAAAACATGTTAATTTTAGCTATGATCATAGTCGGGGGGGGGGGGGGGGGAGGGGTGGAAAGATATTTATGTTCTGTTTTACTTGTGTTTTTTTTTTTTTTCTAGATTTTGTTTCAGCTAAAAATTATTTTTCCATATTTTCTACTTTTCAAAACTTTATCCATACTTGGACCACTAAAAAACAAAAAATCAAAAGTCAATAAAAAGACATTTAATTAAAAAAACTAAAAATATAGAGGAGAAAAAAAAGTCTTGATTCACATTAAAAAATGTTATTTTGTTTCCCAATTTCCTCAAAACAAAAACTGAACCAAAACTCAACCACAAATATATTTTTTCTATGTAAACACCTCTGTAATTTTTGTTTTCATTTTAGCCTAAAGGGACACTTGAAGGTAAATATAGACCCAGGACTTTGGAATATTAAATATACAAAATGTGTCCATTAAAAATGAAGCAGAAGTATTCAATTAAGGAAACAGCACCTGACTCCAAAAGAGATCAGTGTCCTTTAATTGTCAATGCACTTTGTTGTAATTTTAAATCGTATCTCCATGGACCTGGTCAGACAAATCTATGATCACTTATCAAAGTAAGCAAGGTTTCCTAGCAGCTGGAGGATGAAAGAATAAGGCTTTAGTCATTGGCTTTTAGTCTGCTGGCCACATCAGTGCAGTTCTCCAAAGGCAAATAGACTTATCTGTCCATGACTACAGAGCACTTTGAGATCCTTTGAGATCACAGACACTGTTTCAAAGAACACCAAGAAAGTCAAAATTACCGAAGAGTACTCTGTCACCTGGGAAGAGGATTTTAAAATGAACTAGGGAGAGATACTTTATCACCTGTGTGAATTCACAGAAAAGCTTTCTTCAGTATTCCCAGAAATGGCCACTTGTGAGTCCTGAAGAAAACAGCATTCGACCTTAGTCAAGTGCATCTTAGTAGAAGGACTACCTCCTCTGGTTTTATGGTGCAGATCACAGCATTAGGCATCCAACCCTGTCCAACGCAAAGACGCTGTCTTTTCCTATTAATGTCTCATATCTGGTGTAATGGGAGGTAGGCAAAGGGTATGGATGCAGATGATCCTTAAGGGTCCCTTCCAACCCAAACCATGTTATGATTCTATGATAGAGGTTATTTGAATGCTGCACAAAAATTCTGCCCCCAGTACTGAAAGAAGACATAGAGAAATTCCTAAGGCAATAAAAAAACTTTCCTCTTCACTACTTACAGAGTGGAGGAAAATGCCATCAAGTTGCATCCTCTGGAGAGTAACAGAAATCCTCTGGGGAAAAGCAAGGGGGTGAGAGCAGGGTTTTAAACTGGAGATCTAGCAGAAATTGGGCTACATGAGCAGGTTAAATCTGGAAATCTCCCAGTTATCTTCCTAAAATTTCACACTCCAGAAGATCTTTACTCGCTACAGGGATGTAAAGTGTTCAGTATTGTGTCTCTTAAAAAGATCACATGCTAAAGAGCTTACAGGGCTTTCTGCTATCTTTTCCATATGACTGTCCTCATTGAAAGATCTTAAAAGTGAATGAGTAAACATGAAACAATATGAGAAGTTGTGCTGATCCTTTAAGATTTTTTTTTTTTTTTTTTACCCCATTAGAACTTTCAACATTTGAGAAAGAAATAAAGTGTCTTTGGTACTGTTGAATATCTTTATCAACAACAAAGGCAGTGGGATTTTGTGCACCCTCAACAAGTTTGCTGATGACACTAATCTGAGTGGTGCAATTGATGCAACAGAAGGAAGGGATGCCATGCAAAGGGACCTCGACAAGCTTGAGAAGTGGACTCACATGAACCTAATAAGGTTCAAGAAGTCTGAGTGCAAGGTGCTGCACATGAGTTGGTGTAATCCCAGACATGACTACAGGCTGGGAGAAGAACTCATTGAGGGCAGCCCAGTGGAGAAGGACTTGAGGGTTCTTGTGGACAAAAAGCTTGACATGGGTCAGCAGTGTGTGCTTACAGCCCAGAAGGCCAGCTGCATCCTGGGCTGTATCAAAAGAAGAGACTCCAGATGGTTGAGGGAGGTGATTTTCTCCCTCTGCTCTGCCCTTGTGAGGCACCATTTGGAGTACTGTGTCCAGGTCTGGGGCCCCCAGCACAAGAAGAATGTTGGGCTTTTAGAACAGGTCCAGAGGAGGGCCATGAAGATGATCAGAGGGCTGGAGAACGTCTCCTACGGAGACAGGCTGAGAGAGCTGGGGCTGTTCATCCTACAGAAGAGAAGACTCTGGGGGGGGACCTCATTGCAGCTTTTCAGTACTTAAAGGGGGCTCATAAAAATGATGAAGAACAATTTTTTGCTTGGGCAGCCAATGATAGAACAAGAGGGAATGGTTTTAAACTAAAAGAGGGAAGATTTAGATTAGACGTTAGGAGGAAATTCTTCATTCAGAGGGTGGTAAGGCACTGGCACAGGCTGCCCAGAGAAGTCGTGTATGCTGCATCCCTGGAGGTGTTCAAGGCCAGGCTGGATGGGGCCTTGGCCAACCTGATCTAGTGGGTGGCATCCCTGCCCATGGCAGGGGGAGTGGAAGTGGATTACCTTTAAGGTCCCTTCTAACTCAAGCCATTCTATGATTCTATGATCTTGGTCTGTAGGTGAGACAAAAGAATGTGAATAAGCTTGCCAACATTAGAGCACGTTTATAGTAGCGCATGCATTTAGTGACAAGCTCACTTATCTCAGTATTCTGACTTCCTTAGCTACCACACTCTGTGTTGATTACGAAAGTCAGCAGATGTTTCACCATTGGCAAGTCCTGGTTGTCTAAGCTTCAGGCCTGCAATTTATTTGCTAAGCTAGCATTTCCTTTTTGCAAGCTATTCCTGATTCAGTATATAGTTTGTTTGTTTGGTGAAGGTTTTGTCTACTTGTTCATTAATATGAGGATTTTTCTTACAAGAAATAATTCCTGACTGTAAAAACACAGTGTTTTTTCCCTAATTGGTTAGCTGTCATGAGTTGATGCACAGAAGCAGCCCTCTGCTATGGCAGTCCTTCTTATGGCCATATGTGATAAAATGCACTTCCTTGTACATTCTACATGTCAATAACCTCTATATGGAGGACTAACAGGAAAACGGTGAGTGAATGGGTGGATGGGTCTAGAGATGGGTGGAGTCTAGAGAAAAAACCCCGATGGCCATGAATAACTTCTCCATAAAATTGTCTGAATTATAACTGAAACAGTTTGAGGCTTGAATTTCAGTTGGATTAAATAAAACGTAGCTTGGAATATGATCTCTAATTTCAAACCAACTCTCACTCCTCTCTCCTAAAGAAGTAGAATTTCTTTATCTTTCATCTAGTTCTCAAAACTTTTAGCCTTTGAGAAGGTCAATCTCTTAAACTATCATGTCTCATATCGTGCACGATTCCCTATTTTCTTGGCATTTGAAAACCTGTTTTCTTTTTGAGACACTTGGTTCTAGTATAGCCTAAAGAGAAGATCAGTTTGCAACTTCCTCTAGGATTACTGATTATTCAGAAATTGTTTCTAGACAGACTGATGGCAGGGCATTTCAGATGAAGTTTTGCAAATGCTGTAAGACTCTTATCAGCTCAACTCTCCCCTCTCCCTTCATGAAATCACGTATGAGATAATCTGAAAGATGTTCTTTCTCAGTGAGATACTGGCTGTTCTCACCTCCAGATGATCAGATTGTGGTTGAGAATATGTGAGCTCTCATCGTAATTTGAAATATCTACCTCTTCCCAGAGAAGACTTCCTGCACTGTGAGGTGAATCAAAATGAGTAACACCAGCACTTATGTTAAACACATTATTTCCTTCCACCATGGGGGAACATAGATATGTATACATCAAGCATGGGCAAGAATGTGTGACACCAATTGAAGAAATTAGCTTGGAATTTGGTTCACTCCCTCCTGGCCCTTATTTCCCAGGACTACCTAACCAATGAAGTTTTGCAAATAAAGATAGTCACATAAAACAATCACTTATGTTTTAAATAACAGCAATAGATTCTTCATGTACTTGAATATTTTTCTGAAATACAACTACGTAGTTCATAAAACTGAGGTGATAATAAGGAAAAAATGCTTCTGAAAGCTTTCAAAAAGCTGATCAAAGTCTCAGACTTAGCTCAAGAATGTGAGCTATGTTGCTGTTTGAAATCTCTACCTGCTCCCCAGGGAGACTTTCTGTGCTGTGAATGAAGATCAGCAACCTTAAGACCAACTTCTGTGAAGTTAGCAGAGTTTTCTGATGCAAGGATATGAAGGAAGTCTTCAGAGAAGGGGACACATGCAAGAGCTCCATGGCAACTCGTGTGAATTCTGCAACATCTTCCCCACAGTTGTAATCCATTAAAAGAGTTATTTATGGAATGTTTATTATATAATAAATGATTATATTACATAGCTTCTCAGTATAGTGTGAAATTTGCACACTAACTTGATTTGGGTCACTTTGCAGTATGTCTTTCCAAAAAAATGAAGCCACAGAAAATGACTGTCCTTTCAGGCCTGTGTCACTCCAAGAACACTCAGTGAGGAGAAAGACAAGGGATAATGCCACAGATGGGTGTTTTTGTTCCTTCCCTGTTTTTTTTTGGCCAGAATCCAGGACCCTAGAATTTCCACAACAAAGCTGAAGTGGTGGTCAAATCCAATGACATTAAATTTTGACTTTATCTCATTTTGACTATACCTGTCAGAAGTTTTGGAGTTCATATACACAGTATTGACTTCATTTTTATATTTTTTATTTTTTTTCATAGTGGCAAGCACTGAAGAATAAATAATCTTATAGGTGTATTTTTGCACAAGCTTTCTGGGAGACAATGCAGATTTGATTGTAAATGTGGGCTTTCTCACATTTTCAGCTATCATCCCATCATTCCTTAGATTCTTGTGCAAACCACTGTGGTGCTGATATCAATGTCCAAATTTTGAAATACAAGACATCTAACATAAAAGCAAGTAAGTCTACCTAGACACACCTGTCAAATTGGATGGAGCTGCACTCCAGATAAAGTCTGTTAAAACTCAGAAAACTCCCCCTTTCACAAGCAGTTATTTCCTGCTTCTTTCCATCTCATCAGATGGTTGTTACACACAGATTGACAATTACACGTGAACATTTGACCTCTTTGTAAGAAAAGTCCTCTCAGTGGTGGAAGGCACTGATTTAGAAGTTCCCTGTTCATCTATTAGTGTATCACAAACTCATTTTTCTTACTGATTTGTAAAAGCTTAGGTAGGATCTGTATCATTGGCGCCATAGTCATAATACAGGTTATACTCTTTTATGTAATCAGCTATGGCTGTAAGCACTTATCTATGTCTTGGCCTAGATCACAAAAAAAGGATTCTTCAGTATAATTTAAAACAAAATCCAGCAATTTTAGGTTCTCACTCATGGCTTTAAATCTGTAACACCTTCTCCCCAGTCAAAAGTTAGCCTGTCATCTACTGTTTAATATGCTCTGATTGCCTAAAATAAATTATATATAGAATATATATACATATAGAATTTCTACAAATATATATACGTATATATATACATAAATGTACATATCTATACATTTATGGAACCACTAAGACAAAATTCAAAGGACCTAGAGGAAAATACTCTTTATTCATAATCAGTTCAGTTCCTGTTCTCTTATTTTTGAATGGTCATAGTTGACACCTTGATAAGAATCCAAGTTGTTTTGAAGCAGAGTAAATTTCCTATCAGCATTATTCACTGAGCCATCATACCTGCCTAAGTTATGTTAGTGCTTCAAACAGAAGAGAATTTGATAAAGCACTTCTTGTGCTCATGAACAGAAATGTTTGAACAACAGCCAAAGCAATATAATAAGCACACGTTTTAAATAACATGGATCATGTGTAAGCCTCATTCCATAGAACTGTGCAAAGTAGTTCCTGAGTTTCTGAGATGTCAACTGAAGCTCTTCAAGGAGCCATTTTTGTAAGGCAAGGGGTGTGAGGAGACAACAAAGATGGCACCAAATCAAGAGTTTACAGCAAAGAAAGACATCTCCTCAGTATCCCCCTAGAATGTTTGTTTTAAGATATTTGCATTTCTTAGAAAATAAAGTTGCTGGTATCACAGGAGAGTGGAAAACTCATGCCTTGCTTTTTCAAGAAGTTAATTATTACAGCCAAAGCATTTCTGGATCATGGAACTAACGTCATAAGAACAAATACATGCACAAAAGGAGGTGCATCCCCAGGCCTGCACTCCATCGAGCATTTCCCAGTGCTTAGTTCTTTGGAGTAAAGGAAACTGAAGAAGCTAATATAAATTAAACTAAGAGATAAATAAGAAAGACAGAGGAGAATGAAACTGAAACATGATTTAAAAGCTAGCACTGTACAAAAGTGAGTTAGTTTGTTGTAGCAATGAGCAATGTCTGACCCTGATTTGACTGGTATTTACAAGTCCTGAAAATCTTGTATTAAAAAATAGACAGGCATACGTCTGAAGGAAAGAGTAGATGTTTAATCCTAAATGTTTTGTTTTGTTTTGTTTTGTTTTGTTTTGTTTTTTTTTCCCACTGGAAACTAGGCCTTACAATTTTTTTCTTAATGACTCACAAAAATCTCAGAGGAGGTCAGTGTTGAAGAGTAGGAAACTGATACAAAAGGAAAAAAAATACTGGTTCTAGCAGTTATCACCTCTTGATTAATAAGAAGTGAAATATTCAACATGTGAAAAATAATGTGACAAGAGAAAAATATAGTGATCCTAGCATGTGAGAAGAGTCACTAGTATTAAATATGAAATAGGCACAAAAAGCCGATGTTATTTTCTTCTATGAATAAAATGGAATATAAAAGTAAACACAATTCTCCCTGCACCCACTTAGTACTTCAGCGTTATAAGGAGAGGAGCAACCAGGCGATCAGGCCCAGTTAGCATGGGTTTATGAAAGGCAGGTCCTGCTTGACGAACCCGATCTCCTTCTGTGATAAAGTGACACGCTTGGTGTATGAGGGAAAGACTGTAGAGGTGGTCTACCTCTACTTCGGTAAGGCTTTTGACACCGTTTCCCACAGCATTCTCCTTGAGAAACTGGCTGCTCTTGGCTTGGACTGGCGCACGCTTCACTGGGTTAGAAACTGGCTGGGTAGCCGGGCCCAAAGAGTCGTGGTGAATGGAGTTAAATCCAGTTGGAGGCCGGTCACTAGTGGAGTCCCCCAGGGCTCAGTACTGGGGCCAGTTCTCTTTAATATCTTTATCGATGACCTGGATGAGGGGATTGAGTGCACCCTCAGTAAGTTTGCAGATGACACCAAGTTAGGTGCGTGTGTCGATCTGCTCAAGGGTAGGAAGGCTCTGCAGGAGGATCTGGATAGGCTGGACCGATGGGCTGAGGCCAACTGTATGAAGTTCAAGAAGGCCAAGTGCCGGGTCCTGCACCTGGGGCGCAACAACCCCAAGCAGCGCTACAGGCTGGGCGATGAGTGGTTGGAAAGCTGCCTGGCAGAGGAGGACCTGGGAGTATTGGATGATAGTCAGCTGAATATGAGCCAGCAGTGTGCTCAGGTGGCCAAGAGGGCCAACAGCATCCTGGCTGGCATAAGAAACAGTGTGGCCAGCAGGTCTAGGGAAGTGATTGTCCCCCTGTACTTGGCTCTGGTGAGGCCGCACCTTGAGTAATGTGTTCAGTTTTGGGCCCTCGCTACAAGAAGGACATCGAGGTGCTTGAGTGAGTCCAGAGAAGGGCAACGAAGCTGGTGAGGGGTCTGGAGAACAAGTCTTACGAGGAGCGGCTGAGGGAGCTGGGGTTGTTCAGCCTGGAAAAGAGGAGGCTCAGGAGTGACCTTATCATGCTCTACAGGTACCTTAAAGGAGGCTGTAGCGAGGTGGGGATTGGTCTATTCTCCCACGTGCCTGGTGACAGGACGAGGGGGAATGAGCTAAAGTTGCGCCAGGGGAGGTTTAGGTTGGATATTAGGAAGAACTTCTTTACTGAAAGGGTTGTTAGGCATTGGAATGGGCTGCCCAGGGAGGTGGTTGAGTCACCATTCCTGGAGGTCTTTAAGAGACGTTTAGATGTAGAGCTTAGTGATATGGTTTAGTGGAGGACTTGTTAGTGTTAGGTCAGAGGTTGGACTAGGTGATCTTGGAGGTCTCTTCCAACCTAGATGATTCTGTGATTCTGAGTACAAATCCTTCTGTTGCTGCTCTCTATTTCAAATGATGCAATTGACCTTAATTTAGAAGCAAAAAGGTAGGTTGAACCTTTTATGTAATTTTAGTATCACCATTCCTTAAAAGATCTTGAATTATCATATTCTGTTTCCCTTAATGTTTAGTAAATTAAAGAATTATTATTATTATTAATTTTAATTTCAAATTTACATTTAAATCTACTGTTGTATTACTAAGTAAGGGTCAAATCAAGAACACCACAGTTTGTCTTCCAGAGTTAGCAATTACTTGAGGTGTCAAGAAACTGTTTCTAAAAGCTTTATTTTGATAAAACAGTTTAGCACACAAGTTATCACAAAGGTAATTTGATTAGATACTATTAATTCTGTGATGTCCTTCAACCTCAGACACCTAATAACTTTGCAGCTGTGGAGCTTGATAGTAACCCATTTACTGCTTGACTATCACTTGGGATTCCTATCCAGATTTATTCAGTTCTATGTCCCTTATTATATTCTGTAAGAAAATATATTCCAGTACTTTTTGCAAACTTGTGAAAACCTTTTGTAAACCTAATTCAAGCTTCCTACATATTTCATACCTAGTACAAGAATTCAGCCATATTTCAGTACCACTGATTATCAATATATTTTTCTTTTGTGTAAATCCTAACAGAGTGGATATTCCTAAATAAAATTCACACTTTTTTTTTTTATTATTATATAGACTTCTATAGAGCAAAAATCTGTATTCCATCAAAGTAAACTTTTAGAATTTTACTCAGTAGTATTCTTTGACTTTACACATGTTTTTATTTAATGCTTGTATACAACATCTTCCTACACTTTGGGATAAGAGGTACATAGAACTATTGGAGCGAGTCCAGAGGAGGGCTACTAAGATGATTAGAGGACTGGAGCACCTGTTGTACTAGGACAGGCTGAGAGAGTTGGGCTTGTTTAGCTTGGAAAAGGGAAGACTGAGGGGAGATCTCATTAATTCATATAAACACCTTAAGGGAGGGTGTCAAGAGGATGGAACCAGACTCTTTTCGATTGTGCCCAGAGACAGGACAAGAGGCTATGGTCACAAATTGAAGCAGAGGAAATTCTGGCTGAATATGAGAGGGCACTTCTTTACTGTGAGGGTGATAGAGCACTGGAACAGGCTGCCCAATGAGGTTGTGGAGTCTCCTTCTCTGGAGATACTCAAAACCTGCCTGGATGCCATTCTGCACAACGTGCTTTAGGTGATCCTGCTTGGCAGGGGTGTTGGATTAGATGATATTCAGAGGTCCTTTCCAACCTCAACCATTCTGTGATTTTGTGATTCTCCATCTTTTACTTCCTTTGCACCCTCCTATTCTTCACAGCAAGTAAACTAGGAAATTGCTAAGGAAAACATAGGATTTGGGCTTGTGCCTTTGTAAATGATGACCTTTATTTTTCATAGCAGTTATCAGAGAATTCCATTAAGAAGGTAAATAATGAATGCTAATTGCTCTGAAGGAAATGAGCAATATGGCTCTTGATGCGTGTCATTAAAGAAGAGACAAAAAGACTTCTGCTATATACACTGGTGCCTTAGAAAAAATAAGTAAAAAGATACAAAAAATGAATAAAGATATACAGATAAATATATATTGAAGAAACAGCAAGTCTTACCAATGATCTGTAGTTAAGCAAGGACTAGAACCTTTTGTTTGCATGAGTTGGTAGGCTTCTTCAGGACAAGACAAACTTTCCAATATTCATTTCATTAGATATTGAAAGTGTTCTTCAGATTGTTACATTAATCTATAGAACTGCGAGGGGAAAAAGAAAAGTTTCAAAACCCATGAATTCTAACATCTGGTTTTCAGTTATCTATATCTCTGCAGCCCACTGAGAGTCAAGAAGTGTAAGATAATCATCAATTAAGAACTTTACTTATTCCACACCCTGAGAAAGGAATGTTTTATATCTTCTGAATAGCAGTGTCTAAGGCCCAGTTCAAATGAAAGAACTGAATTACTGTAGTGCAAAAGCTTTAGGCTAAGACTTTATTGCACCACTTGCCTGCCTGTGATTCTCTGCTTGGCTTGTGTGAAGTTGTGGAATCAGATCTCACACCCAGTTCTTTCTTCAGCATATCTACAGAGCTGTCACCTAACTCCAGCCATGTGTCCCTGGAGAAAGTGCTCTGGATGACACTTCCTCCATTCCCTTATTCACTACACCATCATAGAGAAGTTTGACAGAACACATTCCCAGGCCCAATCATATATTATTAATCCACTATTCTCTCTCATATTCAAATGTCTCTTATTAAAATTCCATGTATATATAAAACTTTTCAATGTGTTTCCAATGCAGTCATTGTTTTGTGAGGCATTTTATGTTCTTGGAAAATATTACATTTTCAGTGCTTCAGCATAAGTGTTATGCTACTCATACCTGTCTCTTTTGCTTACACTTAACACATGTCTGTCCAGATTGTCTACCACACAGTTTATCATGTATTCTCTGGTCACTTGGGAAGGTCACCAACATGAAAAAACCTCCAGAGACAAAAGTTAGAAAAACATCTTTTTCTCCCCATCTCCAAATAAAAAGTTTCTGAAGACAGATAAAAAAAAAAAATACACAGAACTTCTTAATGGTACTCTCCAGTGCAAGCAGTTGCCAAAGCTATTATCCAGGCATTCCACACAGTATTTTTAAAACCCTTGATTGTATCTCTCATACACAGTGTGACAGCATACATACCAGTGAAAAGTTTCACAGTATTTTATTAGATTTTTATTAGTTATACATACTATCACTGAAACTGTGTGTAGAGCAGCAGATTGGTGCTATGTTGAAGGGCTAGAGCTGTCAGTGACAGGCTGTTTTTAAGACAAACTGCTCCTCAAAAGACCTACCATTTGATGCTTAGATGAGGCTGTGAAGCCCAGACTGAAAGGCTGTTTTGTCAGGAGGAATCACTTGTGTTGGTATTTTGTTGTTTTTGACATGTAGCTTAATTAGGCCTTTAAATCCTCAACTGCAAACTCCTCTTAAATTAGAGAGGAAAAAAGAATAACTGAGGCTTTATGCCACCTGGAAGAAATTAAAATAAATGTTCTGCACCACTAATCTTATTTCAAGTCACAATAGTAAATGTTCTCTGTATTCAACAACTTTGTTAGCCTGCAGCTAAGTAGTCTCTTCAAGGAAAATGAATGTATTCCAGCACTGATACTTTGATAGTAGAAAAGCAAGCAATAGTAGCAAGTAATAGTAAAATCACCAATGGCTGTGATGTATCCTGAGTGGTGCTATCAAAATTTAGCCATTTCTGCATCTGCTCTGCTGGAGAGTATATACAGCCTGGGGATTTTGCTGCTGGTTATCAATGTATCAAGGAAGATTAAAAATTACCATAGGCAGTCCATGTGTTTGGAGATCAGATTTTAAATGGTGGACTGCAAAATGGATGAATGGAATGAATTCCATTAGTACATCAATGCGCTCAGGTCCTCAGGGACACTGCTCCAGCATTTTCCCTGGATCTGAGGAAAACAAAGCAGCCCTACTGTTCTTAACTTCCTGTTACCCCTGCCCCCGAGTAATCCATCCAGTGCAGGGTCCTGTCTCTTATACTTACCATTCAAGATAACACATCAGTACAAGGAGTCTCAGTGGGATGGGTTCCAAGTAAGACAGGGGTACCCAGTGTCTGTGCAAACCTAGCCACTGTCCCAATTTGTTCTGTGTATCTTTACATCTCCACAAAGATTAGCTACAAGCAATGTACCTATTTTTTTTTCCTCTTCTTCTTCTTCTTTTTTTTTTTTTTCCTGAAGAAATCAATAGAAACATATATTTACAGATAAATATGTGAACACTGAACACACATAGTTTGATTAAGCTGGTTTATGTTTTCAAAGGCTTAACAGATATGAACAATTCCAGCTGTATGGCTGGTTAAGGTGTTATGAAGTACTTGAAAACACTGAAAGACATCATCTGATCATCAAAATATAAATGTGCTCTGAAAATGCAGAAAATCCCTATCAGTCCAGAAGCTCAACTACATTACAACTTGGGTGTCAGCAACCCATTAATACTTCTGCCTCCCACCTCATGCCCATAATTCCTTTTATATAACAATTCATGACCATCACCATTTCCTCACATTTTAATGACTTCAGAGAAAACCTTTCATCCCATTGTTAACTCCATTCTTCAGCTATTGCCTTTTGCTGATAAAACACAGTCTGTTAGAGCAGCAGTGCTCATGTACCCCCCATGCTTTGAGGGGGGATTCTCTCAGACATAATTGTAGCTGTCTACTTTCTCCCTGTGGACAAATCAGTCCCAAAACAGCTGAAGTACAAAGATGCACAGTTGGGCATCCAATTTTTCTCTGAAGTCATTAGCAAGACAAAACACTCAGTGGAATTTAAGCTTTCAGAATTTCCTCTGCAAGGAGGATTTCTAAGAAAAAAACTCACATTTCCAACTGGGAGAGGAATTTCTTCTGTTAAGTAGAAGATAAGGAAAGATTAGTTAAGTGACAACAAATTTGGAGCTAATGTTCTTCAAGTGGCAATGTACTCCCTCAGTGACTTCTCTTTCAAAGGCCTGAATCAGATTATATAAAAAACAAATTCCCTTTCCAAAATTGGCAGTTCATATTAATGTCCTTTTCATTTTTATTTTTATTATTTTTATTATTATTTTATTATTATTATTTATTATTATTATTATTTATTTATTTATTTTAACAGGAGTTACCTATTGTCCACACTTCAAATTAGCAGTACTATTACCAGCACTATTAGTATTTTAAGTCAATGTTGCATACCCAGAACAGAGTAATCAAGTCCTTTCATTTGGTATATCATAGAAGAAACTGAAGGCTCTATGTAGCTTGACCAATCTCCCTCCCTCCCTCTCTCTCTCTCTCTCTCTCTCTCTCTCTCTCTCTCTCTCTCTCTCTGTTCTCTGTGTTTCTGTTTCACAGGGAAACCTAGACCCATGGAAAGTCACTGTCACACAGCTGGAAGCAATATCCACTGATTAAATAAACTCTGCTAAAGAAAAGGGAAGTTTGGTATCCTATTTGTATACCAAACAAGTAGTCAGTTAAAGTAGAAACTTGTCATCTGGGTTATAAATAAATCAGATTATTCAAAATTGAAATTTGTCCTTGGATCTGATTTGGCTTTAATGCATAATTCCATAACTGAATGACTATTATCAATAGGAAACCATCTATACACATGAATCTGATTGGTTATCAACATTCATGAATCATTTCATCACTCAGCAGTACTCACGGAAATAACTCCAAAAAGAACATATTTTTAAAGCTGTTAAAGGAAAATGTTGACATAAATATAAAGAAGAGGAAAAACATACAAAGTTGCTTTTCCCCTGGGTTGGGGAGGAGGAGGGAGGGGGTTAAACCACAAAAATTCCATGCCTAGCGCTTTAAACAATAAAAAGAAAGACCCAAATGCTTGACGAAATTATGTCATGAAAAGGACAAAAGTGCGAACACAAATTGGCAACACAAATTGCACTGTAGTTGATGGCAAAGCCATTGTTTTGCCCAGTCAAATTTCTTCTTAAATAAAAGTTACAACAGAACTCATGTGCTGAGCATGCCTTAAAATGTGAGCTTTATAAAAGATCTTAACTGAGGGTCACACATTATTTGGGGTAAATAAACTAAAACCAAACAAAAAAGTAAAAGCAAGCAAGCAGACAACCAACCAACAACAACAACAAACCACCCTCTTGCTCAGATTAAAAGAATTTGAATAAAGAAGAAATGGAAGCTGAAGTAATTTGAAGTCTGACTCAATTTACCACAGGTCTCTCATAAAGGCAGTGTACTGGATCAGAGTTTAAACTACATAGTCTCCTTTTTCTTGGCACACTGTTGTCCTCATAAATATATATATATATATATATATATATATATTTCCCAAAAAGAATATTTAATGGTACACTTTTAGCTTTGGTTTAAATGAGTTCATATTTTGTAGATTAGACTTTTTCTTTTATGTAATTTATTCTGAGTTTCTTGGAATGAATATGTCATAGATTTACCTAGACTGGATGTATTTCATTGACTTAAATTAAAAAATATATATATGAAAATATATTATTGTTACATCATTCAAAGAAAAAAAAAAAACAACAATCTTTCTGGTGTTAATGTTTATCACTAATAATAATAACAATAACAATAATATTGAGATGTCACACAATTGAGAAAAGAAATAGTAGAATGAAAACCAGCTCCTTTTGTAAGTTAAAAATGTGCATTTATTGGGCCAGACTCTAAATTAGTTTCATTCTCTCAGTTCATTTGGGACAGTTGATTTTAACTACCGTATGAAAACAGAACTGCTTCTGTTTCCCATAAAAACAGTGTTGGTTTTGGCATAGCTTGCACACAGAGGTACCCAATCAATGTGGATCCCACCCCATGCTGGGGACACACTCCTGTCAGGCTCCACCCTCACTGCAGCATGTTTCAGCTTTTCTAGTAGCAAATGAATGATCACAGTTTTTCTTTCAGATTTTTTTTTTTTAGCTTAAATTATTACCAGTTTAATTTTATTTTTCTGGCCACTTTCCAACATGAGAACATGACATATCTGCAACTTCTTCGTGAGCAACAAAATCATCCTTGTAATCAGATGTAAAGCTCTAGAAGGCCCTTGAAGATAACTGTGCGTACTTGAGTTGGCCCAAGTTAAGAAGGTGCTGCTTATGATTCAGCTCTTAAGTCCTTGTATTGCAGATATGTTCATACAATTTTAGGATTGTGAATAAGATAGACAAAATAATTTAGATCCTGCCTATACCAGCTTAGTTTAGGTGGCTTTGCCTGGTTTACAGTTCAACGGTTAGTCAAGCTGATTTTGGTTAAGTAATGGGGCAAGTTTCCTGAAATAGAGAAGGTCTGTCATGCTGTTAAGTTCCTGAGGTGTATTACATTTGCTTGATTTACTTAATATTGACCCTGCATTATATTGGTGCCAAAGTAATTCTAGAATACATTGGAAAAGGAAAAAAAGAAAAAAAAAAAAAGAAAAAGAAAAAGCATAGAAGGATGATAAAAACATGAGAAGGATATATCTGAACATTTTCTGATATCTGTAGATAGTTATCTCACATGGCAGCCCTGTGTTTTAAGAAGCAGAGAAGTTTTCAGTTTGTGATTACATACATATGGTGGCAGAAGAGGCCCTTGGGGTTATTGCAAAGACCTCACAGGAAGTTCAGAGCTTCAATTCAGGACACGGTGGGGAGGAGGGATGCATGGAACTCAAGGCTCAGAGAGATAGGAAACAATTATCATTTAGCTGGCAAAAGGCTAAAGATGTCCTGCAGCAAAATTCCTGGGATGTCCCAGAGCAAGACTTATCAGGGAAGGGGACAAGGAAAAAGGAAATGCATTGTTTTACCCAGGCTGCATTTCAGATCTTATTACGTTAATGTAATAGACAACACAGTGAATTTTTTTAAGTTGCTGAAAAACAAGTTTTGAAAGCAAAACAAAATAGTAACAAATTCAACTAAAATTTGTTGTGTAATTTTGGATAATGTCACGTTCATTATGCAGATGACTTGTATAGTCTGGGTAGAGAAATAAGCAGCATGAATATTAAGTATGTGATTTCATTTCAGCCTTTTATTTCTAAGCAGGTTTTGGAGCTGGCCTGCTGTTTTGCAAAAAGAGTAAAGAATTATTAATCACACTCAATGAATTAGAACATATGCAAAATTCCAAAATGTTATTTAAACTCTGAACTAATTCTCTTGAAATTAATATTTTCACTCCAAAACTTGATGTAAGAAGAAATGAACAACAAAAGTTTTGAGAATTCTTTCTTTATACAAAGAAAAATGTTTGCCAGGATCTAAAATAATTGTTGATACAGCTGGAGAACTAAATAATTTATTATTCACCCAGCTCATTTACGTATGTCAAAATATGAACAGAAAAGAAAAAAAAAGAAAAAAAAAGAAAAAAAAGTTTGTTAGTTTCAGTAAGAACATTATCTCTAAATAATGACTGTGTGAATATAAGCCTAGTGACTGTGTATATTTCTTGTGGTAGAGACTGAGATTTCTTAGATGTAGATTCATACAGAGTATGAAGAGAGCCAAACCACCATTTAAATTTCTGGGGATAGCCAACATATTTCTTCAACAGTCTACATCTTTTTTTAAAGTGTTCTTAAATTTATTAAACAGATATTTGTGTCTTTCAGTGTTCCCAGAGACTGTTTAAACAAAGATTGTATGTAGTAGTATTATTCATTGTTCAACTGTAACAAACCTGAGTTTTAAAGGGGAAAATAAGTCATCCACATCTGGGGAAATCTAATTAATGACATGATTTCTGTAACAGTGATTATTAAAATGAGGTTACTTCTCATTTACAGATATTTTTTATTTTTATTTTCATTTATTTATTTATTTATTTATTGCCTCAGGGGGTGTAAAGGTGAATACTTCTAGCATTCTCCATTTAATTGTCTGTTGCAGATTTTGTAGCCAGGAGAAGGTCATATAAAAAGAATGGAGAGGGACTCTTTACTTGGATAGGTAATGATAGGACAAGGGTGAATGGAGTTATACTAAAAGAAGATAGATTTAGATTAGACATTAGGAAGAAATTCTGCACTGTAAGGGTAGTGAGGCACTGGAACAAGCTGCCCAGAGAAGCTGTGGATGCCCCATTCCTGGAGGTGTTGAAGACAAGGTTGGACCAGGCCCTGGACAACCTGATCTAGTGGGTGGCATCCCTGTCTATGGCAGGGATGGTTGGAAGTAGGTGATCTTTAAGATCCCTTCTAACCCAAGCCATTCTATAATTCTATGTGTCTTCCTTTAGCAATGAAGATATCCAATGCTATTTGGTACTTTTGAAAATGTGAAGTTTGGTAGGCATTTCACGCTTCTCCAGTAGGCTGAGTTTTGTTGTACAAAGCCAGAGGGTATGTTTACTATGCTGTAATATTGAATGTAACAAAAATTATTGAAGAGCATTCAGAGAGACTAATACTCATTAGTTTTCATGTATCTTCAGATCACTGTTTGTAATGTTGTAGGTAAAGATTGGATAAAATTGTCACAAAAATATGCTACATTCTCAGAAATGGAAAAACATGGCAAATATATTTATCTTTCACTCCAGTGATGTCAGCCCTATATTACCAGGATGTGAACTCAGTCCCATGAGCCCAATTCTATCAATGCAATCACTAGCATGTTTTGGCAGAAAATCTTCAGGATGTTCTATTCAACAGGCCACTTTATTCAGAAGTTGGTTTATGAGAAAGGTGTGCATTAACCTCAAATTGCTGTGCTCTGACTGTGGTTTCTGTACTGAATACTAAAATATTTTTTACTATTTTCTCCTCCATCTTTTCTGTAATGCCATTGTCCAATTTTTATCTTGCATTTTATCCAATCACTGTATCAACTCTGAGACATTTTCTCCACTTAAATTAACTTTAGCATTGGAAACCACCAGAATCTTACTCTCTTTTCGCCAGCACAAGCAAAACAGGTCTCTAGTTTTGACTTAGAATATTCATTGCTATTTTTCCAAAGCATAAAATGTACTTACTGCTTCCCTGAGGATGTGAATGCTTATATCCAAGCAGTGGGATGATGCAATGGGGAAAAACTCCTTTATGAGTCACAGTTTGTGAATCTTTTTAAAGGAATTTATTTCTTTGGAAAATGAAACGCTACTACAGAATAACGAGTATTTAAACTCCCAGCATTCCCCATGATCCAAGCTCAAGGTTCATGCTCTCTGGAGTCTATCAGTCCTCCCAGGAATTCCCACTGTTCATAAGAATTTATCCAGAGAGCCTGTAATCTGTTAATGTGGTAAATATCTCAGAAAGTACAAGTGAGGACAACATCGCAAGTACAGATTCTGTAGGAATGCTGTTAAGCAACCATTCCACCCACGTCTTTCATTTAAGTGATAGAAATTTGTTAGTGATAAACTGAATTACAAATTTTCCACCCATAATGCCTATCCCAGACCCATATGTACACTATAGCAAGCTTCTCTAAGCAGCGCTGTTCTTCCAAGTCCTAGTGTGGGAACAAATGTTCAGCTTTCGGGACATACCTTAAATTGTTAAATTTCCTTAAATGTGCCTCTAAACAGAACCTCTGATCCTTAGAGAAGAAACTATGTGATTAGTGGAAAAATATGTTATCTGCCTTGAGTTCAAATATGAATAATTTCTCCAGTGGTGTTACTTGCCAGGAAGTTGGCAGAAATACCAGTCCAAGATACCATATTTCTCTGCCTTTATCTATGGCCTTTATCTTGGAGAATAATCTGGAGTGAATTACATTAGCAATTTATGCAAAGCCTAGACTTGGCGGCCACTGCTCAGGGGCTGACTGGGCATTGGTCAATAGATGGTGAGCAATTGCATTGTATTTTATATACACTTGTTTTGTATTTTCTTTTATCTTTCTTTCCTTCTTTCTCTTCTTCCTCCTCCTCCTCCCCCTCCTCCTCCTCCTCCTCCTCCTCCTCCTCCTCCTCTTCTTCTTCTTTTCCTCTTCTTCTTCTTCTTCTTCTTCTTCTTTCTTCCTTTTCTGTCCTATTAAACTGTCTTTATCTCATCCCATGAGTTTTTATCTTTTTATTTTATTTTTTTATTATTTTTTTTCCCCAGATTCTCTTCCCCATCCCACTTGGAGGGGAGAGAAGGGAGGGAAGAATGAACAAACAGCAGTGTGGTGCTTAGCTGCCTGGCAGGTTAAACCACAACTGTATATTTTCTGTGTATTTCCTTTACAACGGAAAAGGTTGAGGTATAATCAGAATGGACTGACTTACTCCTACAAATACTACAAGCATACAACTGTTTGTGCATTTCCTTCCTTAGGAGGTTAAGACCTTTTTAAAGGAAACATCCAGTCTTTATTTAAAATCTTGGGTGGTTGGGTTCCATTGTCTCTCTCTCTCCTTTTTTTTTTTTTTTTTTTTTTTGAAGTGCTACTGGTAGATATTAGAATTTAATTAAGACATTTCATCTCCGACCCAGGTAGCACAGCTTAACAGCTGCGGCAAAAGCTACTTACAGAAGGTAAATGGAGGCACAGCATTTAGGAGATGAGGTCTTTCTATATGATATTTGGAAGGGCACAAAATGGGGTGACTTTTAGATATTTTTATCAACAGATTTACTTTTGAAATTCTAGGTAGTAACAACATCTGGAAAGTTAGCTCTGTCTCGGACTTTTTTCTGTTTTCTGACAATACCTTCCTGACTTTCAGGATATTAATACTTAATGTGGCTTGATTTAACCCATTTTACTTTGCCACTAAGACACCTAGAAGTTGTCACATAAAAATTTTCCATTTCCCCCTTTATATACCACCTCCAAAACAAACAAACAAACAAACAAACAAACAAATTAATTAATTAATAGACAAACTAACAGCACCACTTTGCAGGTGACATGAAATATCTTTCAAATGCATAGTTTAAGCATTCTTCTAGGCATTTTTAAAAGTGGTGTTTTGAAGGGAAAAGATCAACCACAGGTAAAAGAACAGCCTGAAAAATTATCATCTCTCTACCAGGCTTTTCTGCTTTGCTAGTAACATTCAGAAAAGCACACATACGGAAGCAAGGGAAAGATTACCAGTAGAACAGCGTATCATATTGTCCTTTAACATTTTAGAAATACATTGACATATCTATGATCATTATTCAGTTACACTGGATTGCTGAGTTATTTCACCACTCTAATATAAATGACAGCAAAATATGTGTTTTTTTAAATAAACAGACTTATTTTCAGACTAGTTCTTATTGTGGTAGAATAAGAAACAATATAAAGTTAATTATGTTCATAAAGCTGTCTATTTAACACTGTACAGTGTATCAAGACATTTTGATCTAAGTTTAATTGCTCTTGAATTCAACTTTCCAGCTCTGATTTGTGTATCGGTTAATGAATAAATCTATAGAAGACAAGGAGATTTAAGGTTTTGCTATGATTGGCCTTCAAAGTAGGTCATTTTTGCAGTGATTTATGTGATTTGCAGTGATTTATCTTACTTATCAGTCATGTCCTTCCAACTTTTATACTAATAAAATTGTAGTTATTTATCACAAACTATCTTATATGCATTAAACACTGCAAACTTGTGGCAAAGGAAAATTACACCAATTGGTGAAAAAAAAGAGCCAACATGCTGAAAACAAAAACTTGAAAACTGGACTATAGAATGCACATAAATGCCTTAAACCTGATTTAATAACCATGAATCTTTACAGGATTACACTTTTAGGTACCTGTATAAATCTTGTTTATTCTATATGCTAAAGACTAATCAGCTCCCAATCACATTATTTTTTTCGAGGTTAAACATTGTTTTCCAGGCAAGAATCTTATTCACATGCCTAAAGTAAGAGATAAGAAATTGACTGAAGGGATCCATTATTTATGAGTTGTGATGTGTCTTACAAAAATAGTTAATAACTTCAAGCTTTGTGTATTTTATTTAACTTTTTAATACTTTAGGATGGATTGATTTCTCAGCTTCTACTCATCTTGAACAAAGCAAGAATAAATGCTTTTATTTTAAAATAATAATAGTAATAATAAAATCTCTGTTTAAAACTTTCCTCTCTCACCACCCATGTTTTGCAGCTTTTCACAAGCTAAACACATTGTGTGAAGGAATGGAAATGGAGTCCTTCATTTTCCTTACTCAAGCTGCCTGTCTTGGTGAGTGGGAGAGCATGTTGCATTCTGAAAAATTATTAAAAATATAATCAAAGCCAATAATATTCATCCTTGTGGAAAAAATGCAGAAAGGAAAGCCACAAACTCACTTTCACAGCTCTAGCAATCTGTCTCTTGTAAACTTAAAGGAGAAACTACCTTAAAAGCATCCTGGAAAGAAATTTAAGCCTTTCAGTGGATGACTGAAGTTAAACAGTGAGGAAATAGCAAAAGTAATTTTAGTTCAAAAGCTTGCCTCTTTGTTAGTTTCATTGGAAGAGAAATTAAATATATTTTCAGACTTTGCAGTGTCACCTCCTCTCCTCTCCTCTCCTTTTTTTATTTTTTGTATTTTTGTATTATTTTTTTCTCTCTCCAAACTTTAATTTCCTTTCCTACAAAAGACTACTACCTGGACCACAGCAGAGTTTTTAAGAACCTCATATTGCAAATGATTGATAACGTGTTTAGTGTTACTAGATTTAGTCAAAGGACACTACTGTTGACTTAGTTATCATACAGTGAATGAAAGCAAACATAGAGTGTCAATTCTTGAGCAGGGCATCTGTGGTAGATGATCTCAAGAGATCTCTTCCAATTTCAATGACTTTGTGATTCTGTAATTACAGTAATCCTCATGCTTTTTGGTGATGGGAACCACTTACATGCCATGTACATTACATGGATCAGGACACTTTCTTACAGGAAACTTGGGCATGTATCTGTGGTCTTGCCCCTTACCAGATGGATGAACTTCTTATGCATCTTTGGCAGGGTCTATAGAGACTCTCACAGAAGTTTACCAAATCAGTGTATTCAGTAGTGGAAGGTTCACACTATTGGCAACAATACTGAGTCTTCAGACCTGCCTTCTGGAAGCATCTTCCTTCCATTTGGTTATATGAGGACTTAGGCTTTCACTTTAGGTGCTCTGAGACACAATTAAGTTAATGGCTTGATTCAGACCCAGAAATAGCCTGGTAAATGTTCCCCAAATGAGCAATAGACAACTTTCTCTCACTCAACCACATAGACAATTTTATTTGCACAGGTTCATTAGCTCCTAACCAAACTCTTTATCTACCACTGAAAAGAACATCTTGCCCTGTCTGGAATGCTCACAGCCCAGTCTACATAAAACAAAACTTGTCACTGTAATAAAAGGGAAACTTTCTCCCAGAGCACTCTACAGATCAAGAGCTCTGAAGACACAAAGTGAATATGACAAAATTAGAGATCAGATAATTAATTAGGGAGGATTCTGGTAATTGTCATGATTTGGAAACCATTAGTCCCCACATCACTTTAGAAATTCAATTCTGCAATCTTAGTTTTCTAAGAAGGTGTGATAGGAGTAGTAGAAGTAAAAAAAGAAACAGCAAAGAATGTCTAGTTACCCACAGAACTGGGTTGAGCATTAGAAGATTGTATTGTCTCAGGAATATTTTTTGTTTGTTTGTGACTATGGGAAGTAAATATATTTCACCTTGTTATCCATCTGTGAAGTGGAGAAGACAATACACTCTTAATGTTACTGGGAGAGGCAGAAGGCTTCTCTCAGAAGCATGACATGTATTACTTTGATTTCACCTTATCTTTTCAACAAAGCAGCAGATTCCTAATCATTAATTTCTGGGTAGACATCATAATTAGCAATGCTTTTTTTCAGAGGCACCAGTTGAGTATATGAAGCTAGTCTTGTTGGTTATGTAAACACTTTTGAAAAAATAGGTCACTTACTGAGTCATAATACAAATATGGGAATCTGGCCTCTTTCTTGGTTATTTTTAGCCTTCCATGAAAACAGGCTTGATAAAAAGATTAGTACTAGAATAGCACTATTCTATTGGCTTTATCAGAGACAAGATCTCAGGCCCGGAGCTCAACTACTTTGGTGATTCAAGAATAGTTGGAAATTAATATTTTGAGAAACATGTAAAAAATAGAGAAGGAAAAGCAAAAGAGCTTGGATAGCAAGGGTTAGAGAAATGTAGTAAAAAATGTTAGTTTCATTGTGCATACAGCGTGTCTCTGAAGATAAAGCATGAGTTTTGAACAAGTATGCCAATTGTAGCTGGGAAAAATGTGTAGGTTTCAGACCACAGGAGGTTCATTGATTCCAATTTTGATCCTTAGTGTCACCAGCAAAGTGATGCAGGGAAGCTTCAGACACTAGCAGAAGCTGTGCAACCTGTCATTAAAAGTTGTGCAACGTCAAACAGTATAAAAACACTCATGTTTAAATGCTTGAAGACACTAGGGCAATGTGTATTTCAGTGTCAATGAATACAGGGAACAGAAAGAGGAGTGAGTCTGGGGAGGGGAAAAAAAAAAGAGGTACAGAAGATGGACATTTGGAATGTCCATTTGGAATGGCTTCTTCTTCTGTAACGTTTGCAAATCTCCTCATATTACAAATAAACATACGTAAGTCCTTTTAATTCTGAATTAGCTGAGCAGTTATCCAGTGATGCCCTCAGTTGAGGCATCCAGATAGGGACAAGATAGAAGATATTTGAGGATGGACACTAGGTCAAGAAGAAGAATAGAAACGGAGAGCGTGGGATGGACATCTCAAGTGAAAAAGGGGATGTAAAGAAGGGGAGGAAGAATTACAGTGGAGTGAGATGGAGAAGAGTGGAAGGAGTCCAGAAGAGGGCCACAAAGATGATCAGAGAGCTGTAGCACCTCTCCTATGAAGAGAGACTGAGGGCATTGGGGTTATCCCTCCTGAAGAAGAGAAGGCTCTGTGGCAATCCTATTGCAACCCTGGAATAGGTTGCTCAGAGAAGTTGTGGATGCCCATCCCTGGAGGTGTTGAAGACCAGGTTGGATGGGGCTTTGAGCAACCTGATCTGATGTGAGGTGTCCCTGCCGATGGCAGGGGAAATTAGATGTTCTTGGATCATCATAGATGATCTTGGATCATCTAATTTGATGTCCAAGATATCCAAGTTGGAATTAGATGATCTTTAAGGTCCGTTCCAACCCAAACCATTCTATGATCGTATGATTAACTTTTACAGAAGTTCACATTCTGTAAATGTGAAATGGTTCACATGGCTCAAAATCTTTGTTTTTAAATAAGAAAATGAGCTGTTCTCAGATGAACATTGAATAAAATAGAAGTTGTCTCACCATTCCTTAGTAAAGGTAATTCATAGCTTGTAAAGCTCACATTTTGAAACCTAAAATTCCATATCAGCTCACTGCCGTAATACCCTGCTTTACAATGATGACAATCACTTTGAGAACTCCTATCTGAGTCTTCAGAACCACTAAGAATTAGCAGATTACTTCCTTGCTGTAATTACTCTTAATCATATTTGCTCTGTGGTTATCTGTTGTTAATAGACCTCTTTGATCTGCTTAACTGCCTCCCATTCAATTAAACAGTAGTAGAAAACACATGGATAAAACTTTGCTAACAATGCACTATTTGCATAGAGGAAGGTGTAAGAGCAAATGTTAACTCTCTATGAGGTTTTGATTGAAAATGCTGTGGTCATATTTTATGTTATATATTTTCTGTTTTGTTGTTAACAGAACATCAGACATAATTGGTTGTTACATTGCTAGTTGCTTTGTTTTCAAACAAAAGGTTCCATTATACCCTGCTGAGTATTATAGAGTGTTTCTTTGTTCTGAACTGTGTCAGCTTGCAGGATTTATGGATTGACCCCTACTGCCTTGCTTAAAAGTTGGGGTTTTGTAGAAAAGACCTCTGAGAATTACACCCCTTTCCACAGGGGAAGGAAAAAAAGAAAAGAAAAAAAAAAAGTCCATCTTCTTGGAAACGTAGTCTTATCCTCCTACTCCTACACACAGAAGTGTTGGGTGGTCATCTTTTCAGCACTTTTTGGAGGTGTCAGGTAACAAATTCCCTCTTTGCTTTTCAAAAGCTGCCATCATTAACCTGTGACTTGGAATTAAGTTGCCCCAAGATGGTACAATTTCATGTCCAAACCATATTGCCAAGCCACATTCAGTTGCTAACTGAAAGCTCTGAATGAACTTCAGACAAGTTGCAGGTGGATGAAGGAATTAAAATATCAAAAGAATTTAAAAATATGCTAACAGCTCATTAGAACATGTGCTAAGAAGTCAGATCAATGGTCTATCCAGAGCCATATTCTAAGTGCCACATAAATACACACAGCAGATGCACACTTGCAAGAGGGATAGGAAATAGCTGTTTGCTGGTGTCGTGAAAAAGGATGAGAAGCCAAAGAACAGGAAGGAGTTCTATGGTATTCATGTCTACATGTTGTGTGCATAGACCCACCTGAGTATAAGCATTTCTTCCAAGCTTCTGAGAATTATAAACTCATTCAGGAGTGACTCTATGGAGGATTAAGGATTTTAGAGTGTACATCCGTGGTGATTGCTTTTAGCATCTATTTTGGATCTGTTGTTCATTAATTTGTTAACTCTCTTTTATAAAGTGCCATCTACAAAACTTCATGTGGCAACAAATTCCAAATGGTTGCAACCCATTTTTTAAATACTGAAATTTTAAGCAATCTACTAATAGTATCAGTGAATGTCCTATAGTTTTAGCATTTTAGGATTTAGTGAACAAGAATTCTCATTCAATTCTATTCACCACCTTTAGGATTTTGTAAACTTCAATTAAATTCCCCATCAGGCTTCCTCTCTCCCAACTGTAGAGTACCAACATTTTTAGTTTCTCTTTGTCACTACTTTCAGAAAGGTTTGACTCAAAAGCAGACACACCAGCTCCTTCTAGTGACCTTATAGCTTTATTCAAGACTATGGGATTCTGAGAATGAAACTTCAAAGTGCCATGCAGTACTCATGTATGATAACTGAAAGAAATCACCAACTCATAATGGTAGGTGCAGTGGGAAAATCCTTTTAACTATGCACACACTATAGGAAATGCTGAAAGAATCAGTTTTATTTATGTTGTAGAACATGCAGAATTTCAGTGTTTTAGGAAGGTGTCAAGAATGTTTTGTGTGCAGAAGCTCTGGTGTTAGGAGACTATAGATGTCATGCAGAAGAATATTCTATAGATCTGAGCAAGGTAAGTACAAGAAGAACCCAGTTGCCTTTATTTTTCAAAAGAGATTCATTTTTCTGGACTAATTTACAGCCATTCTTATGATGATCTAGAGTCAAAATCTGACAGTCCAGACGAGTAAGCGATGTATGGCGTTGCAGTTTCCTTGTGCTCCACTTGCCCAGGTTTTCTTTGCATTGCAGCTAAGATACCGAGGGCAGAGACAAGAATGGTTATTTTCTGCATTTGAATCTTATCCTAAAGTAGAGCTCATATTCAGCAGGGATTTGCTCCTGTCTTGAGAGCTACGTTTTGCAATAAAGACTTTGCCAATGGAATCTCTTAAACATGTTGCCCTCCAGGGGGAATTAAAACAAATAAACAAACAAACAAACAACAAAAAAGGAATGAAACCAATATTTTACCGTCAGGCTTCAAAAGAAGCAGAAATGTGCTGAAACCCTGGAATACTACAGATAGGGTTAAGTGCAAAGACAAATCAATAAGCTGCACTATCATGAAATTACCAGATGATGTCCTGTACAGTTCTGAAGGAAGATCTAGAGGAAGGCAAAATGTAGAACTAAGATGTCTTTTGATACATTGGGAAAATAAGAACTTGGCAGAGCCACATCAGGGAACAGTCTGCCCAAAAGACAAGAGAGAGGCTGTTTTGTATTTAAGACCATGCGTTGGATAACCCTCCTTTCTGGCTTGGTTTCACTCAGTTGAACTTTAATATTCTAACCCAGGTACCTTAAGCTAAGAACTTAGTCCATCCTACACTTGTCTATGCTTGTATAGACTGAACAGACTGAATGATTCTCAAGGTATATATGTCACCTTGTTCAGACAGGGAACCTATGGTTAAGAGTTCTAAACTTAATGTTTCTGATATAGTAACTGGCTTGAATTTGGCTCTTGGTCTTTCAAGGCTCAACTGGAATGTTTTGTCTGTTAGTAAAACATGTAATTACTGGAAAGAAGAAAAAAAATGATTTTATGGGTAATTCAAAAGTTACCTTAAAAAAAAAAAATCAATTGTTTAACTTCTCAGCAAAGGCATGCTCTGTAGTAACTTTATGACCAAGGCACAACTAGTAGGCAAAACATTATAATTTCATATTCAATGGAGAATGTCTAATTTTCTGTGGATCACCACCTTTTTCTGCAGGAGAAACAGGCAAGAATTTCTTCTGCTAGCTAAGAGTGAATAACAGCAAGAAAACAGAAAATAATTGTCTGGAACTTGAAGAAGAATGAAGAGAGTATCCTTTTATCTGAAATTAATTGAGAAAGTGAGATAGTCCAGAAATGTAACTACTGAATTTTACAGTGGAATCTTGGTGGTTAATTTTTGATTATAGTATGTACTGTAGAGGAGCCTTTGGAAAGGATAAATGGCTCAGGTCCTACCCTGAAGTAGTCAGAATACGTTTACCTTCCCCGGAATGGATTGAGGAGCAGCAGAGAGAAATGATATGCCATTCATTTTTAAGAAATGTCTATTAAAAACTTTTTTCATTATGTTTTTATTCCTCTCTTTCCTCCATCTTTTAAACGATGTTCTTCCCTTCAGTTACCATTGTTCTTGTTCAATGCAATTTGATTGTCTATAAGTCAAAGATGGGACTCACATCTTGTCAGAATATATGAGAGGGCACAAAAGGAAGGACTCAGGTCATTTACAGGGACACTGTACCTCTGATGGTTTTATTGTTATTATATCAGCATTACACCTACAGCTTGTAGTCTAGTCTTGATCAGATTCCTTCAATGTTATTCACATTGGTGCCTGATTTCAAAAGGGACTTCTAATTTTACAGTGTTGCTCATAAGTTCAAGGAATAACTTTGCATTGACTTAGCAGAACTTAACTGAGGTTATTCATTACTTCTCTGCCACCACTGTAAGTTTTACTGCACCAGATATCTGATAATCTGATATTTTGATAGTAGTACCAAATGGTATTACATTGTTCTTCAGCAGCTGTTCTTCAACACAAAGCTGAACTGAATTATTGCAATCAATAGGTCAGCTGAGCAGACCTCTTTGGTTTGCAAAGCAAGCAATCACATCATTGAACTTTCTTTTGACATTTTTCTTCCAAATGCCATTGTGTGAAGTACAATATGTAAGATTCCATCTGAGCCAATATCTTTGATAAAATGCAAGGATACTCCTATTTTCTAAGCTACTTTGCAGATGACCATGCAGTTGCTGTCCTGATAGGCCCAGGTCATTGAAACCAGCATGTAGGACAAGGTCTCTGCAAAAAAAAAAAAAAAAAAAAAAAAAAAAAACACAACAACAAAAAAAAACATAAAGACAGATGAAAACAGGCAGTACAAACAACTTGTATTTATGCTTATGAGTTTAGTAGGTGTGGTAAATTCTGTGTTCTATAGATTCCACTAGATACTTCAACTCCAGGCTGCAGTAAATATTATGGTGAGCATTTTCTTCACCTTGGCCTGTTCTTCAGTGGATAACATAGCATAATTAATTTTAACATAATTAGTTTTGGCAGTAAGAGGGTTCAAAATGAATTTAAGCCTTCAGTTAATCCTAATAGGTACTGCTGAATCCATTTATCACCATCCGTTGTGACTGGCAGACAGCACAAAAACCAGTAGTAAATGCAAAACTGGCTGCATGCCCACAGAGTTGGCAGACTCTGAGACACTGAATGAATGAATAAGAACATGAAGTAAGCAAGAGAACTTTGAGTTTATATGCAAGAGCCCTCTGATGCTCCTACAAAACTCTGTTCTGTTCAAATATCTCTGCTAACAATACACAATAAGCTGACAAGAGACAGCAAATCCACTTGAGTAAAAATAAAGCTGAAATCCAACACGATGTGCTTGCAACTGCAACATGAGCATTTTTCCAGCCTAAGCAAACCTTTGCAACTATGACAGGGACTACATGGAAACAAAGGGCAGAATACCTGGGATGGCTGGATTATTCATTACAGTCTGTTCTCCTGTTTGCATTGTATTTCATTTATGTTTAGCCCCCAATACACTTCTCACTTGATAATAAAAAAGAATAAAGAAATCATTTGAACTGAGGTTGCCACTTACATGGAAAAAAACTCAGCAATGAATGTGCTTTGTCTAGATTCACAGGAAGCATGCTGAGAAGACATGGAACACTTTGTTTATTTATCTATTTCTATTTCTCTCTATATATATATTTTTTATTTTTTTTTCTTTTCAGGGGGGAAGAATCTGTATTCTTGGTAATTACATTGAAGGGTGTGAAAGTGTAAAAAGAAAATAAAACTTTATAGCCACTTCACATAAAAATATCAGAAGAGGGATATAAGGTTTTGCTTTTCTTATGCTACACATAGTGGATAGGGAATGCAAATAACTTGCCAAAGTTCACACACAAATATACGGCAGAGCCTAGAACCTAGCCTGTGTAGAGCTTGATCTACATACCTGAGATAGAAATGAACCGCAACTAGTAGTTGCAGTTGATAACCAGTAAATCTAGGCCCATAGATCCAGACTTTCAAAGATATCTACATGTTGTTGTACTGAATATTTTGGCATCAACCACAAAAGTAATTACTACCTAATGTCAGACTCTAGATCATTCTGCTTAAACCTTGTAATATGCAGGAATAATTTGAGGTAGAGGCTGAAGGATCTGATGCTCATTTAAATCACCAAAAGTATTACCAGGAATGAATAATAGCCCTGGAAAATTCATGTCATTCTACTCAAATAAGCTCAGACACAAAGAAAACATTCCTAAGAACTTCCTGAAGATCAAGATAATAATTATTTGGAAGGAAGGAGGATTCATTTGCTAATGGAAGGAAGGAGGTTATAAAACCAATAGCATTAAAGGACTAACTGAAAACCAAGTGCAAGGTCCTGCATCTGGGCCGGGGAAATCCCAAGCACAAATACATGCTCAGTGGAGAGAGAAAGCCAACTGTATCCTGGGCTGCATCAAAAGAAGAGCTCGGCTGCCCACCCGAGTAAAACCACCACATGGATTACAAACATAAACCTGATTCTTATCAGAATAATTTATCAGTTGCCAACTACAATACAAATATAGTTTAATGCTTACTGCTTTGGTGTAACTATGTACCAGCAGAGTTTCAAGAGTGGACAGCTGGCCAGGGAGGGGGAGGTGATTCTCCCTTTCTGCTCTCCTCTCGTGAAACCCAACCTGTAGTACTGAGTTCAGCTCTGGGCTCCCCAGCACAAGAAGGACATGGACATATTAGAAAGAGTCCAGAGAAGGGCCACAAAGATGATCAAGAGGCTTGAGCACCTCTCCTGTGAAGACAGACTTGGAGAGTTGGGGTTGTTCAGTCTGGAGAAGAGAAGGGAGAAGACCACAGCTACCTGAAAGGAAGTTGTGGGGATCTAGGGGCTCGGCCTCCCTTGGCAGATAACTAGAAATAGGACTAGAGGGAATGGTCTCAAGGTGTGTCTGGGGAGGTTCAGAATAGAAGTTAGGAGACATTTCTTCTCAGAAAGGGCAGTCAGGCATTGGAACTGGTTGCTCAGTGAAGTGGTAGAGTCACCGTCCCAGGGGGTGTTTAAAGAAAGGTTGGACCTGGTGCTTAGGGACATGGTTTAGTGGGTGACATTTATAGGGTGATGTTTCGACTAGATGAGCCTGAAGTTCTTTTCCAACCTTAATGATTCTATGATTCTAAGGCTTCGAGGAGACGTTATAGTGGCCTTCCAGTACCTAAAGGGGGCCTACAGGAAAGCTGGGGAGGGACTCTTTGTGAGAGAATGTAGTGATAGGACAAGGAGTAATGGGTTTAAACTAAAGGAGAGGAGATTTAGATTAGACATTAGGAAGAAATTCTTTACTTAGAGGGTGGTGAGGCACTGGAATAGGTTGCTCAGAGGAAGCTGTTAAAGGCCAGGTCGGATGGGGCTTTGACAAACTTGGTCTAGTGGGAGGTGTGCTTGCCCATGGCAGGGGGGTTGTAATTAGATAACCTTTAAGGTCCCTTCCAACCCAAACTATTCTATGATTCTATGAAAATTTCTCTTACTTGACAATAATGTTGGAATTCAGTAAACATGACTTTAGTAAACAAACAAGAAATGCTGGTTGCTGAAGTAGATTCTTTGTGTTGACGTTCAGCATTTAAACCTAGAACTGATACGATTTGTTTTTCATTAATAACATTAAAGATGCACAACCCATATTCCTATCTCAGGAAGAGTGAAGTGTCTCACTCGGATTTTATTTTCTGCTCTACTTCACTTCCTGGCACTATAAAATGCTGAACCTTCTAAAAATAGTCTGATAATTAAAATACATTAATGTTTAATGACACAACAGCTAGATTTGACCTACTTCTGGATTAAAACTTTGACAGCAGCGGGAAAGGTGTCCAGGACACATTCTTGGCAGCAAACAATAGCCTGCGTTATAGAGTAGGACTGTTAATCTGAGATCCTAAAATGAGATAATGCATTGGGTTGCATAGTCAGTTCTCAGCATTCAGAAATAACAGGTTCAACAAAATTGCTTCAGACTGAGGAATATAGAAGAGACAGTATTATCATTTGAAGTAAAATAGTGTTCTCCAAAAGTGTAAAAAGATTTAGTCCCACATACGAAAACATTCCTCTGGCTGCTGGATAGTTTCCTGCATGACTTCATATTAACTCCAGTGTGGTGAATCTCCATGCCAGTAAGTAATGAAACAATTGCTGTGTCCTAATAAAGCCTTTCATATAAAGCATAACACATCCAATCCTCTAACAAAAAAATGCTTCAGTGATAATGAGTACTTGGTTTTAGCTTTCTGACACCCTGAAAGCCATTTAGCATTCTGCTATTGTCCACATCCCCATGCCCTGTAGAGCTTAACAATTAAGTCAGAAGGATTTATTAGGATTTCCTAGGATGGCCCAGCAGTATATTTCAGGTGACAGAGTTTCAGATCAGTCCATTCCTCTGAAGCCCATATGCAATGCACATACTTCTGATCGCATATGAGTGACTAAACCAGAATTCTGTGTGCTTCCTTCTCTTTTTGTCACAAAATTGCTATGGGTACAGCTAGGCCACAAAAAGAGGTAATCAAAATATAGCAATGCAGATTCTGGTTGCTAATTCTCTTGCTCCCTCGCAGTATAGCTACCACTTCAAGATAAACTGACAAGCTTTCCATTATACAGGAAAACAATATACTTACCTAGAAGACACAAATGGATCTGCTATATTTTACACGCTGACATTGATCTGAAAGTGTTCAAATGATAAACTACTGATTATTATTTTACAAAATATATGTGTAAGAGATGGAGCCTGACTATTAGGGCACAAACAAAGGGCTACAGAATTCAGTAGGACTTTCTTCCTATTGAGCACAACTCTGTTTTGGGCTAGACTCTGAAGGTAGCTGATCCAGAAAGAACTCAGTTTTGATTTAGGCACTAACATTAGTGTCTTCTTTATAAAATAACAACCGGTGAGTTATGTTTGTGTATGGCACCTTCCACCATGCCTCTCAGGCATCGCATTTTGCAAGGAACACCCATAGTTCCTGGGATCAATGTGTCTTTAAACAAAATCTGGAGAATTCAGTGAGACCACTCTAATATCTTCAAGACATTTTGGTAACTTCCCAAGACTGGTAGAAATTCTTCCTTTTTTTTTTTTTTTTTTACTGATCTCTCTCTCTCTCTTTTTTTTTTTAACATATTTGTTTGTTTGTTTGTGTTCATTTATTTATTTATTTATATTTTTTGACCAGTACTGAAAACATAGGGAAAAAGGAAAAAAAAAAAAAAGAAGGAAAAGAAAAGAAAAAAAAAGAAAAAAACCAGATATGTTCAACCAACTTCAGATGATTTTTGCATACAAAAATCCCAACTGTCTGGGATCTGGAAAGGAGTTGTGAACATACCAGAGGCTGAAGACAGAAGGTTTTTCATTAGTGTGGCTGATCCCTGACTTTTGACCACAAATGATACAAAATGACAGGACTTTTTCTTTGGAGGTACTCTTTTCTTTCCTCATCCTGGGAGGGCAAGGAAATCACAAGATGTTTGGTTGAGTAATATGTCTGTGCGGTGACTTTCTTGGGAGATGCAGGCCAAAACTTCCATCAGGCTCGTTATCCACTGGAGCAACTGGTCATATACAAGCCACAGTCCGTTTACTTCTTATTGGGAATAGCTGAACAAATTGAAGGGAAAAAATGTGCAGGATTTAGGCAAAAACACTCACTCAAAGATGCAATCATACTTTTAGCCATGCTGGGTACTCAGCTGACCATGCCACAGGGTCCTGGGGGGTCAGGATCCTTGAGGAGGCCTTGTCCCACAGCAGCTCCTCAGTGCATTCTGTGAGACAGACCCCACAGCAGCACTCAGCCCCTTTATAGCCTTCCCCCTTGGCCCCTAGGCCACAAAGCCATCTCCTCCTGGGAGTTTCCAGGCAGCAGGCCAGTTCCTTCTGGAAGTTTTTAGGCACTAGCCTGGTTCCTTCTGGAAGCTTCTGGGCTGCCATGCCAAGTTCTCCTTGGTGGCAGCTGTACTTTCCTACCTGCACAGGGCACAGTCAGTCCCTTGGAGTCTGTGGCTGTGTTTCCTTATGGGTGCATTCAAAACCCTCTTCTCTTTTCTGCTTTCCCCCAGTCTCTCTTGCCTACCACAGCATTTACCTCAGCCAGTGTGGCAGCAAGCCAATATAGAATATCTGTGTCAGCTACAAAGAGGCTGCAGGATTTGGCCTCTGGTTCTCTGATTTCTACTGCAATATCATTTGTTCATTACCAGGAGAACATATAGAGACAGAAGGGATAAAAGAGGATATGAATTAATAGTTAGGATGCTGAGATGGAAGATGTGGGCCAGCATGCCCTCTGGCAAAGCTTCTTTGTGAATATGGGAAGGCCACTTTTTTCTCTGTACCTTCACTTACCCTATGAAGCAGGATGCCGCCTTTCATGGTGGTACTGCCATCAACATCAGGCAAAGATGCCAAATAGTGTGAAGTGTTTTTCAGTAACAACCGTGTGAGTTCTGGAGGTGATGTTCTGCACCAGGCTACAAGACTACAGAAGCATGAAAGGTCTGGGTAGAAACATCATGTGGTAAAGCCTTCTACCATGTTCAACTACGAAGACTTCTTTAATTTTGTTTAATTCTGTCTCTCTCTCTCTTTTTTTTTTTTTCATTCATTGTTGATGTAGATAAAAAAAGGTGAACTCTCAATTTATTTATATTCTGATCTGTGTGGCCATCCTCCTGCCAAGAGTCTTTCAAGAATGTGCTCACTAACCACTTTATTTTGTCTGCCTTTAGCTATTGATTTTTCTCACTCAGCATAGTGTATTTATGCATGTCACTGAGAGATATATGCATACACGTGCTTCCAAATATGCTTCACCACTTAGGAACCCAAACCTACGGGAATACAAGCATCTAGACCAAAGAATTCCTTAAAATATTTTCTGGCACTGTTTGCTGAGTCTATAAAGTGCCCAACATTGGAGACCAACCTTGCTTTCCAACAGGAAGCCAATTTTGCCTTTGCTGCAACAACTTAATTCTCTGCTTTCTCCATCTGTACTACTACAACTCACTGCACTACATCCTTCAGTGTGGAAAGACCACAGAGCCAGGGATTGAGGTATCCTGGATCGTGAAATTAAAGTTTATGAGAAGATGCTTACATTTGTGAGAGGAGCTGAAATGAGACTTGATCTTTTATTTATTTATTTTTTCCTTGTTCACATTTGTTGCTTCAGAGAAATCTCATGTTTCAGGAGTGTACTAACCACCCAGGAGTGGCTGAAAAGGAACCTTGTTCTTTCACTTCTTGCTGCGTACTGGTAATCATATTGCATTTGCATTGAAATACTTCCTGAAAGTCTGATTAGTATGTCTTTGTCATGCCAGCTCAGTGTTAAAAGACTGGCAAGTTGGAATCAGAAAGGAGCTGTCTTCCAGAGAAGAGAAAAAGGAACAACTGAGTGATGTTTCATGGTCTTTTTTTGCAAAATGGTTTGCTTTCAGTGATCATGTGATGTACAGGTACAAGCCTACTTTTCTGCCCTCTGTTGAACCAAGAGCTTCAGTGTCTATTGAACACCAACAGTCCACTGGAAAAGTCTCACAGTGCTTACGAATCTGCTACTGTATGTCCATGGGTTTTATAGGCTGTTGGAACTAGATGTGATGTTGACATTCAGATCTGATTTTCCCTGAAGTTTATGAGCACTTGGATGCACAATTTTTGGATCACACATATCTCTAGTGTCAACACAACAGAATGGATATGATAGGATGAAATGTAAAAACAGCAGTGTTCTGTCAAGACCAGCCTGCTTACTGTGTAATAAAAATTAGTCCTCAACAAAGACTTCTGTAATGCCCAGAGGACCTCAAGACTAAGATAAAGCCTAATTTGTTTAATGACTTTCATGCCCAGAAAGAATAAAGACAAACTCTATCCACACATCAGCAGCTGGACATCTGGAAATCTTTGCTTAGAAAGAAATATTAAAATGGATAACCATCTTTTTGTCAGAAGATTCTCCCTCTTCCTCTCTTTTCTCGGGGCAGTCGGCAGCACTTTGCAGCTAGTAAATCTGTTTGGCAGGTAATCTACCACCCATTGACCAGATGCTGCTTTGGCAAGGTTAGCTTTCCTGTTACCATGGCAAAGCTCAGGCAGGCAAATGACACGGATCCGTGGCATGTTGCCAAGGTAATCTGATGGCAAAGGCCTTTGTTAATTGAAAGAGGGAAGTGGGCTGGTGTAGCCTGCTTTTCCCTGCCAATAAAGGCTGAACTTTGAGCGGGGTGCAGGACTAATTAACTGCCTCCACCAGCTGTTGGCTGTAGCATACCAAATCTGACAAGTGGTCAGGGCTATGCATCCTTAACCCTTCTGGAGGAGAGGCAGCAGTCACTGAAGCTGTTGGAACATTGGTAAAATTTCCTTTTCTTTGAAATTCCTCCAGTGAAAAAAAGGATGTGAAAGAAGGTGGTTATGTTTCCCCAGAAGACCTGTAAACTTTTGTTTGGTTGTCTAATGAATCCTTCTGTGAACAGGCATTTTTGGGGGGACACAGAAGCAGCTAAGTTACATGTATATGCTTCAGATGCTTTGCAGAATGAAAAAGGTGATGTGCACTAGAAGTTTCAAGGGTGACTAGTGATACGTGAAAGAACTCTGAATCACCTCCAGTTATGGCCATGTTTACTTACAGACATCTCTGGCTCCCACTGTGCTAGGAGAAGCAGAGCAACTTGAATTGGAGGGACTGTGAAAAGGGAGCCTTCTGAAGGTGTCTGGGAACAGCTGATAGGTCCTGGGGTTTCATCAGAGGTTCCATTTCACGTCTTCATCTCTTCTGTGACATGGCCAGGATTTTGGGTAAGTAAAGCCATAAATTCCAGACATGGTCAATACATCACAGTGAGCCCACAGACATCAATTTTACCCTTCTCAACCGGTTTTGAATTTTCTGTCCACTCACAGTGCCCAGCCCAATCACCTGATAACAAAAGAGAACAAGTGATCAAGGAAAAGAGAATTTGCAGTGGTGTTTCCCCTCTGCAAATTATCTTATTCAGGTGCACAGTCTAAAGAGTCACTGGCAGTACCAGAGAAAAGTCAGTACTGCAACTATGCCCTCACTAGTTCTGCCATGGCCAAGAATACAGCTATTAATGCCAAATGCGTGACAATGGTAGCAAAGGACCAGGATTTTTTCTTTTTTTTTTTTTTTTTTTTCTCCCAGGAGCTTGTCTTACACTCTCTGTTAGTCCTACCAAGAGATTTTTCTTGTATAAGCATCATCTTTTAATTTAAATTCTTATTTGCACACTTACACAATCAGATGTTTACTGGTTTTAGGAGGCTTAGAGGGAAAACACAAAAGATATTCATGTAGTCATGGTCTGTTTCTTAGGACACTTAAAATAGAGCTGCATCGGAATTCAGCTACAAACTCAGAAACCCATAAATATTCTCAGGGCACTCATACATGAAAATTTGCAAATTGAGCTCAAAAGGGTTAAATTTTTGTATTGTGAGTGAAACTCACAGCTCTGGTCTTATGTAGAAAAGATAAGACCAAAATGTGCTATGACGTGGACCATGAAAATGGTTTCCATGACGGCTCTCCTGGTACTTGCTGTTTATGGCTGCTGTGTTGTCATTTCACTGGGTACTACCAAACAGCACTACTGTCACTTGCCACCCTGTTTCATCTTGCCATCGCTCATCCCATCAGGTCCAGCAGTATCCCTATCTTTAAGAAACAGTCATTGGCATACAGGATCCTACACCCTGACCCTGCTCTGGGACAGACCCCTCCAACATCCTTGAGTTTGCCTCTCACTGACGATTTCATCAATGAGGCTTACAGCTGTAAATGATAAAATCTCTAAACTAACAGCATCTGTAAACTGGGGTTAGTTTTGTCAATGTGTATCTACATGGAGAGAGGGGGAGAGAGAGAAAAAGAGTAACAGCCATAGTATTCTGTTGTTTGAAATAAGTCTGTTGTTTAAAAGGCTCTGGGCAGTGTAATTTTTACTTTTATAGGCATGGCCTGAATGTGTTTGACTTTTCAAATCCTTTCTCCAGAGATCCAAAGGGGTCTGTTTATAAAGTCTACATCTCAGACTCCTTCCTATATGAAGTTCAGAAAGCAGTTTCTACTGCTATGTATAAATTTGTCCCTGATGCTTTATCCTTGGAAGAATCTCCTTCTAACTCAAACACTTCCTTTCACAGACAAAAAAGGGTGTCTTAGGCAGACTGTTTCCTATACATACACCCCCACACACATACTTACATATGTATATATATATATATATATATACACATAGAGAGAAAGAGATATATTCTGGCTGCTGTGGGAGCCTTTGTACAAAGTCTGAAACTAACTGTATAAGCAGCAGAGGAAAATCACTGCTTCTTTTGATCAGTTCATTTCTCCTGCCAAGTAACTGCCTCTGTCTTTTCATACCTCAGACTGACTGCAACAGTTGTCAAGGCTCACAGGCAGAGACTGACATGACTCCTACCTCCTGTTCCTGCCAGAAGGAGGCCTGTAATTCATGCATTTGCAGTGCAGCAGCACAACCTATCCTGTGTTTTATAGCTAGTTAGACAGTTGTATGGGAGGTACAAAGGGGAAAGGAAGAGGTCATGAACCGAACTGAACTGGACTGATGTTGGAAATTATGTCCTATAATGGTGCCTTGATTTCAAAAGTCTCCTAGTCAGTGGTAAATATTTATTTTTATATTTTTTTTCCTATGCTCATTCATAGCCCCTTTGACTACATGCCAATATACATGCAAAGCTACCCTCTGAGAAAGAAAAACTTGCAACGCTAAAGGTATGGCTTCCTGAAATCAGATTATGGTGTTCTTAGAGGCTGTTTCCTGCCGAGTGAACCTGGTTAGGACCTCCCTGCACTCTCTTCTCCTGGCCTCTGTTTCTTTTTTTGCAGTCATTTTCTCCTCTGTTATTTTCATGCAGGACTGGTGAGACTGTGCTGCAAATGTGTCCTATGAAACTAGGTAAATGAGAACCTGTGAAAAGGTCTACAATGTGGTACCATAAGGAATTGCATCAATGCAATCAAAGAGGTGGTGATATATAGCAGGAAGGGGAAGAGGGACAGAAACAAGCAGGTCAGGAGGGGCAGAGCTCACTTAAACCAGATTTACCCAAAGACCAGATTTTCTTACTGACCTTTGTAGTAAATAGTGGAGCAAATGTGCTACACTGTAGAATGGTTATTCAATTCTGGTTACTTTTTAAATTTGCTCTCTCTTCCAAAACATATCACCATTATATGAGTAACACAGAAAGGCAGTGTCAAGGTAAGAGTTGTGGTAACAAGCAGAGAAAGGCAAGTAAAGAGCCATTTGTGTTGTCCTTTGGTGGCTGAATTTAATTTCTGTATTACATTACATTTCCGTTACAGAATCACGGAATCACAGAATCACAGAATTGTCTAGGTTGGAAGAGACCTCCAAGATCACCTAGTCCAACCTCTGACCTAACACTAACAAGTCCTCCACTAAACCATATCACTAAGCTCTACATCTAAACGTCTCTTAAAGACCTCCAGGGATGGTGACTCAACCACTTCCCTGGGCAGCCCATTCCAATGCCTAACAACCCTTTCAGTAAAGAAGTTCTTCCTAATATCCAACCTAAACCTCCCCTGGCGCAACTTTAGCTCATTCCCCCTCGTCCTGTCACCAGGCACGTGGGAGAATAGACCAATCCCCACCTCGCTACAGCCTCCTTTAAGGTACCTGTAGAGCATGATAAGGTCACTCCTGAGCCTCCTCTTTTCCAGGCTGAACAACCCCAGCTCCCTCAGCCGCTCCTCGTAAGACTTGTTCTCCAGACCCCTCACCAGCTTCGTTGCCCTTACATTTACTTTCTTCTGTTTCATGTAAAATGTATTTTTGATCCAAAGGACTATACCTGCTTTTATATATTTTGTGGTGTAGCTAATGAATGTGAGGCATAGCCATGGAAGTATGCCTTTGGCTGTATACTTGTAAGGCCAAGTAAAACATAAACTCAATTGACACAGTATTGATAACTTCCTTTTTCCGTGCTCATGCAGATTTCTGTGAATATATATGAATAACTTAATTGGTCATCTACGATGAATAGCTGGAAGTTTGTAAAGAAGTACATCAGTACTGATGTAGAAAAGAAGAAAACAAAACAAAAAAGGTTAAAAAAGTTTTATATTCTTTTTTTTTTATACAACTTCTTAATCTTTATAAGTAGCTGGCATGTGATGCATGTTGAGTATATATCAGCTGTATCTTAAAGGTAGCTGAACAGCACATGTAAGGACTGACCTTGCATTTGCTTGATAGCCTGTGATCAGATTTTTATGCAGGATTACTTGTGGAAGGAGAAGTACTAGAATATACCTATATAGTAAGGTACAGACCTAGACTAACAGCCAGAACACAATTTCCCAATCACTGATTCATTGGACTCAGCTCTTAAAATATACATGAGATTTTTTTATTTGGTATTAGATAGGTACAAGCAATGCTGTAAATAATATTTAGTGTTTTCATGTGTAACAGTTGCCATTAATTTCCTTAGGTCTCATTACATTCATTTATGCTAGTTTCTCAGCTTGTATTGTTTTGGTTAAGTAAATGTAAGGAAATGGAGACAGAGAAGCTTTCTGGAAGACTGGCTTTTGAGATTGTACCTGCGTTCACCGTTTTGGGCAATGCCAAGAGTCTACTGACAATAACTACCTGCAAATAGAATACTATAGTTTATTATGCCTATCCAAGTTTTTGACACGTTATAATGAGACTCAGAAAGGTGAATGTTTTTCCCAATTTTGTGCCATAGCAACAAAGCTGTGAGAGCTCAGATTGTTTCCATTGGCATTGTCACATTAGAATAACAACCTTTTCCTGGTACAGGTCATACATTTCACAACTAAGTCCCTGTTTCTTTTCTTTGTGAAATTGAGCTCCTTAAACCTTCTGGCTACCTTTGGAGCAATCATTGAAAGAAAATAGTAAAACAAGCAAGCAAACAAACAACAAAAAAACAATTCAGCTAACCAACCAACCAACCAACCAACCAAAAGCTCATTCCTCCAAACCTCATAAGTCTATTAGAGAATAAAAGGCACACATGAGAATCAGTGCATGGGGAATGATCATGATGTATGTTGACTATAAAACGCAGGGTAGATGGAAAGCCCTATCAGGACTTGAACTGCTGCAAGAGCCAGCTGCTCTTGTGCTAGAAATAAGTTTAATTTACTAGAGAGCTACAGGATACACAGAAGTCAATGTGCAATATCATGTTAAGATAACTCGTGTCCTGTGTGTCATTGCTGACATGGGTGATGAAGAAATGATTAGGTCATTCCTGGCTTCTTTGGAGGTGTGATAGCACTGGACCAATTTATACACTCAATCTGGCACTTAAGAACATGGAGCTCCTATGGGCTCATGAACAGCATAAATAAACTAAGAAGTAGATTAGGAGTTGCACTGTCTCTGTCTGTTGTCTACATGCCCTAAGATAAAATAATTTAGCAGCATTTGCCTCAGTTTTTGGATCAGTGTTCCAGGCCACATAATGCTTTGAAACCGAATGCAAATCTTCATCCATGTCTTGCACATGCCCACTTGTAGCAGCCTTCAAGGGCTCCCCTTCTCACCAGCATACTTACTGTGCTTACAAGGGTTATAAGACACATATAACCTGTGCTCACCAGAATTTGGCCCCCAGATGCAGTCACTGTTGCTAAGAAGGTCATGCAGGCACTGCAGACATTAGGAGCCTGTCAGAGGCCTGTGCAGTGTTTTTAAGCAGTTAATTAAAATAATGTATTTAGACACATTAGCACTTCCCTCTGTGTGTGAGTGTGAGTGTGATATCTACAGCAAGGGAAGTGTTATCTGTTAGCAGCAATTGTATCATGTATGTAGATCTTATCACAGTGTCTTCACTTTTCCTTTCAGTCTTTTACTGAAAGCTTTCAGACCTCTTATCCCTTCATCTGAATTATGGCATATATTTTATTGACCCCAGACAAGGTCTTGTTAAGTGATTCTTATATCTCTGGTCCATATAACACTCCATGCATATACAAAAATGAGAGTAGATAAGCCACATTAGCAGAAATGTAAAGGTTTTATCATAGTTGAAGTACTGTAACATTTCTTCTGTTTCCTGGAAACTGATACTAATTTGAAGAAATCAAAGAAGATAAATCATCCAAATTAAACAAACAACAACAGCAACAAACAAACAAACAAACAAACAAACAAAACCACTTTTACTTTCATTGGTGGATGTCATTGATGAGATTACCCAGTAACTCAATAGCTCTGTTCCATATTTAGCTCTTGATGGATATCAGTGAAAGAACTTGTATATGTGTAAAAACTGTTGTTAGTGACACGTAAGAATCAGAAGTCAATGACAGAGGAATGATGTAAAAAGCAGCTGTCTGTGATAAAATTTTGTGGATTTCAGATCTGAACATGAGCCCTTTGAAATACAGATGGACACAGGATATTCCATTAAAAGTCATCGTGATGACAAACCATTAATCATTTTTGCTCTGAATCAGATGCACTGGTCATAATACAGAAATCAGAGGAGTGCTTCATGTTTTTAAACTCCAGTATCAACATTTTGCATAGCTCTGTGCGTCAGAATTTTGTTAAAACTCATTATTTTAGACAGGGAGCATTTACAGAAGTTCCTTTAAAATGGACATTTTTGTACAGAATTTTTATCAAGGAGAATAAGTAGAGCACATAACACTGAAGAAAAAAGAGTTCTGTTAGCTATTAATGTTTGACAACAAATACTTAGATACTATTTGACATCTTATATTTCATTTTTGAGCTACTATCTCTATTACAATTTTGAAATTTAATATTGGTTACAGATGAAAGTGGAAAACTCATATCCTCTGGAAACCTAAGTATAAGTGACCTGATGTTGCAGAAGAGTCAGGTAACAAAAAGTGAAAACATTCTTGGAATTGATCTGTAAGTAGTTCTTACTCTCCAGTTGAACCTGTTTGGGGGTTTTACTATTGTGGTTTCATTGCTTTACAGACTAATTGGTTTAGACCTGCTTAGAACAGGAAAACCTAACACACTCAGGGGTGAGCTGCTTCCTCTTCTCAGTATGGTTAACACACAAATCTGCAGAATCTGCAGGGTTGAAAAAAAGCTAAGTGATTAACATAAAAAGCCATTTCAAACTTACCAATGCTCAACATTTATTTTTATTTTTATTTTTTTTACTAGAGTGAGACAAAATTAATCTCACAGTATAGTGTAAAGAATAATTCAATAGACCAGAATACCGGATTAACTGATTCATCTACATAGTTAGACTCTGTGATATAGTTCAGCAAAAATCAAAACAAAATACCTCTGCTAGAGGCTGTTTCAGGTGTCTGGAAAGTTAGGGGGAGGAATTTGGCTGAAATTTTGTTGAGTGGATGGTATAGGCCGAAAATATGTCAGAAGTTCCATCATCTTCTGCAATCAGCTTCAGCGCTGGGTGATGTTGAGAATGGAACTGGTGCTAGAAAGAAATGTCTCCTTAATTCCTACCCCAAGCCTCAACACTTTACTGTCATTCATAAAAGAAAATGAAAACAAATTATTTCTTACAAATAAAATTTCTCTTCCTCCCCCTAACCATTCTCTCTAATATTAGAATGAAGAAAACATCTTTTAGTTGTTCAGATGATGAAAGGATAAACATATAGCACTTATCAGAGAAAAAAAGAAAAAAGGAAAAAAAAAAAGGGTATCTTTTAAGGAAAAAAAAATAACATTTGAAAAAGGGATGGAGAAGGAAAATTGATGTTCCAAAGTTTCTAATTGTTTCCTTTAAGTCTTCAACAGGAAACTGCGTACTAAGTTTTACCATCGTCAAATGGTATAAAACTGTTCTACTTAAGTACATAACTCACCAAAGCATAACCAAATATACTAGTGCATGACATGTAGTGAGGAAAAGCTGTTTTTGTGAGGTTATAAATAAGTCTGAGCTGAGAGGAGCTTACAAGAAGATGGTTTTATTTACAATAACAATCTACATAATCTGGAAGATCAGTTTTTACCACAACCACTGACATCAGACTGTTGAGTGACTAGGAGCACCCCACAAGGATCAGATATGAGTCTATTTTTGTTAGGTATTAAATTATCGATAATAACATATTATAACTTTTTTACACTAGCGTCCTTATTTGGACATTAGGGAGGAGAAGAAATACGGGGTTGGTTGGCTGAATGAGTAATTCTAATCCTTCATCAGCTCAGGTCATTTATAGTATTTGTATTTCACTTTCACTCTCCAGTCAGCAGCAAAGAACATAATCCTTGCTTCAGACAAGATGGTCTTCCAAAGACAAGCAGCATTAACACAGACCTGTCATTCTACTGGGGTGTGATCTTTGGTAATTTTAACTTTGAGAGATGAAAACCAATTTTTGGTGAGACTAGGGTAGTCAGTAATCCCTATCCCTGGCAACAACAACAACAAAAAAAAGCAGCTGAAGTCTATCAAAATTTTAAAAAGTAATACTACTCAGATAGGTAATTGTTTGTCTTTTCCTGTTATTAATGCTTCTGTTTCTCTCTCTGACCATCAGCACTTAGGTAAACAAAATATTATGCTGCTTCTGAAATCAACAAAATACTAAATACTATTCTATTCTAATTTCCCCCTTGCTCGTCCCTGTCCCCACCCCCCAAAACCAAAGGAAGCAGAAAAAAATAAAATAAAATAAAATAAAATAAAATAAAATAAAATAAATAAAATAAAAATTAAAATCCCTGCCTCACAGGCTGCTCACAGAGAAAGTGAAGACAAAAAAAAAAAAAAAGTATCTACTCCTTGGTCACTGGGCTTTTCAGCTTTAGTATCAGAAAGGATGCCCATTTTGTACATGACTTTTTTCATTACCTCTTTTTCCTCCTCTCTTCACTCCCAGCACTACTATCCCAGCTGATTTTGGCAGATGTTTTTTGTTGGAAGTATTGACCACTTTCATATTTTACATTAGTTAGTGAGTGATTTCAGAACTATATGGCTCCTACGACTCAGAATAAGTTCTGCCCATAACATATGTATTTGATGTAGTGCAGACAGATTTCTTTGTTTGTGAAGTCATACGTCTAAATCAGCAAACAAGTTTCCACTTCTTTTCAGGCTAGTTTCTTCAGAAAGGAAACCAAACCTCTGACTTAAGAGAAAAGAAGGAAAATACAGTATCAATTGTTACACATTTGACTTTCTCAGCTCCTGAAAACGTAATTCTTGAACCAGCACTTTTACAAGGCAATGTGGCTGGCAGCTACTTTCCACAAGGACAATTATTAATCTTCCAGGTTGCCATGTTCCAGAACCAGTGACTTTATTTAGGTTTCTAAATCCGTACACGTAAGGATGGAAGTTATTGGTGATCTTTTGGAAATAACTCAACCTGCACAAGAGTCCACTGTAAGAGCCCTGCTTTGTAGGACTTTGCTTTGGTCTTCAGGAATACCTGAAACTTTTGTGAACTATCTTAGCACCTAACACTTAGAACACAGGATTGAGATCCCTTTTTCAAACTTAAAAGGAAACTCTTCCTTTTTCAGCCCTAGACACAGAGTCTTCCTCTTTCCCAGCCTATGACATGTTTGAGACAGAGCTGTCCTCACCATGCACAGCAGAATCAAGAAGTCACTCATCTGCTCTTTTGATGGGACAAAAGGTTAGAAAAATACACAGGGCTATTGACTCACCCACAAAAAGGCAGAGCTGCGTGTGTATGTACAGTGAAATACCATTGCACAGCACTGCTTGCAAATGGAAACAAAAGATTTGCTTGTAGTGAGTAATCAATGCTGCAGACTGCCTTCATTGTGTGACAGAAAACAGAATAAATTCCCCTAATTTTTTTCTCACACAGCACTGCTTGCTCTTCATCATCTAAGAAAGGAAAGGCTCTTCCACCTCAAACACCATCTGGACAGTATCTTATTCTTTCTACCCTTCTTCCTTCAAATTCAAGACTTTAGAAAGTGACAAATATATTTAAAAGTGAAAGTCTTGATATCATGGGAAATTTCTGAACCCACCACTCTGTTAATAAATAATTTCACAAAGCAAAAATTGTAATGTAGGGGAATTACCACTAACAGAGGACAGTCTTTTAAACAAAAAATGACTATACAGAATTATCATTGGAAACATTTCTCTCATCTCAAAATTTGGGTTGAAAATGCTCCTGGTTGATGTGAGTTCACATACCAGACTTTGTCTCTGGACAGCCATACTTAGTTTGTGAACCCAGAGGTCTCCTGAGGAGTTTGTTTACTAGACTGAGGAAGGCATAAAATCATAGATTCATTTGGGTTGGAAAAGACCTCTAAGTTCATCAAGTCCAACCATTCTCAGCAGACTAAAATTTATTACAGAGTGGTTTGCACCTCTCCTTGAAGATGTTCAGGGATCTAAAAATAAAAACAGTTTGAAAAGCACTGATTTAGCCTGTTCTGAAAAAGACCAATAGAGGCTCAGACACCCTGGCTATGTTCTATTATCCTCGAGAAAACCTTTCCTGTCAGGAGGACTGAGCTGGAGCCAATGAATGGCCACTCACAGCCAGTAGGAAAAAAAAAAAAAAAAGGCAGTAGAAAAGTGCTGTTGGTTAGCTGGCAGCTTTACTGGGGCTGAGTATCTGCGTGAGCACTGCTGTAGCCAAGGAGCAGCTCCCAGTCCTTGTTACACAACTCAGCTGAGGCATAGCTCCCTTAATACAAAGCCAGGAAAAACAAAACACATCAATGAATCAGAAGAGTATCTGACTGAGAACAGTGATCTCTGCAATCTGGAATTTATACTAAAAGTCCAGTCGTAACTGATGTTTACAAGATGCAGGTTAATAAAACCACACACACAAAACCTCTGCTTTCATTTTGTGTCCCTTGCAGTTCTAACTTACTAGATGGGAGAGGAAATGTTTGCATTAATTATAGCATAGACTTGGAGGCCAGTAGTCCTGGATTATTTTCCAGGCTCTGGCACTGATTTGCTGTTGTCCAACCCTTGCTCATATTAAAACCATGTTTACTGAACTGGTTCAAGAGTGCTTAAGGCTACAGTAATTTAAGCACAGTTTAGCTGGATGGAGTGAGACATTAATAAAGTAGTGTTCTCTGCCTACTACCAATAATGCTCCTTTACAGTAAATCATAGTAGCAGTAACCCTTAAAACCAAAACTTTCAAAATTGACTCACCAAAAGGTACTCATATTTAAACAAGAACACTTTAAACACCGAAGGGTGTGACTCTCATCCTGTGTGACCCACCTCTCTACTCTGTTTTCTCATGTATGGAGCCTCAAATTCAACACTTCAGAAGTGTTTTTTTCTCACTAATTTGTTTGCAATATTTCCAGTAAAAGAATTGACCAAGGCAGAGTACTTTTAAAAGCCAAAGCAGTTACTGTATCTGAAGGGAAAAATAAAAAGTCTCCTATATAAGCTGGATAAGTTTACTTCTATAAAATCGTCCAGCTAACAAATACAGGGATGTTATGAACGAGATTTTGAAAAACTACGTTCTCGTTGTCTTCATCCATACCATGAAAAATACAGGCCAAATTCTCCACTGATGTACCACAGTTTTAACTCATATTTTCATCATCTGAGAACTTTGTCTCATTGAAAAAATGTGCCAGTTTAAAAAATAAATTCAAAAGTAGTTCAGGTAACATGTTTATCTATACAGAAAACAAACAAATAAAAAAAAAATGTAAATGATACCAGATACTTAGAAGGATCCAACTTTTTTTTTTTTTTTCCCCTTAGAAATTCTTTTGCAATTAAAATGAATTAGTTGCCTGTGACTGGACTTATCAGTTAAGCTTGAGAGTTAATACAGTTTATTACAGAAAGATAAGGAACTAGCTAAGGAAAAGGAAACTAATAGTTTAATACAGTTGGTTAGTGACCTTTTTGAAAAAAAAATACTGTATTAATGAAATTTGCTAGTGGCACAAAGTTAAAATTATATCAACCAAGTAGTGAAAGGTTAGGATGTCAGAAACCTACTTGGACAATTAATTTGGATAAACATGAATTTTTGCTGTGAATTGTGTGCCCTTCAGTTGAATATGATACAGAGAAATCTGAACGCATCAATCAGTTTCAGTGAGGTCTGAGTCTCCTCTGAGATTTGGCCAAGTAAAATGCAAAATTGTATCAGGTGAGATACTGCTAGTACAGTGAATTTTTGATGTGTTCGGTCACCATCACCTCTGCTCATTCAAGTTGGAAGCATGTAAAGGACATTACTAAAACAGGAAGAATTGCCCTATTCCTCCCCAAATTTTCCAGGTAGACCTCCATGCAGTGAAAAGATATGTATGCACTACATGTAATGTTTTGCAGCACTTTAGGTTTGTTACACATGTGCACAGCACATGTTTAACACCTGAGTGGTAAGTCTGATACCTCCAAAGATGCAACGTCCAGAGGTAATGATTCTGGGAAGTGTTAGACCAAATATATATATTACTGAGTTCAGGATGTTCTGCAGAAAAACTTAGGATTTTTGGACCCAGCCTGATTAGAATTAATTCACAGTGGGTTTAAGTGAGACAGAAATCCTGGACACATGTATAAATTCACAAATTTTGTACAGAAATGTAGGACATGCTTATGGAAACCAATAATGAAGGGAAGAGAGTTTCATTCGTAAGAGGAGCCTGAAAGACTTGGCTTGCTTAGTTTGTCAAAATGAATGCTGATTAGAAATGGTATTTCTGCCTCTTAAGGGTAAATGCTAAAGAGAGAATTGATTATTTAAACTATAGAAATATGTCAGCACAAGGCTGAATGAGTGAAGATTGACCATGCATGACTCAAGACTGGAAATTTGTTGCAAGTTTTTAATTGTCAGAGGAGGGAGTTTCCTGGAACAATGGGAATTGTGGGGCTGAAAAAAAAAAATTGCTTTATTGTTTTCACAGCAGTGTTTGGTCTCTTTAGGAACAAGACTACATGCCAAAAGACATCTGTAACAGCCAGATCAATACAATCAAGATCCTGAAGTCACATAGACTAAAAGGTAAGCAGGGATTTGGGTACACTGGGACTCACATCCAGACCATGAAGAAGCAGTATCACATGCATTAGTTTAGGCACAACTTTAACAGTTTCAGCCATTTCCACAGCGAAATTCTTTTTTTCTCTTACTCAGAACCACAACATCTCCTCAATACAGCTTTTCAGGCTTGTGAAGTCAAACAGTCAATGAGATATGTCAACTGAAATCAAATGCAGGCTGTTTATCAAAGCGAAGCTCAAGAGGTCATTTGGTAGTAGCTGATTTATATTAAACATCAGAACATCAGAAAGTGCAATATCAGCTCACTTTTCCTTTTTTTTTTTTTTTTTTTTTTTGTGAAAAACATAATATTTGTACTTCCCTTGGTTTAATAATAACAACAACATCTCCTTTTACTTTGGATTTACTCCTGTCCCTAGTTTTATATGAAATTTGTTGCAAATTCATGTTGATAAATAAGTACTGAAATGCCCATTAAAATAATGTTAAGGCCTATGATTACATCATCCTTTGATGGGACATCCTGTTCTTTAACCATTTTTTTGACACTTTCCCCACGTGCTCAAGATAAAGAAATGGGGTCAGTGTCATGAAAAGTGACAAACTAACCTGTTGCTTCATAGCCAGATCTGAGAACATGTGAAACATATAGGACTTCAGAGCTATTACTTGCATTTCATTTGTGACTTCATTCCACAAAACCAGCCATGGTCTCTTCAATAATCCCTAAGTGTGGTCACCAAAATACATAAAACTCTGAAAAGAAATAGATTGTGTAAAAGTTTAAAGGTAAAGTTTATCCTGGGAAATGTTACAAGTGAGGTCTTAGCAGGCTGTAGAAGACGAGTGCCTAAATAACCCCCTCATTGAAGTCTGTGAGTTAGCAGATGGGTCGGCAGCAAACCTTCTAGAACCCCTGCCAAGGTATAAAACTAGAGAGACATGAGGCTTAAAAACACTATATCCCCCACTTGCTACGTTATAACACAGATGGCTTGCACTGTCCTCCATGTCTTTTGTTGCTGTCAAAGCCCATATGTTTCTCTCCCATTTGCCTATGTTAGGGTACTTGTCCAATGATGTGGGCTTTCTGGTTGCTTGGAAAGAGGCACCAGATTACTGTTCTAAGCATCTGAAGAGTTGCAATAAAAAAGTTTTATCCCTAATGAAGTGAACATGGAGGTCATGAACACATCATGATGTTAAAGCTTATGTTTTCTCTGAAGAACTGGTGCCTGATTTCCATTCACCTTTTCTCAGTATGGAAGATTAAGCTTTACATTATCTATTGGATCTAGAGCTAGAATGTTGTAGCACACTTGATATGATTTCAAATGTACACTCGTTTGGTAGTGCTGAGGCACTCCTGACTACATACTGCCTATTTTAAAAAATAATGCATGCCCTCAGTATGAACACGTGTCAGCATTACTGTGAATCAAAGGCAGAGTTCAGCTAATTTCTGAGCCCATAAGTTTTGTGTGTTTGCATTAGCTACTGAATGTTTCTATAATAAGATATGGCTATCTTTTTTAAACAAGTGTTGATATTGCAATGACTGCTCCATAATAACTTGATCATATTTCCAAAGTATTTATTTTGTTCTTAATTCATATATGAGGTCCAGAAGCAATATTTTCTAACTTTACACTGTCCAAAAGTTAGGGTTGAAAAGTTTTTCAGACTACGTACTTCATTAACATGCCACTGTACCCCTTATTAACATTGAAATTTTTTACTTAAAACTAATGACTGGCAAATTCACTGGCAAATAGACAGTGAAAAAAAAAATCTGTTCTGTGTCATAACACCATATGTAATCCTTGTCTTTCTCAGTAACTGGAACAAATAAGTTTCTGCTGACACTAACATTTAAAAAGAAACTTTAATTTTCTAGACTGCTGTAAGACTGATTCACAGACCACTGAATACAGTGGAAATATTCTAGCTGACACATAAAGTGGATGAGGCTCTCTCTCTTTTCTGTTAACACCCATAGATATCACTGACAAACACCATTTTTCTCCTTTAAAAAAAAAAAAAAAAAAAAAAGAGAGAAATTTTATAAGATATCAAATGTATAAGAGAAATGAGTCTGATCTTAACTATGCACATGCAGTAGAATAAATGTTTAAAGCCATGCAAGAGATGTCACTTGAATTTACCAAAGAGATTAGGTCAGAATAGCTCCGTATCTTTCAGTGAGAAATAAATTTAAGGCAAAACACTGGGGTGGATTAAATCTATTTGGCTTCAACATTATATGTTGTCACATGGGAATCCTTAGATTAAACTGGGAAAGATGTAAATTAATAAATGAATCTTAAATCGGCTAAGGAGCTGGTTAAAGAGGATAAAAACATAGACTCCGCCAAAAGGGAAGGGAGTTCCTCTCGAAATAGTTTTAAAATGCATCTGACAATATTTTTATTAGAAACTATAGCCAAAATAGAATTAGAGACTAATAAAACTTTCTGATGAAACAGAGTTGGAAAACATCTTCAACACTGAGGAGAATGGGAATATTGCAGAGGTGGAAGAAAAAAAACAGGGAGTCTATAAGAATCACAATAGATGGTTTTAGTACAATGTGGAAAATTGGTTGGAAATGACAGAGACAAAACTAGTCTGACCTTTAACAATTACAGGTTAGTAACAATAAGAATGTTTCCACTATTCAGACTAGTGAGGATCTTGAACAGCTTTCCAAAATAAGTACAAAATAATCTGTGCAGATTGAGGATGGAGTTTGTTCAATTTATGAAGGGGATTATATGAGTTCTCATTGCCTGCAGTAACAGGAAACTGGAATGGTGTTGCAGAACCTCATAAAATCTGTTACTCCTAGCCTTTTCCTACTTTTATTTTTGCAAAATTTTATGTGCATTTTTTCCTTGTCCTCTCTAACAACTCAGTACTTTCTTAAAAACATGAGGAGCTCTTGCAAAACAGTGAAAGGTATGGAAAAGGACTGCAGGAAATCGATATTAAAACACACAGAATAATTTTCCTCATTTTCAAGGCTTGTGTGATTTGAAACACTGGAGTGGTACTCTGGGGCTGTTTCCATTGCAACACATGAGGTGATTACATTTGAATTTGTTTCTTGGAGAAGACCCAGCAAAAGCACTCAGATGGAAAGTCCTGCAATCACAATACCACTGAGACTTTATTAACAAGCACCATTACATCACTGCTTGCTAAAAGGACAGTTCATCCTTTTTTCATAGACTGCTGTTGGGCTGAGGAGGCTGAAGACATTCAAACAAACCTGTTTTGTTGCCTGACTGGTATTCATAACCCATAGACATGTGGGTGGAGTGAGTGGGCAATATCACTCTATCTTAAAGCAGCAGATATTTTAACACCTGTAGATAAGTAGTTCAAACTGTGGGAGCCACTCAGGGAAAGGAATTTGTTTGCTTTGACAAAATAAGAAAAAAGATGAAAACAAGCAAAGTGAGTGTGTAAGTGGTTCTGTTTGTTACCTTCCAGTGGAAAAGTAACTCAAACCACATATTTTGGATCTATAATTAGAAAAAAGAAGAAAAGAAAAAAAAAGAAAAAAAAAAAAAGCAAGAGCAACCTCAAAACTTTCTGCGCTAATTTTAGGATTCATAGATTATATTTCTTTTCCTCACTCTTATTTTAACATTTTAATGCATTTAAAAGTTCTTTTTTTCCTAAAAAAAATAAAAATAAAAATAAAAATCACAGCTCTCTTACCTATGTCTAGACCTGCTTTAATTAGTAAGTTTTAGAGGGACAACAGCTCTCAAGGAAACCTGTATCTGAACAGATTATAATTGGCACACTAAAGTCTGCCTGAGTATGTAGAGAATGATAACATTTTAATGGGAACCATGCCTGCATTTTTCAATAGGTATTAACACTGAAGTTTGGTGATCTTAGTGCAAATAAGATCTATTGGCTATCTATTTCATTAATGACCATTGTCTGTAAAGAAAATGTTTAAACATCTGTGATGATTTGCACTGTAATTGTCTCCTGCAGCTGACATGAGGCCTTTCAACACTAAATAATGAAAAAAATATCATCAACAATCAATGATTTCAAAATCAGAAAAGAATTTAAAGAAGTGTGTCAAAGCAATATGACTTCTGGAAAAAAAAAAAAAAAAAAGAATAATTTTAGCAGCCATGGTTTAAACCTGCACATAAACTTTTAAGTTATGAGATGAAGTATTGCATTTAAATATTCTCAGGATATTTGTCAGTCTTCACATCTTGTTTAGGCTCATTATTTGGCCATATTTCTAAATCTAATATGAGGACAACATTTCTAAGAATGATGATTTAAATTATATTAAAAATAAAGTAGAATTGAGGTGTTTTCTCATGTTAGGGTGCAGACTTGGCTGTGAGCTGAATTTGATTTCATCTGGTTTGCCTAAATCTGGGTAACAAAGTGGATCCTGCTTGAAAGTCCCAAATTTCCAGGTGTTGTATGTCTGGAATTATTTCCAGAACAACATCTAGAATTTCACCTTCAAGGGAAGCAAAGCACTGGAAGCTGCATTGAGTTTTCCTAAATGACATAGCCTCTCAGAATAAACATGGGAAGAGAACACAGTCCTCCTAAATTTCTTGGGCTTACTGACATTTGCCTGTCATGTCATGCATTTTGCATTAATTCTTATTGATCAGTCAGTCACTCAGTTAGCCAAATGTTTTCCTGGAAAAATCAATGGCCAAAGCCAGAAGAAATGCAAAGATTGGCTCAAAAATATTTTACACAATAATCATATATAAGCTACTTTTGGTTCAAATGTATCAGTAGATAAAGATCTGATTTATCACTTAAAGATCAAGATATTGCTGTCTTTTAAGCATAAACATTATTCATCCCAACCCACCCTCCAATTACTTTTATTTATCTTCTTATTTAGAATGCTACATCTGTAAGGTATCATACATAGTAAATCCCTTTCATTGTTGCACTTCTCTGATCTTGTTGCAGCTGTTTCTTTGCTGCAAGAAATATCTTTGGGCCATGACCAATCTAACATACTGTGGATGCTCTTACAAGAAATAAATAAAGTAGGCAATAATCTTTAAAGAGTTTCCTGTATCTGTATTGGCTGCATTTTTTCAGCTGTCTAAAGAGATAATATGTCCAGCTCTGTTTGAAACTACTAGAATTTCTGCCTTTCAAACTGGATGCTTTTGAACATTTCAGGTGGATCATTTCATCTTCCAGTATCAATTGTCTTCCAGTATAACAATGTTTGTCTTAAGTTATCTCACTCCTATTATGTCACGAGCAAATTTTCTAGTTTTTATAAAGTTGTTTATAGAGCAAGTAACTTTCACCAGACATCTCTGTACAGGTTTTGAATATCCTAGACTTAAAAGGCTATGGAAGATGCTGTACAGTAAGCGATACAAATGTAAGAGTTACTGTTCCACTCCTCCCTTACGTCATGGAATTTGCATTCCAAATACACTTATCAGGACTAGGATGTAGGACAGCGACTGAGTTTTATCCAGTTGGCCTTTTATGCCAAACACCAAAACTTGAGTATTTGCAGGAAACTGGATAAAAGGTATATGTTTTGTATCAATAAATAACAAATAACAAGTTACTTTATTGTATTTGCTGTCTCCTGCAGTGAGACTCAGATTATCAAATTTACTGTAGTATACTTTATATATATATATATATATATATAGCTTATATATATATAGCTTATATATATATAGCTTATATATATATATATATTATATTATATATATTTTATATATATATATATATATATATATATACACACACACATATCTTTTGTCCTTGATAGCAATTGCTCTAGTTCCATCTAAGGAAATTTGACCTACGAAAGTTGCCTCCGAATTTAAATATTTACCGTGAAATATAGAGTGACTGGAAGGCTCTGAATACTTGATTCCAATTGACACTGAAGAGCATCTGGAAGTTAGTGAAGAACAAAAATACCTGATTTATATATATATTATTATTATATATTATATTTTATATATATATATATATATTATTTTTTTTTCCCCAGGAATATGTGTATATTAAATTACCTCAGAAATTTAGAAAAATATAACACTTCCTTTAAAACTTTTAATTGTAGAACAGATACAAAAGGTGTATATATATTCTCACTTCATGAACTTAAATATCTTTGAAAATCTCACCTTTAACTATTCCTTAACAAACGGTATAGAAATAAAGTTCTACATTGTATATATATATTTTTTCTAATAGTTAATAAGAAATGGACATGTACATTGTTGTAATGTGCTTATATTTAATATAGATGGGACCCAAATTTTACTTTTGGTTTAGGAACTGATGACTCTAAGTTTTGGAAAAAAAAAAGATTTTATTTTCAAGTCTCTATAGGTTTGATTTGTAACAAGTACTCTGTACCACTGTGTTTTAATGCTGGGTGCCACAGAAAGAGAAATTCTGGATCAAAAACAAGCTTTGAAAAGCAAGTAAGGCAAGATATTACCTCTGGTGAAGACCACTACCCTTCTCAGATCCCACAACTGGACAGGTTACATGTGCATTGCCTACCGTATTTTAGTCAAAGACCTACTTTTTAAAGCATATTTCAGGTCTACTTCATCTGAATAATTAAGGGACGACTCCCATTGAGCAGATGTTCAGTGACGTACAGGGAGGACAGCAACCCTCACTGACATCTAATGATAAGACAAGGGGAAAGCGGGAACATAGGAGGTTCCACTTAAATATGAGAGGAAATTTCTTCACAGTGAGAGTGACAGAGCACTGGAACAAGCTGTCCAGGGTGGTTGTGGAGTCTCATTCTCTGAAGACTTTCAAAACCTGCCTGGATGCCATCCTGTGTGACCTGATCTAGGTGTTCCTGCTCCAGCAGGAGGGTTGGGCTAGATGATCTTTCAAGGTCCCTTCCAATCCCTAACATTCTGTGATTCTGTGATTCTGTTGGGGACCAGAGCAGCTGAGGCAGAGAGGAGAGCAACCTCCCTGGCCAGCACTGGACACACACTAACAGATAAATCTCTTGGTAATTACCAGCGAGTTAGCTGGCGAGAGAAGCAAATTGCATTCTTGTTATGCTGGAAAGTAGGAGACTGTCAGTGATTTTCTACACACAGACATTTCTCAGTAGTGGATTCAGTCTGAAATACAGAGTTCAGTCCTAGCTCCAAACAAGGTTTTTAAGTAGTTTCTTTACTTATTTTATTTACTCCCCCAAATCATGTAAACATTTGTGTTTGAAAATCAGAACCCTTCTTTTTCCTTGTTCTCTCTCTTTCTAGCACCACATAGGTGACCTGATTTTCAGAGGAACAGCTCTCAAAATCCACAGGAGGTACTCAGCATGTCTGAAAATCAAGTCATAAATAGATGTGAATCTCTCTCTCATTTTTTTTTTTTTCCTTGAGGAACTGAACTGCCAAGTCTCAGTAAACAGCCAAAGAAACCCAGCTTGTTCAGAAATGCTAATTTAAAGCTGCATGTGTGTTTGCATAGACTATATTGGACTGAATAAGTCTAAGTCACAATAAAAGGGAAATTTATTTTTGTAAAAGGAATATTTAAATTCTTGGGGGATTGGGAGGAAAAAAAAAAAAGGCTGCTGTTAGAGAAATCTGCATCTGTGGGATTTGTGAGTAAGGCTGGAGCGGAAGTAAAAGAGGAAATCCCCCACACCATTTAATGAAATTCTATTGTGGGATAATCACTGCCAAAGAAACCCATCAGTTCAGACTTTGAGCATCTTTGTCTGTTAAAGAGTCTGAACTGTGCAAGAGAAACATGCATTTCCTGCAGTGGGGGTCTTTTTTCCCTTGTTGAGATCAGGGTTATTATTACCCTATAGGAAACAGTATCATTTATATGGGGAAGATCTGGATTTCATTATGTCTCCTTTCTCATTTAGGAAGTGGGCTGACATTCTGTTTTGAAGATCTTGAGAACAAGGAACCATTTCCTAGCACACACAAAAAAATAAGTCACACTTTTGTGTTATTCTCATGCCTCTTCTTAAATTTTTGATTTCTCAGATTAAAATAGGTTTATGTGTAAAACAGATACGTAATGGATGGGAGAAAATTCCTGTCTTAAAACTCCACCAAATGCACAAGAAGAAAGGTGAATTCCTTTGTACACAGGGTAAAGGAGCTTTAGAATTCTTCCAAAAGGAAGACGCTGCTCAGCTAAAATCCGCCATTCCTCCACAATCTCCCAACTCCAGCAAACCAAATCGCAGAACTTATTTACCTGAAATGGCAGCATTCAGATTTACTCCAGATCAAGCTAGCTGTCATTTCATTTCATTTAGTAATTGATCTGTAAATTGCCTAGGTGTTCCATGAACAATTACATGGTTCATTCCAATAATTCCCCTCCTGAATTTATATCAGTACAACCCCACTGACCACAGCAAACTAAGGTAAGATAAAGAGAAATTACCCACTGCAAGTAAAGGGAGTAGAGAACCTAAGGAAATAGAATCTAGACCAAAAGTCCCCTAGGGAAGAAGCTTCTGGGCTGACCAATATATACAGTAAAAGTATTTTAGGTGGACCAACAAATGCTTTTGCTTTCCTCTGCTTCAGAGGTTCTGGTAATGAAGTCTATTTATTTTTCATGGAAAGTAGATCCTGCTTTGGTTTCACATACAGTATTTTAGATTAGCTATGGAGAAAACAAGGAAATGATAGACTGGGCAAAGTTTCAGTTTGTCAACTGAGTTGTAAGATCTGGTCAGCTAACAGTGATTCTATGCAATCTTTCATCTTAGTGAACTATTTAAAGGACATCCCTTTCACCTTCTTTGAAAAACAATGGGGAGATTATGGGTTCTTGCAAAGAAGAGGAAATGAAGATTCTGATCCCAAGAAATGCATGGAGATGCCACAACTCTTACAAACTCAAATAAAACAAAACAATGGATCGTCTTTAATTCCCCGTTCAGCTGTTTCTTGTAGCCAAGGGTACTCTGAGTGACAGTGACAAAGAAATCCTGGTTACAAGGGATGAAGTTTTTATGTTTCAAGTCTGACTATGTTTCATCTATGATTAAGAGCGAGTCACAGACTTATCTGAAAATGTCTGTTTCTGAAAAAAAATATACAAAGAAGATATATGCTACTTAATTATTTGGATTTTTCATATGATTAAAAATGGGTATTATTGTTATTTTTTATTGCAACAGCACTTAGAGACATAAGCTCTGAACCAATATCTTGCTGTGCTGTATGCTGTGGAAAGAGAACAAAACAGTCCCTGCCATCATTTAATGAAGACTGTCCTTGAAATTATAGTTACAAAAATGGTTCAATTGTTTTAATTACTAAAGTGAAGGGATTTCTATTGATTCACTTAGAAAACTTTCACAGTCTAATAAACCATTCCAGCCAGTGGCTTGTTACCACCACTTCTGTTCTTAAACCCCATTTTGCCTCTGAATTCTTCTGTCCTGTAACTCTCTTTCACCATCTCAAGGAGTTAATCCTTGGTCCATAGGATCAGGATTTGTAGTCAGCATTCTGGGATATAAATATATTCTCTCTTTCCCATGGTTTCTCTCTTACCAAATGAGTCTTGGATATAAATCCAAGATATAAGTCCTAAACATGTAACAGTCAGGTTGTGAAGGCCAGTCTAGTGTGCTGAAGTTATACATCCAAATACCTGCATAAAGAAGAGGATCTAGAGGTAAGTTCTCCTCTTTCTAGCAGCAATGCTAGCAATTTTTAAACTATCATGAAAGAAGTGGGTATTCATCTTACATCCCTTTTTGCACAGTGTGAATGCTGCCTTGAAGGGTATTTAACCCCAGAAGAGGGTTGCAGCGTCTGGATCTCAGATGGCTACAGGCTCTAAAAAGACGTGCTCCTTGCAGTTTGCTGTTGGTAACTCTGGGCAGATCCCCATCTACACTTCCTCCAGAGGCAATTTTCTCTCTCCATTCACTATCTGAAAAGCAAATACCTCTGGCTGAGGTGGTCCAGATGATCTTGGCGGGACTAGTCGTCTATGTTTTAGGTGCTGTATTTCTCAAATTCAAAACAGTTCAAAAAGTTGTCCTATGTCCTTTTGCAAAGTATTTCAGCACAGAATGTACTTCAGAGAGTATAGTGGTACATTTTTACACCTCTCTACAGAGCTTTACTATCTAACATGGAGTAACAGTCAGTAGAACTACATAAGGTCAGGTTCAGAATTAAGTCCAAAATGCCTCCTTTAAGTAGATGGTTACATTAGGAATTTATTTATTTATTTTATCCTTGCCTGTATTTCAGGAGAGGTAAGTTTCAGGGATGATTAGGAGAAAAATATTTCCAATGTTTCATATATAATCTAGACAAAAACAAAGGAAACAAAAGGAAACAAAAAGGAACAAAAAGGAACAAAAGGAAAACAAAGGAAAAAAAAAAGAAACAACAAACAAACAGAAGCAATAATATTGATGACAGGAAAATAAATCCTATATACAGAAAGTATTTACAACAAAAATGAAAGTCCATAGTCACTGTTAAAACACCATGCCAATCTATTTAATCTATCTAATCCCTTTCTGCTGGAATCAAGAGTGCAAGAAAGCCTAGTATCCTTCAAAACTGAAAAATAAAATAAAATAAAATAAAGCCAATGAATTATTTTAATGTACTGAAAACAACTTTGAAATAATCTGTAAGCAAAACCAGTTTATATGATAAATGTTTTTTTAAACCTCATTAAGCGGTTATTGCACTTGGTGAGTCAATCATTTCCTTGCTCACAAATACCCACAAAATACTATGCACTGTACATGAAATATACTTCTTTGCCAGTAACCCAACATATACCTGAATCATTTGGTACATGACAAGTTTTCTCAGTGTTACAACTGAGTGGATATTTGTTGTTTCAATTTAATTTTTGTTTTGAAAATTTTTGACAATTTTATTTTGAATTAATATGAAAAAGATTTAGTCCAGTTTTCAGAAAGAATAATTTTGTAAGACAATCTTTCCATTCCTACCATGTTGATTCAATGCAGAATATCAATACAGATTTGAGACAGAATGAAGGGAAGATGTTAAAGAGAAAAATACAGAAGGGTATATATACTTAATTAACTGTTTCAGATTGCTGATTATGTTATTATTCAACATCGTATTATTATTCTACATCATATATCAGAGATGTCAAATATCACAGTCAATCTATTCTGGTGTTAATAATGCTAATATGAGATGAAGAGTTAGTATAGTGTGCAGTTATACATTAGTATCTTTCAGGTATTATTACTACCAAAAATGTTCAATATTTGTCAAAACTGTAGAATATTCACCAGAAAGTCATTGAAGACCAAACACAAAATTCAGATGTTATTCTCTAAACAATAATTATTCAATGTCTTAAAATAATGATATCTTTATAAAGGTGTCATTGGTAATATGGACAGTGGAATTGAGTGCACCCTCAGCAAGTTTGCTGATGACACCAAGCTGTGTGAGGCAGTTGATACTCTAGAGGGAAGGGATTCTATCCAGAGGGACCTAGACAGGCTTGAGAGGTGGGCCAATGAAAAGCTCATGAATTTCAACAAGGTCAGATGTAAGGTCCTGCATCTGGGCCAAGGCACTCCCAAGCACAAATACAGGCTGGGTGGAGAATGGATTGAGAGAAAGAAATGGACATGTTGGAGTGAGTCCGGAGGAGGGCCACAAAGATGAACAGGTGGCAGGAGCACCTCTCCTATAAAGAGTGGCTGAGGCAGTCGGGGTTGTTCAGCCTGGAGAAGAGAAGGCTACGGGAAGACTTTATGGCAGCCTTCCAGTGCCTAAAGGAGGTCTACAGAAAAAATGGGGAGAGACATTTTACAATGATGTGTAGTGATAGGGCAAAGCGTAATGGTTATAAAATAAAAAAGGACAGATTTACATTAAGGAAGAAATTATTCACTATGAGGGTGGTGAGGCACTGGAACAGATTGCCCAGAGGAGTTATGGATGCCCCATCCCTGGAGGTGTTCAAGGTCAGGTTGGATGGGGCTTCGATCAACCTGTTGTGGTGGAAGGTGTCCCTGCCCATGGCAGGGGAGTTGAAATTAGATGGTCTTTAAGGTCCCTTCCAACTCAAATCATTCTGAGATTCTAAGCCACACTGAAGTTAGAGCCTGTTTGGCATCTTAGAGACAAATTATTTTAAAAAGATCAATCAGCTTCTCTAGTCACTTTGTGAAGTCAAGATCTTTTCATGAGCTTTTGTTTTGGATAATAAGTGAGAGGAAAAGCATCAACATTTAAAAATGTATGAAATTTCTGATCTGTTTAGGAAACTACTATACTAAACGAATTTCAAATGAAAATATTTTCTATATTTTTTGCTCTCAAAGAGGCTATTATCCCACTGATTTAAAAGTGAAGTGGTAGGTTAAACAGCTTATGTTTTTCATAAACCTTTAGGTTTATGAAACTTCTGCCCTTTCTTTTTCTCCTTAAGTTGGAATTAAGTAAACTTTGGCCATACACCTGCAATGATGACTCTGAGGAACCGTATATGCTGTCAATATGTATCCATGGGCTGCTGCAGTCTTCAGCACCTAACCCAGTCACCCTTATGGAATAATGAATGGACCCAAATTGTCAAGCCACAAAGTACAATTTTTCAATTATGTATTATTTTACATGTGGCCTATTTAGCAATCAAACAGAGATTTAGCTACTCAGAAGATGAATTGTGTTAGTAAGCCAGGGAAAAAAGAAGAATACCTCTCATTTTTAAGGAACTTTGATAGGCCTTTGTGATTATATCTTGTCTTCCTACCGAAAGAACAGATGTAGATATAACGCTACAGAAACAATTTGTGTTATGAAGAAAGAGAATGGTGGCAAATACAGTTTTGGGAAAGAATATGGAAAAAATATTTAGACAAAAAATGCAATTCCAAACAGGAATTTCCTGTATAAGGAAACCTTGCATCCAAATAAGACTTTGCAGAGTCACTGTAAGAGCTAGAAATTGACACTGAACAAATTCAGAAGGAAAATAATGGACACTTTTGAATAGCACATGTGCTGAGCTAATGGGAACCATTAACAAGGAAGCAATGGTTTCTTCTCAACTTAAAGTTTTCAAATAAAAATGGTTTTATTTTCTGAAAGATTTGCTTTTATTAAGAAAGGTACAAAAGAAATGAAATAATACAAGGAAATCGGATTACTATATCAACAATCCCTCCTCCCAGCAGATTTATTAGAAGTCATTGGCCAGATTTTCAGTGACTTCAAGTGACATCAAGAATTTTCCCGTTTGTTTTATTGTGTTTAAAAACAGAAATCAGTTAGATTCAACACAACAGGCAAAGGAGTTTCTCCAGAGCTTAACCTGTTTAATACACACCTTTTATAAGCTTTCTGCCCAAAGTCAGAAGTGTTTTTTGATCTCGCTCAACATAAATGTCCTCTGAGGCCTCTTAGGCACCTTTTGCTGTGGACAATTTCTTTGGTGGAATGAATGCACATGATACCCACTGTGGATCTAACATACTATATGGAAGCCAAGAACATAGCTTGAAAAATACTAAATGGGATTTTCTCAGGCTTATCATTAAACATGCACAGAAGATTTAGTTTGCTGTGATGACTGGGTTTGAATTTGCAATAACATCATATGAGCTTTTCTTGTGTAAACAGCACTAATTTTCACAGCAAAAAGGCATAAAAATGGATCAAATCTTGGTGCTCTAAGGTACCAAGAAGTTTTTGTTTCACTTCCTTTTATTTATTTATTTGTTTGTTTGTTTATTTATTTATTTGTTTATTTATTGAGATCTCAGAATCACAGAATGGCTGAGGTTGTAAGGGAGCTCTGGAATTCATTATGTTCAACCTGCTTGGTTCAGGCAGGGCTACCTTACAGCATGTTACCCACAAGCATGTCCAGAAACTATGATCACTTGAAACCAAAACTCAGAGTCCAGGGGTGGTGAGGGTGGTGTTCTTACTAATCTGCAGAGATGTTCATATCTCTTGCTATTATAATCTTCTAATTGCTAACACTCTTGTAGTCACAAAACATGCTGAAAAGGAGGAATCTGGTCCCTGAACCCCTGTAAGTTATATTCTTACCTCTAATCTAATCAGTTATTTCCATGACCACCTTTTAGTACACACTTCAGTTAGTTATCAGATACAAACTGAAACTACATTGCTTATATTGCTCAAAATCACCCCCAATCCTCCCTTTACTACAGCTACAGTTCTGAATGCTGTGCAGATCACATCAGAAAATTGCACAATTAGACACTTGACCTAGAAGCTGGAAGGTGGCAGAGAAGTGTGTTTTCCCTGTACTGACTTTCTTTAATAGGTATCCTTGCCTGGACACTGCCAACAAAAGGCCACTGGACTAGATGAAAACTTGATATGACCTGGAACAGACATTTTTCTGTTTCTTAGTAAACCCAAGAGCTGAACTGCATCCAGTCCTGCAAAGAACTGTGAACCAAATAATTTCACATTTGAGGGGAGAGCGGTTTTAGTTGCAAGATTTTGAGTATGCCAGTGTCATTCTTTGCAAAGGTGTGTGACCAGAATAAGGCACACTGATGGGGAAAAGGCAAAACACAGTGATTTAGAAACTCTTGTGGTCATGAAAGACCACCATTATATTTGTGCATGACCTACAAGCTCCAGAGGCCATGTGTGAAACAGAACACGCAAAGTTTAAAGTTACTTTAAAGAGTAGCGCATACAAGTTTGACAGCGCCTGCTGAATGGTAGAATATGTGACCTCTTGTTGATAATTCGTAGTACAATTTTTCAAAGAAAGCAGGAAATAGAGGCTTACTGCAGAAAAAAAAAAAAAGAGAGAGAGAGAAAAAGAAAGAAAAAGTTGACTCAAAAGCACTTTATATAGTGTTCCAGAAAGACCTTAACTGAACTTTGATCATATTTTTTATTAATTTAATTACTATGTAGGTTCTCTTGGGGAAAAAAAAAAAAAAAAGCAAATAGTAAATACAGAGCTAGAAGACAAAATATTTCTGCTGTCATTCTAACCCTTATTGTAAGACTAGTTGTATGATGACATTGAAGAACTCATTTAAGAACCTCTATTTCCCTGCCTTTAAACTGGGTATAAAAATATTTTCTCCTTCTGCTCACAGTGGTGCTTTGAGACTTCTTTCATTCAGGATAACCTTAGAAAACTTATTGATAATAGAGGGATTCCATAGGCATAGAAGTTGTTCAGGGGTGGAGCAGAAGTCTTATGAAAATTACCTGTGTGTTTGGTCACATCTGTGATGGAAGCCAAAACCATGGAAAACAGGTCATGTATGTAAGCACTAGTGAGAATAAGGACAAACTGCTAGACAGTAACAGCAAAATAGGTGGAAAACGGCATCTCCCCTCCAACCAGAACAAATTACATTAAGGAACTGGTCTTGCACTATCCAACCTAGGATCATAAGGGACTGAAACACAGTTGTGGTATCATATTTTACGTAGAGTTTCATGGCATCTTACTGTTTCTTCCAGGAGCTGTTGCAGGCATGGAGAGCGCTACTTTACATCTGTATAGGCATTTAGCTCTGAATTAAGCCACTGTCGCTCTGTTGACTTGGACAGAACTATACAAATTTATACCAGAATATTTGGCTTTCATTATAACCTTTTTTTTTTTTTTTCCCACTTTACTACTGCCAGTAAAAGTCAAAACCAAACAAAACTCTGCTAAAATGGGCCTCAAGTCTTTGTTCAGAGCCATGAGTTTAGCCCCTGGCACTATGTTCCCATTGTGTCCTATTCCACCACAACATTCATTTCGCTCCCTGCTGCACCCGGTCCACAGACTTCACTGACACTGGGACATCTTTCCTGCAAGATGTAGCAATAAGTTAATTTAAACAGCGCTCATCCTAGGATTTACCATCCTACTGTGATGCACAGATAAGTTTTTGAAGATGGGATATATGCCATAGCATATATTGGAGCTGTTACATTCTGTTAATTTTTGCTTAGCAGTTAAAACAAGGATGAAATGATCTTCAAGGCTGGAGCTGGGAGGCAGCTTTCTTTCCCACCTACTCTTGGGATCTGTAGGAATGGAACATTGCTTTAGGCATATGCATACAGGTAGCTGGTATTGTGGTCTGGTGCTATGGCTACTTGCAGATATTTTGGAACATCTCACTGAGACTTCTACAAATGTCTTGTCCAGACTTTTCTAGCCATATTATTACTGGACAACAGGAGCTGATACGGTTGTTAATTTGTAGAGTTGTGCTAACAGAAGTCTGTGGTATACAAGAAAAGCACAAAGGGTGGAGCCCTAGTTTCACCTATGAATGGTAATAAATCATAGTATAGATTAGGACTGTTTTTCACTCCTTTCCACTGCACCATAATGACCACTAGAGTTTGCTGTATTAATGTTTGAGTGAACAAATACAAAACCTCTGAACCACCCCTATAAAAAAATTTCCAAGGAAAACACAAATCCCTTTACCACAAATGGTAGAAATTACAATACCTTTCCTCAGCTGTTGAGAGGAACTCAACTTGAAACATAGAAAAAGCTGCAGGAAGTATATGATTAAGTAATTGGCACTATTTTCTCTCAATTGGTGCAGTGCTAATGTTCAAGTAATGTGCTAAGGGGCACTGTGCTATTTTCAGATTAAGTGAAAAAATTAAGGTCTTGACTGCTGACCATTTTAACAAATTAAAGATCCTTCAGCATTTATTTGTAGAAGAAGGGATATTAGCTTTGATGGGCTTGCAAAACTCCAGCTAAGAGAAGCAAATGCTACAGACCAAGTTCTCCCTGAAGTTCCAAAATGTGGGTGTCTCTTTTCTTCTCTTGCTTTCATAAACAGAGTAACACTGAAGTGTGCTGTAAAAAGGAGATATTTTTCACCTGGAAGATGGTGACAAATGCATTCATACCTGACTCTGTGTGCCTTGTACAGCACTATGGGATACTTTAGGATGGAAAATGAAGTATGCTGGTAAACCCACATTTAGGATTTGTGGTTTGGAGTAGTCACTTATTTTGGCAACTGTATTGATTCTGGATGCATCTCCAATGTAGTTTCAATTTTTTATGACTAAGACTTAGTGAAACTCATCTGTCCTTTCTGATGGAGGTACTGAACAGTTCTCATCTTTACTCATATGCTGAGTTCAGTTGGACTCATTCCCTGTGATGGGCATTAGTGAAGAGAACATAGACTAAAGACAGAATAGACAATGTCTTCTCTCTAGTTTTCCATGACTACTGCCACCACAGTCCCAGGGAGCAAGACACAAGGAAGACCAATTTTAAAGAAGTCTTGCTCCAGCTCTGCAGCTCTGGTAATGAGTGTCCTCATTCACTGTCAGGATGGGGCATGTTCTGTCAAGATGGGTAACTGATCTCCCTGATCTTTAACAATGTCTCAGCTTATGGAATATGATTCTTTTCAGACACGCATGATTTGGCCACTTTTTTACAAAGACATAAAAAACTCTTCATACCAAGCATATCCTCTGCCAGATTTCTATTCCCTGCATCAAAGCCTGCTAGAGCCTGGGCCTCCCACCAAAATGGCTTTTCCCGGAAAAACATTGCTGGGATGAAGACAGAAAATATTACATCCATTCTCGTTCTTAGATAGAGACAAAGCTTCTTCATGTCAGTTTTAAAGAATCCAGAAAAAGAAAAGGAGAAAGGGGGAGGAATCTTGAGCAGATTAAACAGTTTTAATCCAAGTAAATGTATTTTGGGAAAGAGATAAGCAAGTGCCCTATAGCTGCATCAAGCAAACTTAGGATCTATTAGTTACTTGAAATCATAAAATTCCAGGACATTGATACAGAAACAATCGCGGACCCAAAGATAGCAGTCACATACAATCATAATGTTCTCCCTTTTAACATCCTTTCCATCTGTTTCTATTAGTCACCACTTGTGTCCATACCAAGGTCATAACCTAACTCACTCATGGTGAAATAAACATAATTTAATGAGACTACTTGCAATGAGTAGGTTACAAGATGGCATTTACTGGATCGCTGCCAGCAGCAAAATTTCAGATATTCATATGTTCAGTTTCCAAGTCTGAGATCTCAGGTCACAAGTCTCCTGCATATTCTTGATTTTCATAGAAATCCAGCCTTTTAAGTGCCTAATTGTTTTTGGAAATGAGCCTAAGTCATCTGGCAATCACATTTTGAAACTTTAACTTTCTGTCTAGGTATCTGTGCTGACCCACGTAGTTAGAGCATTCATAAACAATAAAATCACAGTCATTATTTTTCCTGAACTGAGCCCCAAACCAACGGATGCAGTTATAAAGAAATTAGTAGAACTAGAAGCAAACACTTCGGGAATTGCCAAATAAGCTAAAAATAAGAGCATGCGACAAGCTGAAGAAATAAAATATTCTGCCTCAAAATTTGAACAACAGTGATCAGAGGCAGCCTGAGAATTTGAGGGAAAGCCAGAAAAACAACAGTTTTTCAGTGCTCACAGTTCAAAATACTCAACTGCTCTCTACTAAGATCCTTTTGTAATGCATAGGACTGGCTGAGGAGTCATAGGGAGGACTGACAAGGTAGTATATTGGGAAAAGTGGGGAACTAAGCAGGTCCATTCCTCAGAACAGCTTGAGTGACTGAGGGGATTCAGCTCTAATATTCCTCCTGTTGCTCTTCTTTTTAATAAACCTACTTAAGCAGTAATATGATGCTTTTGAAATTGCTTCTTTCAAGTCCGTTTAAGTGTTGTTGCAATTTTAGCCTAATATGAAATCCTTGAAGAGAAGTGACTTTTCAGGTGGAGTCATACAGTTGCTACAGCTTTATTATAACTGTGTGCACAAACGAAAATGTAACTCGAAGATGTACCCTACTGTAGAGGTATATACAGGTGCCTTTGATCATGGAATAAAATAAGGTAGCTAAATGGGGCTGAAAGTTTTAACGAATAAACATAGAGTGAAAAGCCTGAATTAGCAGTTCTTTTCAGCTGATTTCTAAAGCTATTTTGAAATAAGTGACACACAGACCTCCCTCAACTACATCTTCAAATTAAGAAGGTTTGCTTTCCAGACACAGTGCACAGATCTGAGATAAATGACCACAAAGACAGTGATAAATTTCTAAGAAGAAAAACAGGCTATTTATGGACAGTTTCTTGTGTAATCCCCTGAAAGCTCAGCAGCGCCTCTTTCACTCAGTGCTGTAACACCTTTCTCATGGCCATTGTACGAGCAGTCCTTAATGACTAAGGCAGAGACTGGTGAATGACTGAGTTAAACTATTACATTTTAGGGGTGCTGTTGTTCACAAACAGCAGCAATGGGAGTACAACAGCACTTCTAAATGATATTGCCTAACACCAAGCTTAGAAGAGGTGGAACAGAGAGTGGGAGTCAGAAGACCAGTAGCTCATACCACATTTACACTACAGCTGTCTTACATGGCTCTACACAGCCACCCTATTCCACACTGTGAGAACAAGACTTGTGCAGCTGGAATAAGCCTCACATTCACATTGGCTTGCAGAATGCATTCACCTTATGCATTTGCAGAATGGAGTGGCTGGAGGAGGACCAGGGTGCTGCAGTGCACCTTTCTGGCATGGCTTCACATTTGCTGGTAGGTAGGAGGCAGTGCAATTGCAATTGAGCAGCACAACTGCTTCAATGATCCATGACCTAATAATGCACTAGGTGTGCATGAAGACATGTGGTGGACTGTGATGGTTTACTGTTGGCAAGTGATAAAGAAAATTGAGGGATGTGGATCTCACAGCTTTAAAACTGCCATAAATTGACCTAAGTGTAAAGGGCAGTGGGAGGATCATGCCCACCTACAAAAATTAGCATTTTCTTTTCCTACCTACCATCACACAATGTATCTTCCACAGTTTTGCCTCTCACATATGCCGTAACCACCAGCCTACAGCCTACAGACTGCACAAGCAATCTACAACTATATTGCTCTCACCTACACAACAAACATCCTACAGGAGTATAGCCTATACCAGTGAAAATTGCAGGACTTACCAAATATGACAGTGGGGAAAAGGGATATGAGTATCTGTGGATGCAGTCATCAGTCTGCTGTTTTTCTGGCTTTTATGAGTCAAAGCAACTTTTTTGTTTATTTATTTTCTTTTTGTTTGTTTGTTTGTTCGGCTTTTTCCTAAAAATTATTACTAAGTGCTTACCAAGGATGCTGGTGATTTCTTCCATTCTGCAACATAAGAAGACAGAGGCGGAGCAAACTCAGAGAAAGTATTCCTAGCACTGCCCTGGTAGGTTAAGGAGACAAGTATACTACCCTGTATGTAAATATGTATACACACATATTTATGTATGTACAAATTAGTGCTTAAAAATTATATTCTGGCAGATGACAAGGAGATACATAAAATAATTTCCAACTCTTCATGAGAGTCTTGACAACAGCTCTTCACTAATTAACCTGAAGTTTGGGGAGGTATAGTTCTCAACTTGTTCTGAAAAATACCATTTACCTTTTTACAAGCTTCTTGGTGGCTGTGGACCATATTGTCTAGACTGGTAAATTCCGTGGTTTTGTGCAGCTGGCATAGAGCTGCTTTCATTCTCAAGGTTCCCAAGCACGTTGTAAACTATTCTCAGGGCTCACACCCAGCCCATCACTGAAATATAGACACTGCTGTAGTGGAATTCAGCAGCTGCTTAATGGTTCATAGCTCACTTTTGTTCCCAATTAGGCCAATAGCAATCTTTCTGCTGCTTTCAGGGAGAAGCTTCTTGTGCACTAAGCCAGACATGTGCTTAAGTACCTTGTTAAATCACAGTCTAAAGGCTTGATCCTTCTCATATAACATTCATACTGACTTCACTGGATGTAGATTTGAGCCTTCAGGGAGGAAATAAGTAGGAAGATCAACTGAAAGCACGAGGTGAATTTTAGGTAGATGGAATAATAGGGTGAAAGTGGTGTACACACAGCTAGTAAAGCAGATGATCCAGACGTTTCCTGGCTGCTCTAGCTGGTCATGTCAGACATCAGAAAGGGGCCGAGTTATTCTTAGATCAGTTGCCAGTCCCACAGAGCGGAATACCTACTGTAGGAAAGGTAAGTAAGGAATAACTGTTAAATCCATAGTAGGAAAGGTAAGTAAGGAATAACTGTTAAATCCATACTAATGGGAGTACCTTGCAAACTCCCTCTAACCTAATGCGAAATGACTGGTACATATTTTAAGCTAAATGAGTTCCTGGGGGCAGGCTTGAAAGTTTTTCTCTCTTTAGTGTAGCAGGAAAAAAAATTTGCAGAAAGTAACTGCTAATCTAGTGCATGATCTTTATTCCTAATGTCCACATCCGTGCCAGTAAGAAACATTTACTAATAGCTGAATTTTCAAGGCCTAATGCAACAGTAACTCCCGGTGCCTTCAACACCAGCCATGAACACACAGGGAATAAGTCTCAGTTACCTTCCTGATCAGGTTTTGGCTATATTTTTATCTATGTAATCTTTCCCCATTTTTCCATCTCTATTCTCCTCTTCCTTCTTGCTTACCTGCTCACATAGTGGGGATACAATTGTAAAGCAGAAATTTATTTCTGTTCAATAGTGGCCTTTGATAACTGAAGAAACCTGCCACAGGAAATCCCACAGCTATTACTAATTTTCTCTACTGCCTACTCTTTTTTTTTTTCCTTTCTTTCCTTTCTTTTTATTTTTATTTTTATTTTTATTTTTTTTACTCATATATCAAATGAACTCAAGTCATTGGACATGAAATGAGTTTGAAAATACAGATTTTTTTTTCTTTCTTTCTTTATGAAGGGGGAGATTTTTGTAATTCCTCTCAAACATGCAGTGACAGCATAAGTTCCTGTCTACTGTGCATGAACAGCTGTTTTTCAAAAGTTTGATTACTCATCTTTCTCAAAATCTTTTTCCACTGTGAATATCTTAAACTAAAAATCATATGATTAATTTATGTGAAATTAAGTTGTTACAGTATAAATTAGTGATTCATACAAACTAATTTACTTATGCTCCTCACCACGGCAGTATTTCTTAATTTATAAACTATCTGGTTAGAGACCAGTATTCATTATAGCTTGTATAGCATCTAAAAGAGGACTGAAACTGGTTGTAACTCTTTGTATGTTGCTAA